>NC_054379.1:11674115-12031615 GCF_017654675.1 Xenopus laevis | reverse complement strand
GTCTTTCATCCCTATATATTTTAATAGGGTCTATATTATTTATTATAGGTAACTGATATCACAATTGAGACATTGGCTGCAAGTGGAAATATGAATTCACTTTGTATACATAACTGATGTCTCAATTGTTTAATCATATAATTGTATCTCTCTCTGATATCATAAACAGATTATTATAAGAATTACTGTACAAGTGGATTAATATGAATATTTTACAATCCCAAAAAAATGTCTCTATGGCAACTGACAAACGTCAGATATGTAATAGTTTTACTTCTCTAAAGCTCAAGCAGCTGCTGTTAAAGGGGTTTTTAAAAACTTCACACACTGACAGTCACTCTGTAGGAAGAACATGAGGCTGCTGTTATCTTGTGGATCTGGACCCTCCTGGCATGGATAGAGTTAAAGAATAGCCAGTCCCTCTGGGACACATTTCTTGCACAGCTGGGTTTAAAGGAACAGTTCAGTATAAAAATTAAAACTGGGTAAATAGATAGGCTGTGCAAAATAAAAAATGTATCTAATATAGTTAGTTAGGCAAAAATGTAATGTATAAAGGCTGGAGTGATTTGATGTATAACATGTCAGTCAGAACACTACTTCCTGCTTTTCAGCTCTCTTGGTTTACACTGACTGGTTACCCTGGTTACCAGACAGTAACCAATCAGAGACTTGAGGGGGGGCCACATGGGTCATATCTGTTGCTTTTGAATCTGAGCTGAATGCTGAGGATCAATTGCAAACTCACTGAACAGTTATGTCCCATGTGGCCCCCCTTCAAGTCGCTGACTAACTCAGAGTTAGAGAGCTGAAAAGCAGGAAGTGGTGTTCTGGCTATTATGTTACACATCCAGTCACTCCAGCCTGTATACATTATGTTTTTGGCTAACTAACTATATTAGAAACATTTTTATTTTGCACAGCCTATTTATTTACCCAGTTTTTATTTTTACACTGACCTATTCCTTTAATACAGCTACAAATAATATAATAATATTGTTGAGTATATACATCAGGTGAGATACTGTATCTCAGCAGTCAGTGTATGGGACGTATAGCGGGGTGTATGGGTGGGGGATATATAGAGGGACGTATAGCGGGGTGTATGGGGGGACGTATAGTGGGATGTATAGAGGGACGTATAGCGGGATGTATGGGGGACGTATAGCGGGATGTATGGAGGGACGTATAGTGGGGTGTATGGGGGGACGTATAGCGGGTGTATAGAGGGCCGTATATCGGGGTGTATAGAGGGACATATAACGTATATGTTTTCCTGACTATTAATGTTGAGCCTGCAGGGATCCTCCTGGAACATGGCAGTGGCCACGGCTTTCCACCCTCTATTGGGGGAGACTCCAGGAGTTCAAAGATGGCGGCCAGGGGGCGGAAGCAGGGTTTTTATGTTGTATTTCCTGTCCCATTGCATGGTGGGAGGGGATTAACCCGTTGTGGCCCACTGCCATGTGTAAGGAACAGGAAAGGAAAATCTTGTTAAGAATGATATGGTTTCCCCCTAGTCCAATTCCCATCTTTCCCCACCAGGGGGCTCACTGACCCTTCACTTGCCAACTCTTCCCTTTTTCCTTTGGCCTGGAACAAAGCTCCGAGGGAGAAGCTGTGATGTTTAACCCCTTCACACGCACAACGCCAGGCGGAAGGATTGAAAGAGACACAATTCTTCTCAAGACATTGAGCTTAGTATTAAAAAGGGGAAAAAAGTCCTCAGGGAGAGCATAAATAAAATCCCGCTAATAATAATAAATAGTCACAAATCCTTACAAAAGAACAGGTGGGGGAGTGGGGAGGAGTTAAAGTGCAATTAAATCCGGATCTGATAACTGATGTCATTCAAGGTGCTCAGTTCTGCTGGTTTCTTGTCCATCGGGGCCGGCCTGGGAAATACAAGTGAATATGGGTCATTGCTTTGCACATAAACATAATCATTATAACTAATGGGCTGCGGTGTCATAAATATACAATATCAATACTATACATAGGGGCAGATTTATGAAGGGCCAAAGTGAAAAATTCAACTAAGCTATCTGAGCTATTTTTTGTGTACTTATATTTATCATGTACCGTCTCTTTAAGAATTCAACTTTCACCATTCGTCATCTAAAAACCTGACGAATTGCTGTTTTAGCCTATGGGGGACTCCCAGAACCTATTTAGAGTCATTTGGTGGACTTTGAAAAATCAAAAGTTTTTTTTTAGAAAAAACTTCGGATCGAACACAATTTTAATTTGATTTGTACGATTCAAATTCAAACAAAAACAGCCTATTCACCCGAAAAGAAAAACTTCTTTTTTTTTTTTTTTTGGTGATAAGTTTCAATTAGTCTTTTTTTATTCGAATTTCAACCTTTGATAAAGCTGCCCCATATTGCCCATATCACAGCCTGGAGGGATCCATCACCTTTAAAAGCTCATTCACATTTACAGCACTGCTGCCTGGGAAAGCTTGTACCTCATTCAAAGGGGTGGTTCATCTTTAAGGTTACGTCTAGTATGTTATAGAATGGCTAATTCTAAGCAACTGTTCAATTGGTCTTCATTATTTTTTTTTTTTAAGTTTCTGACTCTTTCCAGCTTTCAAATGGGGGTCAGTGACCCCATCTAAAACCAAATGCTCTGTAAGGCTACACATTTATTGTTATTGTTACTTTTTATGAATCATCTTTTCTCCTATTCATATTCCTGTCTCTTATTCAAATCAGTGCATGGTTGCTAGGGGAATTTGGACCCTGGCAACCAGATGGCTGAAATTACAAACTGGAGAGCTGCCGAATAAAAATCTAAATAACTCAAAAACCACAAATAATAAAAAATGAAATCCAATTGCAAATTGGATCAAAATATCACTCTCTACATCATACTAAAAGTTAATTTAAAGGTGAACAGCCCCTTTAAAGGATAAAGAAAGCCAACACATTTGGGGAGAGGGGTGACCAATTGTTAGACACTCCCTTGGTGACAACAGTCTCTAACTTTGAATGACAGACCAGTACAGGTATGAGATCCATTAAATGGAAACCCAGCTCTGAATTATAGAAAGACTGTCTCCCATGGTAGACTCCATTTTATCCAAATAAACCAAATTCTTAAAAATAATTTCCCTTTTCTGTGTAATAATAAAACAGTCCCTTTTACTTGATCCCAACTAAGATATAATTAATCCTTATTGGAAGAAAAACCAGCCTATTGGCTTTATTTAATGTTTACATGATTTTCTAGTAGACTTAAGGTATGAAGATCTAAATTACAGAGAGATCCGTTTTCCAGAAAACCCCAGGTCTCAAGCATTCTGGATAACAGGTCCCATACCTGTAATTATATCCTTTAAAAAAACTGCCACTAGAATGGAGTCACTGGTGCTCAAACTCATGATTTCATGATTTTTTTTTTTTTTTGTGAATTTTTCGACATTTCGCGAACGTTGCAGGAAATTTGCAAATTTTTCGGCGAAACGGGAGAAATTCGCCCATTACTACTTGCTGGTACTTACCTTGTTTTTTTTCCCTTGCGACTTCTATTGGGGAGAGGTAAGGGGTAGCAACTGTCATGCCTGGTGGGAGGGGTCAGCCTGACAGGCGGGATGCTGGTTGAACTGCACTTTTAGGGTGCCCTACACTCCCCTAGGCATCTGCTGAGGACTAAGGTGTTTATATACTTTTGTTTTGTATACAGGTTTTATAGCATAGGAGCCAATCATATCTCTGTTTTAATTTATTTAAAGGGGAACTATCGCGAAAATGAAAATGTAATATAAGCTTCATCATATTGAAATCAGAAACTTTCTAAATACAATCAATCAATAATTCTGCATTGTTTCTGAAATAATCAAGTTTATCTTCACTATTCCTGTCTCAGCATCTGTTTCTCTTCATTCTCTCTTCATGCAGCAGTTGGGTGTCAGATATTCATTGACAGTTAGATCCAATATATCTTATAGGGGGGCTCCTTTTGCCTAGAAGATGTATTAGAGCTCACTCTATTAAACTCACCAGACATCATGTCTCTCTACATGCAGAATTTGTACAAAAGGCAGTTATTTTGTTAGATTTTGTTTGTACTGGAATCAGTTATTTGAGTGAGCTCTAATACATCTGCTAGGAAAGGAGCCCCCCTATAAGATATATTGGATCTAACTGTCAATTAATATCTGACACCCAACTGCTGCATGAAGACAGAATGAAGAGAAACAGATGCTGACAGAGGAATAGTGAAGATAAATGTGATTATTTCAGAAACAATGCAGAATATTTAATTTATTGTATTTAGAAAGTTCCTTACTTGATTATGAGGAAGCTTATATTAAATTTAAATTTTTGTGATATTTCCCCTTTAACTTGCAGCAGTAACTTGCGGGTGGTGCAATTTAGCACCTATGTAAGTAAGATACCCCCCCTCTGCATTCTGCCTGGGACTGTGATATTTTGCATTTACACACAAGTACAAGCAGGTGTGAGCAGCTTTGTTTGGGGACATAAAGGGCAACTAAACCCCCGTGCAATGCAATAGTTTACGATTATGTCAGCAAGACAAAGAGGCACAAAGCCGGTCACTTGTGGGCTAATGACTGTGGAACATGGCACATTAATCCCACACTTCAGCCCAGAGCTTGGCAGCTGGAATGCCATGGCTTCCTAAGTATTATAATTATCAGCTCACTAAATGGGGCAGCAACTGGCACTGGGGAGGGATCATGGGCGTCTGAATTCAGCCTGAAAATATAAGTTCCCTCCTAACTGCCGGATATATATATATATATATATAGATAGAAAGCACTCGGCCATTGAGTAACACTTAACAACAGGCTGGAATTAGCGAGGAAAATCATTAGTCTGCTGGAAATAACCAGGAGAGCTTCCCCTTTATTGCATGGGACGAGCGCAGCTGCTGATACTTTAATTATAGCCCATTAGTCTCCCAGAAACTCAATCCCACATTATATCAGGATTATGTGACACGCGCAGCGGCAATAAGAACATTCCGGGCTGCCGTGAACTTTACTGGAATGTTTTATTAGCAAATAAAGGACTGGGAGACTGTTATTGTGATGAATTCCACTGATTCCTATTTCTGGATATCGTTATAATTTAATACACAAGAGCCATGAATAACCTGTAAACCCTTATAAACAATATTTCATGACATCATATACCAAACTGAGTACCTAATGACATCACTAGCGTGACACCTGGTGTCATGAAACATACCTACCATAAAATATGCCAATATTAGATGTTACCTTAGAGTTTATTTATATGGTCACAGAACAACCCCTCCGTGACTTCTAATATCCTTATCATTTACAGTAGGGGGTACATTATACCTTATAATATATGAGTGATACTCAGAGTTCCCTGTATAACTCAGCCTGCAGCCTTGTGCCTTTATATGGTCACAGAACAACCCCTCAGTGACTTCTAATATCCTTATCATTTACAGTAGGGGGTACATTATCCCTTATAATACATGAGTGATACTCAGAGTTCCCTGTATAACTCAGCCTGCAGCCTTGTGCCTTTATATGGTCACAGAACAACCCCTCAGTTACTTCTAATATCCTTATCATTTACAGTAGGGGGTACATGATCCCTTATAATACATGAGTGATCCCATTGCTGTGTGTTACTTCTGATGAGTGAAGTGGTCGCCGACTTGTTGTTCTTCATTGAGTCGCTGCATTAGAGAAGCTGAAATGATGAGCAGTCACACACATGGTATGGGGCAAAGCTGTTCTTTAGGGGGGGAGCAGGGTTCTGAACAATGGACCCCTGGGCATCTCTCGGAATGCAAAATAGGGAGCCAGTACCTTAATGCCTAAATGCTGCAGAGTTTATAATACGACCCACAGCACAAAATCCAGCAGATAAACAGTATAAATGAGACTACTTACGATTTATCTCTCCGGCAGACACGTCTCTGAGGACTGGGCCGCAACCTGGGAGGGGACACCGATTTCCCTCTTCGTTCTTTCACAGGTGACTGGACCCCCGACGACTTCAGGATCTGTGAGAGACAACAAAAAGGAGTAGGTGAGGCCCCCAAATCAGTTTAATCGCAAAGGTGCAACCTATGAGCCTGTTGGTAATGAAGCAAATCTCTAAAGAGTCGCAAGTTGCACTTTCCTTTAAATTTAAAAGGATGAGCGATATGAAAAGGCAGCGACCTATAAGCAACATTGTCTGTACATGGAGACAAATAATCTCTGCACTGGTGCCATTCATGTTTTATATCCTGGGTTTCAATGTTTTTTAACCTGAAATAAACCCTTTTCTTTTTTGCCCATAATATTACCAACTGGTCCTCCTACTGTCTTCACTGGTTGCTCGTTGCTCTAGCTGACCTTCTCTGTTGCCCTTCTCTTTTCCTTCCCTGCTGCCCTTCTCTTTTATTTCTCAGTTGCCCTTCCCTACTGCCCTTCTCTTTTATTTCTCAGTTGCCCTTCCCTACTGCCCTTCTCTTTTATTTCTCAGTTGCCCTTCCCTACTGCCCTTCTCTTTTATTTCTCAGTTGCCCTTCCCTACTGCCCTTCTCTTTTATTCTCAGTTGCCCTTCCCTACTGCCCTTCTCTTTTATTTCTCAGTTGCCCTTCCCTACTGCCCTTCTCTTTTATTTCTCAGTTGCCCTTCCCTACTGCCCTTCTCTTTTATTTCTCAGTTGCCCTTCCCTACTGCCCTTCTCTTTTATTTCTCAGTTGCCCTTCCCTACTGCCCTTCTCTTTTATTTCTCAGTTGCCCTTCCCTACTGCCCTTCTCTTTTATTTCTCAGTTGCCCTTCCCTACTGCCCTTCTCTTTTATTTCTCAGTTGCCCTTCCCTACTGCCCTTCTCTTTTATTTCTCAGTTGCCCTTCCCTACTGCCCTTCTCTTTTATTTCTCAGTTGCCCTTCCCTACTGCCCTTCTCTTTTATTTCTCAGTTGCCCTTCCCTACTGCCCTTCTCTTTTATTTCTCAGTTGCCCTTCCCTACTGCCCTTCTCTTTTATTTCTCAGTTGCCCTTCCCTACTGCCCTTCTCTTTTCCTTCTCAGTTGCCCTTCCCTGCTGCCCTTCTCTTTTATTTCTCAGTTGCCCTTCCCTACTGCCCTTCTCTTTTATTTCTCAGTTGCCCTTCCATACTGCCCTTCTCTTTTATTTCTCAGTTGCCCTTCCCTGCTGCCCTTCTCTTTTATTTCTCAGTTGCCCTTCCCTGCTGCCCTTCTCTTTTATTTCTCAGTTGCCCTTCCATACTGCCCTTCTCTTTTATTTCTCAGTTGCCCTTCCCTGCTGCCCTTCTCTTTTATTTCTCAGCAGAACCGCCATCAGAAATCACAGGGCCCCGTACGACAAAATTTCCTGGGCCCCCTGGGCTGCGCCCACCACAAGCCCCATCTACAGGTCCGCCCTCCCCACCACACAGTAAAAAAACAAAAAATATATTGGTGGCTAGGGTTCCCACATGTTAATAAAAAATAAAAAGATATTGGTGGTCAGGGCCCCCCATAAAAATAACATTTGTGGCCAGGGCCCCCCCATTAAAAATATTGGTGGCTAGGACCCCACATGAGAAAAAAAAATTGGTGGCCAGGGCCCCCCCCCACATTATAAGAAAATTGGTGGCCAGGGCCCCTTAAACGTCCATGCCTTCCCGAAGTCAGCAGCTCTCAGAAAGATGGGGGGCCTGCTAATCAAGTAAGTGTGGCGTGGCCGGGCCCCCCTTACCCTCGAGGCCCCCTACAACTCTCCCCCCTGTCCCCCCCTGATGGCTGCCATGTTTCTCAGTTGCCCTTCCATACTGCCCTTCTCTTTTATTTCTCAGTTGCCCTTCCCTGCTGCCATTCTCTGTTGCCCATGACACAGCTGACCCCACAACTGCATTCATGACAGCAACCGATCGTTATGGTTCTGCTTTTCTCCTTTTGCTTTTTTAAGATATTAATTTAATAACACACTGGGGAGGCGGGACATAAACAAATACCTACTATTAAAGTATCTAATTAACATATTTCTAAACATAAGGATGTTTTTTTTTCTTATCTGTACTGCTATTAGGCAAATAGATCCCTAGTGATTCCTGCAACACGGAACATCAGGCTTATTAAGCCCATAAACCTCCCTGGGCCTGATGACAAGATGGTCCTGTAGGGACAAAAAGGTGTCCAAGTTACTAATGAAACGAATAAACTGATGTTAGGGGGTGTGTGACACAACAGATAAGCAAGAGTTGTATCACTTAGCATGGTCATACACAGAGAAATATGGTTGTCCAAGCCATCCGTTGTTGACTGACCCAACCATATTGCCATGAAACGACTTTATGTAACTGGTTATATCTTATTTTCTGCATAGACAACACAAGTGAGGTGGATACCTTCATCCTCATGTCTCTAGCATGCTTCTCCAGGACCTTCTTAATGTCCGCCTTCATCATCTTTCCCATATTAATGACCAGGTACTTCCACTCAATAGGCTGGAAGGTGTGGGGGTCATGGGGAACATACAAGCCAATTTTAACTTTCTTCACAGTGTGCAAATACTTTTTGTAGGACTCTTCAAAGTCAAAGATGAGTTCACTGAGAGTCCGAAAGGTCAGGGGCTTGTCCATCAGGTCGGATCTCCTGCTCATACCCAGAGTGCCATAGTGTCCATTGCAGTGAATGCCAAGCACAACGTGGTGAAAAAAGCTCCCTGAGAACTGAGTTTTAAAGCTGATGGGAAATCTTTCCACCGACGGCTGTCCATTTGTTAGATATCTGCATGGGAAAAATTAAGGAGGTACAACAGTGGCATGATCTAAGAACTGGTGTACAGATCCAGTTGAAAAACAGTGCAGTATGGGTACAGCATCCTAAACAGAGGCTTTGTTAGAAATGTTTCCATAATAAATAAGTGCCTACCCATTCACTAACCTCACTCTGTGAGTGCCTAAACATTATCAGCACCATCTGGCTGAAGTTTCAGGGTTTGAGCACCAGGTCCCCAATGGATTATTGGAAGCATGAAATGCAAAAGATTCTGTTGGACAAGATTGCATAATAAATTAGCACCGGTTGATTTTAGTTCCTAAGGATTTGCACCCTCTGGCTGAAATTTCAGGGTTTGAGCACCATGTCTGTTGGACATCCTTCCATAATTAATGAGTGCCTACCCATTTAAGGTTTTAGCACCAGGTCCCCACTGGATTATTGGAAGCATGAAACGCAAAAGACTGTTGGACAAGACTCCATAATAAATTAACACCAGTCAATTTAAGCTCCTAAGGATCTGCACCCTCCGGCTGAAGTTTCAGGGTTTGAGCACCAGGTCCCCATTGGATTATTGGAAGCATGAAATGCAAAAGACTCTGTTGGACAAGACTCCATAAAAAATTAACACCAGTCCATTTAAGTTCCTAAGGATCTTCACCCTCTGGCTGAAGTTTCAGGGTTTGAGCACCAGGTCCGTTGGACATCCTTCCATAATTAATGAGTGCCTACCCATTCAGGGTTTAAGCACCAGGTCCCCACAGGATTATTGGAAGCATGAAACGCAAAAGACTCTGTTGGACAAGACTCCATAATAAATTAACATTGGTCTATTTAGGTTCCTAAGGATCTGCACCCTCTGGCTGCAGGCTCACGGCTTGAGCAGATAACTGGGAACACAGAACCCTTAAGGCTCTGCTGGACATGTTTACATAATCAATAAGTGTCTAGCCATTCCAGTCTCTGTGGTTATATGCTCACTCTGGCTGAAGGTTCAAAGCTTGAGCAGCAGGTCCCCAGTGCATTCCTGGGAGCCCAAAATGCACAAGGCTTTGTTAGACATTTTTCCATGAGCACCTACTCTTTCAAGTTTCTATAGCTATGGCTCAAGGTTTAGGGCTTGAGCACACAGTCCCCAATGGATTGCTGGGAGCATGAAATGCTCATGGCTCTGTTGGACATCCGTCCATAATTCATGAGTGCCTACCCATTATCTGTTCTTTCTTGCTTAAGGTTTGGGGCTTAAGCATCAGGTCCCCAATGGAATACTGGGAGCACAAATCACATAAGGCTCCATTTTTACACAATTCATAATAAATGAGTGTTTGCCCAATCAAGTTCTACAACCTCTTGCAGAACGTTCAGGACTTTAGTATAAGATTACTGGGAACACAAAATGCGTTAGGCTCTGTTGGACATCCTTCCATAACAAATGAGTGCTTACTCATCTGTTCTCTCTTTCTTAAGGTTAGGGGATTAAGCATCAGGTCCCTAATGGAATACTGGGAGCACAAAACGCATAAGGCTCCGTTAGACACAATTCCATAATAAATTAGCACCTACCCAAGTTCCTTTGGTTATCTACAGAGCATACTATGAATTGTTCCTCTCTATCATGAATATATAATGGTACAGTTTGGCCGATACAGACAGTCAAAGAGCACATTCCTGCACACATTATGGGATTCCTGCATAATTCACTTATTCAATCCTTGCTTATAAATAGGATATTGTTTCTCTATTGTCGCCCACGTACTATAAAGCAGTAACAACCGCAAAGGGCAAGCTTTGTTGTGCAGAAGAATGGAGAGGAGCTGCTGTACAGTGTAAATAAAGGCCCCGCCCCAGCCGACAGTTGCTCCGGGCCGGCAGTTACAAAGGCAGGAAGCCGGGAGGCTGGTGATGAGTTCACTGGAGGGAAAATAAACTGGAAACAGGATCTAAACATGTAAAAAAACAAACAGCCCGGCCTTTGTGTTTCCAATTTAACGACAATAGGCCTGGCAGGTGGTGTTGCACTTAATTGGAGGATACTCTTAAAGGGACAGAGTACAATGAAAAATAGAATTGTGCTTTGTACAGGGGAATGCTTTTATTGTGGCATAGATTTATGGTATCTCTGTGTACAGGCTTTGAGGCTGTTCCTGCTGAATTGTGCTTAGTTCAGAGGAATACCAAGGCTCAGCCTAGCTTCAAGATATTATCAAGGGTTAAAGTATGCTGGGGGCTGCAGGAGGGCCTTGTTTTAGTCCAATTGAGTTAAAGGGATACTGTCATGGGAAAAACATTTTTTTTCAAAGTAAATCAGTTAATAGTGCTGCTCCAGCAGAATTCTGCACTGAAATCCATTTCTCAAAAGAGCAAACACATTTTTTTATATTCAATTTTGAAATCTGACATGGGGCTAGACATTTTGTCAATTTCCCAGCTGCCCCTGGTCATGTGACTTGTGCCTGCACTTTAGGAGAGAAATGCAGGCTGCTGTTTTTCCTTCTCAATGTAACTGAATGTGTCTCAGTGGGACATGGGTTTTTACTATTGAGTGTTGTTCTTAGATCTACCAGGCAGCTGTTATCTTGTGTTAGGGAGCTGTTATCTGGTTACCTTCCCATTGTTCTTTTGTTTGGCTGCTGGGGGGGAAAGGGAGGGGGTGATATCACTCCAACTTGCAGTACAGCAGTAAAGAGTTATTGATGGTTTATCAGAGCACAAGTCACATGACTTGGGGCAGCTGGGAAATTGACAAAATGTCTAGCCCCATGTCAGATTTCAAAATTGAATATAAAAAATCTGTTTGCTCTTTTGAGAAATGGATTTCAGTGCAGAATTCTGCTGGAGCAGCACTATTAACTGATTCATTTTGAAAAAAAAAATTTTTCCCATGACAGTATCCCTTTAAGCAATGGGAGCCCACTAGACAAAGGTAGGTACTAGTATTGGGGTGCAGTCTTGGAAAGCACAGAGAAATATTCAGGGTCAGAGGGGCACCTTTAATTACATCTCTGCTACAGTATGAAGGGTTTGTAGCTGTGTGACAGTTGCGGCTTCTTACTCAATCCAATGCACGAGTATAAAGAATAAATCCCCTGGTACCTGCCAGAGACACACTGTAAGGACAAGTGACCTGATTAAAATGACATCTCGTTAATCCACTCCTCTCCCCCAGAGCTCTTTATTCTGCTCCCTGGCAACTGCGCAGCCAAGCTGTGGGCACACTAACTGCCAGTCTGGTGCCAAGGGAAGCAGAGATCACTCAGGAATGTAGAGTAACTGTCAGCCCGGTGCCAAGGGAAGCAGAGACCTCTTTAAGGAATGTAGAGTAACGAGTTGGGGAATGCACAGGGATAATACTATTAAAGGGGAAGGGTTTAGCAATGTCCTGCTCTGGGGTGATACTGGGATAATGATTTTAAAGGGGAAGTGCTCAGGAATGTGCTGAGATAACACAATTAAAGGGCAAACTCTCAGGAACGCAGGGACATGACACTCGGAAATGGACTGACATGATACGATTAAAAGGGAAGCACTCGGGAAAAGCACCGGCACAATCCTATTAAGGGGCGATGAAGTGCCACCAAATATATTAGGATAAAACTATTAAAGGGGAAATTCTCAGGAATGTTTTACAATAATACTACTAAGAGGAAGCAGTTAGGGACACAGTGCGCTGGGATTTTACTAATACAGGTATGGGATCGCTCCGAATTACAAACTCCCATAGACACCGTTTTATTTAAATAATCCAAATTTTTAAAAATGATGAATCCTTTTAACCTCCCCAAACACAGCCAAGAGTCTGACGTGCGATAATCTGTGCAGCAGCCAAGAGCCCAAAATAGGTTTACAGGTTATGGGGAAGTATACCAATTTATTTGCACAGTATCAGGAGATTATTGTGCACAGATCCTCTCTGTCTGCTTATACATAAGAATCTGAGCTGCCATACTGCTTGTATGGGAGTTGCACCCAGTGTGGTCATAAAGCTGCTAGCTTCTTAGCCAAGAAAAGCTGTATGGCATATTAGATGTGTGCAATACTATATGTATGTATATATATGCAGCAATGAATGAAAAGCCGATACCTCTTTATGCATCAAACGGGGTGATCCCAAGCTTTATTCCATGGTGCTCTTAACACTGTTCACAAGATCAAACGTTTCGGGACCGCATGGCCCTTCATCAGTGATGATATATTGTATATATATGCCACATTCTATTTAAGAGAGAACTAAAGCCTTACTAAAGCCTAATTAAATAAGTTGGTAGAAATGTTGTACATGATGTTTTGTGCTTCTGTACCAGCCCAAGGCAACCACAGCCCTTTAGCAGTAAAGATCTGTGTCTCCAAAGATGCCCCAGTAGCTCCCCATCTTCTTTTCTGCTGATTCACTGCACATGCTCTGTGCTGCTGTCAGTTACTGAGCTTAGGGACCCACTCACAATATACAGTACACATATAAAATAAATTAAAAAATATATGTAATACTGAAAATGATCTTTAATTAATATAAACAAAATATAACAATCCCCCTTCATTACAGTAATGGGAAGGGGTGAGCAGCGGATTAAAGGATACATTCCCAGGATCACGGCTTCCAGGCATTTAATGGGCAATGACTCTCTGGTCATTTCTTTCGCCGTCTCCATTAACCTGGAGGAAAGAGACAACGTTATCATTACACGGACCCATTGAATGAGCGTTTCCCAGAGGAGGCGGAGCTTATTGCAGCAAGACATGTCGGCCAATGGCAGAGAGAGAGAATGGAACGCTCCAGTACATTTCCCCCATAGGAAAACCAACTGTCAGCTTCCTTCCTGCCCATTTCTGCAGTCACAAGAATAAGATTTCTGTTGGGACAGACTACAGCTGCGAGCGCAGCCAGGACAGACCTCCATTATCCTGGGATGTCAATATGTCAATGATACGTTTGTTCTTGCCCGAGATTTATCAAAGGATGAGCTGTGGGGGCCAATCAGCTGCTTATAATGCCCCCATTGACAGAGTTCATCAAATTCCCCAGCATGTCAAGGACATATTGAAAGGGTTTGCGGGGAAATATCTTCCATAATGAGAAAGGGAAGCACGAAAGGCAAATCTATTTAAAGGGGAAGTAAACATTTTGCATAACAAAAATCAATCAATTTATAAATATAATTGTTCCCCTTCCAGGACTGCTCTGACTACTTGTTCCATACAAATAATGTTGCAATATTCAGCTCACCTCCAGCTAAGACTCCATTACCCACAATGCCTTATACACTCGTGTCATTCTCCTGAATACAAAGGCATTGTGGGAACTGAAGTCTTAGCTGGAGGGGACCTGTTATCCAGAATGCTCGGGACCTGGGGTCAGATTGCCATTTTGGAGTCAGGAAGGCAAATTGGAGAGGCTTCAAATGGGGGTTTTTGCCTTCCTCTGGATCAACTGACAGTTAGGAAGGTTATATATAGACTTCAGGTTGAACTTGATGGACATGTGTCTTTTTTCAGCCTATGTTACTATGGAGCTGAATATTGGGGGGTCATTTACGTTGAGCCTGGATACAAGGGGGAATGGAACTCTAGCATTAGGTGCAGAGGGTTGTCCTACTTCTGAATGACCTGCAAATTAGGAGACTGTTAAATGGGGAAACAACTATGTACCTCCCCCACCACCCGCTTTTCATCAAAATAGCACTGCCATATGCAGGCAATGAATTAATTATGAGGTCTCTGTACTTTGCTTTGGAGGGGAGGTCCAAAAATTATTTGTAGGGGGGGCAAGAAAATAAAGTAACTCTACTGATTAAAGGGGTGGGTAACTTTTAGGGGGTTATTTATCAAGGTCCGAATTTATCTCAAAATCGGCTGCTACAAACTCTGATCCAAGCCGCTCGTGTTTTTAACGCTTATTTATTATTACATTTTCCCGAACATTTGCATTGCGAGAAAAACTCAGATTTTCGCAATTTGTTCGTAAATTTTCATGGGAAGCTCCGAATTTTTCGGAGTTTTCACACAAAAGCTCAGAAAACATTGTGAAATTGCACGAAACCCCCGACACAACCAAAAATCAATGGGACTGTTACCGTTGACTTTTATGCAACCTCGACAGGTTTGAGATGCCGTGTTTTTATTCGGGCTTTGTAGCCCTCGGGGTTTAATAAATTCCGAAAAATTTGTGATTTTTTTAAAAGCCTATTATATATTCGGGGAATTTCGGTTATTCGGAGCTTAGTAAATAACCCCCTAAATATGTTATATAACGGGCAATTCTAAGCAGATTTTCAGTTAGTCTTCATTATTTTTATATCAGATTTGGGCGAATCCTTATGCGGGCCGAACCAAATCCTAATTTGCATATGCAAATTAGGGGCAGGGAGGGAAATCACGTGACTTTTTGTCACAAAACAAAAAAGTAAAAAATGTTTTCCCACCCCTAATTTGCATATACAATTTCGGATTCAGTATTCGCCTGAATCATTAGCAAAAGATTCGGGGGTTCGGTCAAATGCAAAATTGTGGATTTGGTGCATTGCTATACTGAACCAAATCTTGATTTGCATATTCAAATTAGGGACAGGAAGGGAAAAAGTTGGGGGGGGGACTTTTTTTCCTTCCATGTTTTGTGACAAAAAGTTATGTGATTTCCCTTCCTGAAGATGCAAATTAGGGTCAAGAAATGAATTAGCATATGCAAATTAGGATTCGATTTGGCCAGGCACAACGATTCGGCCAAATCCTGCTGAAAATTCCGGTCTGAATCCTGGATTTGGAGCATCCCTAGTTACTGCTACTTTTCTATTATTCATCTTTCTATTCAAGTCCTCTCCTATTTATATTCCAGTCTCTTATTCAAATCAGTGCCTGGTTGCTAGGTTGATATGGACCCTAGCAACCAGATTCCTGAAATTATAACCTGAAGAGCTGCTGAATAAAAAGCTAAATAACTCAAAAAAAAAAAAAAATCAGTTACTACTAAAAGTTAACTCAAAGGTGAAAAACCCCTTTAAAGGGACAGTTCCCCCAGAGACCCACAACTAATCCCACATCTGAAAGTTGGCCTCTAGTTGGTCACCCGCACCAGGACGATTCCATTCTTACCCACTTATCGGCCTTGTCTTCCTAATTTCAAAGAACTGCGTCCCTGTGTGGTTGTATCTGTTTTTCTGACATTAAGGAGAGATAGAACATTCCAATAAGAGTCTCAGTAGGAGGGGTGCAGCATTATTTGTCATGGTGCAAGAATCAGAAGGAGCTGCTCCCCCATTATCTCATGCCCATTGGGTCGCCCCCTCCCATTGTACAGGAATATAAAGGACAGACGCCCAGCCCCAGTAACAGAGGACAGAGCCAATTTTTAATAGAGGGTGTTAAATTCACAGGGTTCCAGCTGACCTATAACAGCTAGGGGGGGAGTGAGGATGAGGAGGAGCAGATGCTTCAGTAGAACAATCCAGAAACATCTTGTCCATAGAATGTAACAGTCACAGTGGGACAGAGAAATCCCATTGGTTAGTGCATTCCAGTTATGTAACAAGGTGTATTGTAATGAAGTTACATTGTAAGTCTACAGGAGAGAGTGTCTCTTTAAGATCAAGGGTGTAGCAGCTACTCCATCCATTATACTCTCCAGTGATATCTCTCCTCCAGCTGTTTTTTAATGGGCTTCTTTATGAGTCTCTCGTCAGTTAAAAATGATATAGTGAAAAGGCAAAGTGCCTGCAGTTCTGCTCAGTGTCAGAACTGCAGGGCTCACACATGTGACCAGCAAAAATAACCAATGGGGGTAATGTAATATGAGGGGCAACATCTGCAGCCAATCAGCAGGTCACCTGTTTGAAAACAATAATATTATTAGTTGTTATGGGTTACTAGACCTGTGCTTCTTATGACCTTCAATAGTTTTGGGGTGTAAGCCCTCCCTTTGGAATGTTGTTTCCTCCGTACCATTAACCTACTATATCAATGGTTAGCTGGTATAGGACCTGTTATCCAGAATGCTCGGGACCTGGGGTTTTCCAGATAACAAATCTTTCTGTAATTTGGATCTTCATACACTTAGGGGCAGATGTATCAACGGTCGAAGTAAAAATTCTAAGAAAAAAAAATTTGCATTTCGAGCTATTTTGTGTAGTTCAGCTACCAAATAGGCCAAAATTCAATTTGATTTGAAAAAATTCGAATATTCAAGTATCTAAATTTATCATGTACTGTCTCTTTAAAACATCGACCATTCGCCATCTAAAACCTGCCGAATTGCTGTTTTAGCCTATGGTGCCCCTCCTAGAACCTATTTGGAGTCATTTGGTGGACTTAAAAAAATCCAAGTTTTTTTTTTTTTCAAAAACTTCGAATTGAAGTAGATTGAATACAATCTTACTTCGTTTTGAACGATTCGCATACAGCCCATTCACCCGCAGAAAAAAAACTTTTATTTTTTTTAATATATTTTGGTTCGTCTTTTTTTCTTCAAATTTCAAAGTTATGGGAGTTCAAAAGAACTCCCATAAAAGAACTCTCAAAATTCAACTGGGGGAAATTTATTAAAAAATAATCGAAATTTTAAAACTCAGACAAATTCTACCAATCTGAAAACTAGAATCGAATTTGATTCAACTCGATTTGAGTTTTTTCCTTAGAAAAAAACAAGAATGTCAGGAAGGCTGCAATCACCAAACTCATCCCTGGACGTCTCCCATTAACTAAAACAGTAATTCGCCAGTTTTTAGGTGGTGAATAGTCTAATTTGAATTCTTAAGGGGCCAGAGTATGATAAATCTTGAAAATCAAATTCAAATTTTTTTAAAAACTCAAAACAAGTTTGGATAATTCCCTAGTCGAATTGGACAGTTTTGACCATGAAACAAATTTGAAAATTAAAATTTTTAATTCGACCCTTAATAAATCAGTCCCTAAGTCTACTAAAATGAGTTTTGAACATGAAATAAACCCAATAGGCTGGTTTTGCTTCCAATAAGGATTAATTATATCTTAGTTGGGATCAAGTACAAGCTACGGTTTTATTATTACACAGAAAAAGGAAATCATTTTTAAACATTTGGAATAATTGGATAAAATGGAGTCTATGGGAGACGGCCTTCCTGCAATTCGGAGCTTTCTGGATAACAGGTTTCCAGATAATGGATCCCATATCTGTCCCTGCCTAGTACAGTTAGAAAATTAAAACTAAAGATGGCTTGTTGCTATGAGTTACTAGACCTATGCAAACTTTAAATTGTGTATTAACTCATTACTGTCTATGGGGAATGTCGAGCATATGGACACCCGCACCAAAATATCGTCTGCATTTTAGAGATGATCTTTCATCTATGTGCTGTTTGCTGCACTATCCCACTTGCTATAACTGTGATCCTCCATGTGTTGTTGTTGTTGTACTACAATTCCCTGAACCCTTCGGCTGTTGCTAGGATGCAGGGAGTTCCACATTAGGGCACCATAATATAAAGCAAACTGTGCTGATTTCTATAATCTATAATCTAATAAATAGGACCTAAGGCCTCTGAGTCCAGAGAAAGCAGGTGTGGCCCTCTGTGAGTGTAAGCTGTGCGCAACAACTGTCAGCTGGGATTCTGCTACATCTCTCGATGCCTGTGTGATGCACTAGACAACTGCTGCATCAGATGCAATCTCATACAGAAATGATCTGCCCGACAGGCTTGGCACCGCTAAAGAAGAAATCATTGCAAGGAGAAGCCTGGTTGCAGCTGACGGTTTCTGTATTTAAAGGAGAACTAAACCCTAAAAAATTAATGTGGCTAAAAATGTCATATTTTATATAGTGAACTTATTGCACGAGGCTAAAGTTTGAGCTTGTCAATAGCAGCAATGATCCAGGACTTCAAACTTGTCACAGGGGGTCACCATCTTGGAAAGTGTCTGTGACACTCACATGCTCAGTGGGCTCTGATTGGCTGTTGAGAAGCTAAGCTTAGGGCTCGTCACTAATTATCCCTGGCTGTAATATAAGCTGATGCTACAGGTTTGCTGATTATTAAATTCTGATGCTAATTGCACTGGTTTCTGTGCTGCCATGTAGTAATTATCTGTATTAATTACTAATCAGCCTTATATTGTGACATTTCTATTCTATGTGTACTGTATATTGTGAGTGGGTCCCTAATCTCAGTAAGTGACAGCAGCACAGAGCATGTGCAGTGAATCAGCAGAAAAGAAGATGGGGAGCTACTGGGGCATCTTTGGAGACACAGATCTTTACTGCTAAAGGGATGTGGTTGCCTTGGGCTGGTACAGAAGCACAAAACATCATGTACATCATTTCTAGCTACTTCTTTAGTTAGGTTTTAGTTCTCCTTTAAAGGGGAAACTCATCCTGATAAGGGAATATGTATATGGTTGGTTGGAAGGGGAAACTGGGTGCTCTCTGCACCTACACAAATGACGGTGGCCAGTTAGGCCAAATAAAGAAAGGATACTGCAGCAGTTTCATGTAGCGTTGCACTGACTGAAGCCACTCTGGGATTGACATGGAAGCCTTGTAGGTTGGCACCGCTGGGATTGAAGGCTGAAAAGGAAGGATGAAAAAGTAGCACATTAGAATTGCACTGAGCTATGCTACTCCAACTGACGAAATGGGTAGAGGCAAGGCACCCATAGGCTGCTCATAGGGTGCTGGCTGTATTTTTGGCTACTGCACTTTTTCTCCAGATTCCAGTGCCAATGACCATGTGATTGTGTGCCATTAGTTTAAAGGAGAAGGAAACCTACTGAGGCAGGTTATTGCCAATAGATTAGCCACAATAGTGCGAGCTATAACACTATATTTATTCTGTAGAATGCTTTACCATGCCTGAGAAAACAGCTCTAGAAGCTCTCTGTTTGTTTAGAATAGCAGCTGCCATATTAGCTTTGTGTGACATCACTTCCAGCCTGAGTCTCTCCCTGCTCACTCATAGCTCTGGGCTCAGATTACAGCAGGGAGGGGAGAGGAGCAAACTGAGCATGCTCAAGCCCTGGCCCTGGAGGTTTAAGATGAAAACAGGAAGTCTGATACAGAAGCCCATGAGTACACAATAGAAAGAAAGAAATGTGGTGTTTCTTTTGACAGTGGACTCAGAGCAGCAGAGGATTTACTGGTGTATTTATGTAGATCTTTCTGATAGGGATGCACCAAATCCACTATTTTGGATTCAGCCAAAACTCCAAATCCTTCGCAAAAAATTCGGCCGAATACCAAACCGAAATTAGCATATACAAATTAAGGCTGGGAAGGGGAAAACATTTTTTAATTCCTTGTTTTGTGACAAAAAGTCACACAATTTCCCTCCCGGCCCCTAATTTGCATATGTAAATTCGGATTCGGTTCGGCCTGCCGGAAGGATTTGGCCGAATCCTGCTGAAAAAGGGCGAATCGTGGCTGAATCCCGAACCGAATCCTGGATTCGGTGCATCCCTACCTTCTGATAAAGTTTACTTAATTTTAGCCTTTACTTCACCTTTAATGCAGCAAATTGCTGCCATACATTCGGCAAAAATCTATAGAACCTCATGGAGATGCCCCAAACCACCCCAATGTTCTCCATTATGTATAATGGGATATGTGCAGCCGCCCCCCACACATACAAATGAAGATTCTGTTGGCAGGGAAATCTTGGTTTGCTGGGTCCCTCCCTGTATTCCAGGCACCAGACTTAGACTGTAAGCTTCATGGGTCAGGGATTCAGGATATAAACTCAGGATATAAACTCAGCTCACTGTATATTTAGTAGGACTGTACAAGGAGAAATATGTCGGCACACCAAGCTTCCTGGAGGTTCATGCGAGTGCAGGCGAATAAAGCGACTGATAATTACACCTCGTTTAATTTTAGCCTTTCCCATTTCAGATCCAGCAAATGTTTCGATGGGGTGGGGGGGCAAATAAAACCAGAGGAATGGGGCGCCCATCGCCTGCTGACACATTTGCTTATAATCCCGGCTTTATTGGGAGCTCTGAGCCCAGGCAGACAGGACGGAATTACTTTCATGTGTCACATCAATGTCTCCTTATGGGGAGTCATAAAACATTAGAACTGAGAATGAACTGATAGAAGGTGAATGTTAAAGGGCCACTACACACTTACATTTTCCTTCAGAATTGTGCCCAGTACAGGGACACACGGTTTCACTACTTACACCGATTTATGTATCTCTTAGGGATGCACCGAATACACTATTTTGGATTCGGCCGAAGCCCCGAATCCTTCACAAAAAATTTGGCTGAATACTGAACCGAATCCTAATTTGCATATGCAAATTAGGGGTGGGAAGGTGAAAAAACAAATGTACTTCCTTGTTTTGTGATAGTCAGGCGATTTCTCTCCCTGCCCCTATTTTGCATATGCAAATTCGGATTTGGTTCGGCTGGGCAGGCGGATTTGGCCGAATCCGAATCCTGCTGAAAAAGGCCGAATCCTTAACCGAATCCTGGATTCAGTGCATCCCTAGTATCTTTATATACTTTGATGAAACCTCATAGGCTATTCCTGCTTAATTCAGTTTAAAGCGGTGGTTAAACGTTAAACGTTTAGTACGTTAAACAGCAGCCAATTCTGAACAACATTTCAATTGGTCATTATTAATTTTTTATAGTTTTTTTTTAATTATTTGACTTTTTCTTCTGACTCTTTCTATCTTGCAAATGGGGGTCATTGACCCCATCTAAAAAGCAAATGCTCTGTAAGGCTACACATTTATTGTTATTGCTAATTTTTATTACTCATCTTTCTATTCAGGCCTCTCCTTTTCATGATCCAGTCTCTTATTCAAATCAATGCACAGTTGCTAAGGTAATATAGACCTTAGCAACCAGATTGCGGAATAGCAAACTGGAGAGCTGCTGAATAAAAAACTAAATAACTCAAATACCACAAATAAAAAAAAAAAGAAAACCAATTGCAAATTGTCTCAGAATATCCCTCTTTGCATCATACTAACAGTTAACTCAAACCCCTTTAATACAAGGGAATACCTATGCTGGCATAGATTTATTGTTTCTTTTCTAACAAATCTCATTATCAGAGCTGAAGAAAGATATCTTATCTAGGGAAATGCATCCATTCCATACATAATCTTTTAATTAGCAGTCTCCTTCCACTTCATAGATCAGACAAACACTGTGCATAGAGATAAATGCAATCATGCGGGAAATAATAGATTAGTTGTAAAAATGATCTGCAGAGCAATCGTCCCTTCCCAAAAACTATTATCCCACTGTTACTATAGGCACCATCTCTCCCTACTATACCTGCTATCCCACAGTCACACTCCCTTCCCAGAGACTATTATCCACTGTTACTATAGGCACCATCTCTCCCTACTATACCTGCTATCCCACAGTCACACTCCCTTCCCAGAGACTATTATCCACTGTTACTATAGACACCATCTCTCCCTACTATACCTGCTATCCCACAGTCACACTCCCTTCCCAGAGACTATTATCCCACTGTTACTATAGACACCATCTCTCCCTACTATACATGTTATCCCACAGTCACACTCCCTTCCCAGAGACTATTATCCACTGTTACTATAGACACCATCTCTCCCTACTATACCTGCTATCCCACAGCCACACTCCCTTCCCAGAGACTATTATCCACTGTTACTATAGACACCATCTCTCCCTACTATACCTGCTATCCCACAGCCACACTCCCTTCCCAGAGACTATTATCCACTGTTACTATAGACACCATCTCTCCCTACTATACCTGCTATCCCACAGTCACACTCCCTTCCCAGAGACTATTATCCACTGTTACTATAGGCACCATCTCTCCCTACTATACCTGCTATCCCACAGCCACACTCCCTTCCCAGAGACTATTATCCACTGTTACTATAGACACATCTCTCCCTACTATACCTGCTATCCCACAGTCACACTCCCTTCCCAGAGACTATTATCCACTGTTACTATAGGCACCATCTCTCACTACTATACCTGCTATCCCACAGTCACACTCCCTTCCCAGAGACTATTATCCCACTGTTACTATAGGCACCATCTCTCCCTACTATACCTGCTATCCCACAGCCACACTCCCTTCCCAGAGACTATTATCCACTGTTACTATAGACACCATCTCTCCCTACTATACCTGTTATCCCACAGTCACACTCCCTTCCCAGAGACTATTATCCCACTGTTACTATAGGCACCATCTCTCCCTACTATACCTGCTATCCCACAGTCACACTCCCTTCCCAGAGACTATTATCCACTGTTACTATAGACACCATCTCTCCCTACTATACCTGCTATCCCACAGTCACACTCCCTTCCCAGAGACTATTATCCACTGTTACTATAGGCACCATCTCTCCCTACTATACCTGCTATCCCCCAGTCACACTCCCTTCCCAGAGACTATTATCCCACTGTTACTATAGGCACCATCTCTCCCTACTATACCTGCTATCCCACAGTCACACTCCCTTCCCAGAGACTATTATCCACTGTTACTATAGGCACCATCTCTCCCTACTATACCTGCTATTAAAAACATGTACAGTAAATATTAAATAAACCCAAATGGACTGATTTCCTTAAGCGTGCAAGTTAGTGTTTTTATTACAAAAGTCATGAGTGAAGCATGTCCAAGTGTCATATTTCAGAACCTAGTACTGGTGCTGGCAGTTTGGTTAGTAAGCAGCTGGCAGATATATTGCAGTGAATGAATTAGCAGTGTAGTACTGGTGTTAATATGCATATATTTAGCATATTGAGCTGTTTCTCTCCGGTTTCTCATGCGGCTGGTACCAGTGATGTGAATAAGGAAGATCACACCTTGGGCTGCTAGAAACTAAGGTGATAAGAGAAATTTTCAGAAGAGATACTAATAATGGTTTTACATTTAACCTCTTTATCAACTCAACTATATGGGAAAAAGAATATATGGGAAGCAGAGATTGAGCTGATGGTTAAAATGATAAGTCTGTGACTTTGCTCAAATGTCGATATGTCACTTGTATTATTCTATTTATGTATCACATAGAAAAACCATCAGTTTGGTGCTTTATAAATGCTTGTTAAATGGGCCAAATTATCTTTTAGTATGATGTAGAGAGAGATATTCTGAGACAATTTGCAATTGGTTTTTGACTTATTTAGCTTTTTATTCAGCAGCTCTCGAGTTTGCAGTTTCAGCAGTCTGGTTGCTAAGGTCTGCATTACCTTAGCAACCATGACATGATTTGAATAAGAAGCTAGAAAGTGAATAGGAGAGGCCTGAATAGAAAGATGAGTAATAAAAAATACCTATAACATTTAATGTGTAGCCTTACAGAGCACTTGTTTTTTAGATGGGGTCAGTGCCCCCCCCCCCATTTAAAAGATGGAAAGAGTCAGAAGAAGAAGGCAAATCATTTAAAAAATGATAAAAAATAAATAAATAAATAATTAATAAATACCAATTGAAAAGTTGCTGAGAATGGACCATTCTATAACATACTAAAAGTTAAAGGGGTGGTTTACCTTCAAACAACTAGTTGGTTTCAGATAGCTCACCAGAAATAATGACTTTTTCCAATGACTTTCCATTTTCTATGTGCGACCGTTTTTCTAATATGTTGTGTCATTTTTCATCTTCTAAAGCAGTTCTGGGAGGGGGGGTCGCCGACCCTGTAAACTGTTCTAAATTGATACATTTAGCTGATACGTTTCTTATCTCTGTCCCTGCTGAGCAGAATCCCTTGGTTTCATTACAGGCAGCTGTTAGACTTGATACAATAGTTACTAATACTCCAGAGATGCTGCTGAGAAACTAAATGTTGCAAAATTGTAACAGTTCTGCGCCTGAATTACTGAGCTGCCAGACTCAAACACCAGAGACACCAACATTCAAATTTAATCTTGGATTTTGGAAAAACAGTAAAAAATAAATAATGGAAAGTAATTGAAAAAAGTCTTTATTTCTGGGGAACAATCTGAAAACAACCGAATTGAAAAAAGTGTTTGGAAGGTGACCTACCCCTTTAAGTTAAAGGTGAATCACCCGTTTAATAACAATAATAACATAGCCAGGCTATGAGACAGCTCACTGGGCTCTTGTTTCTCACATCCGCTGCTCCAGGGGTTTCTCATACAGATTTGCTGCCCGTGTATCACTTTTCAGTCATTTCCCGGCTTCCGAGGGGTCAGTCAGAGTTTGTACTGGGGGGGGGTATTTATCAAAGGCTGAGCAGAGTGAATAAGGCAAAAGAGTTGTGAGTTCTCCTCTGCGAAATTCAAGCTGTTCACTGATTTAATACATATGCTCTGAAGTCTGAACAACAGCAGCAGCAGTGGTGTAAATAGATGTTACTGGACCCCACTGCTAATTAATTCAAGGGCCCCCAACATATTCATAGTTTGTTCTATTTTACCAATATTTATTGAAATTGCTTAATAATTAGGGCCTCATGTGGCCCCCTATATCTCCTTGGCCCCCAGCAGCTGCAGAATCTGCTTCCTCTGTAGTTACACCCCTGAGTAGCAACACTGATCTGTTCCTATGAACATTACCTTAGCAACCGTGTCAGGTTCATGTGCCCAGTAACACTACCCTTTCATAGTTACATAGTTAGTTACATAGTTACATAGTTACATAGTTAGTTACATAGTTACATAGTTAAATCGGGTTGAAAAAAGACAAAGTCCATCAAGTCCAACCCCTCCAAATGAAAACCCAGCATCCATACACACACCCCTCCCTACTTTCACATAAATAATATATACCCATATCTATACTAACTATAGAGTTTAGTATCACAATAGCCTTTGATATTATGTCTGTCCAAGAAATCATCCAAGTCCCTCTCATAGTCATTAACTGAATCAGTATCACAACATCACCCGGCAGTGCATTCCCCAACCTCACTGTCCTGACTGTGAAGAACCCCCTACGTTGCTTCAAATGAAAGTTCTTTTCCTCTAGTCTGAAGGGGAGGCCTCTGGTACGGTGATCCACTTTATGGGTAAAAAGGTCCCCTGCTATTTGTCTATAATGTCCTCTAATGTACTTGTAAAGTCTAATCATGTCCCCTCGCAAGCGCCTTTTTTCCAGACAAAACAACCCCAACCTTGACAGTCTCCCCTCATAATTTAACTCTTCCCTCCCTCTAACCAGTTTAGTTGCACTTAGTCTCTGCACTCTCTCCAGCTCATTTATATCCCTCTTAAGGACTGGAGTCCAAAACTGCCCCCCATACTCCAGATGAGGCCTCACCAGGGACCTATAAAGAGACATAATTATGTTTTCATCCCTTGAGTTAATGCCCTTTTTTATACAAGACAGAACTTTATTTGCTTTAGTAGCCACAGAATGACACTGCCCAGAATTAGACAACTTGTTATCTACAAAAACCCCAAGATCCTTCTCAGTTAAGGAAACTCCCAACACACTGCCATTTAGTGTATAACTTGCATTTATATTATTTTTGCCAAAGTGCATAACCTGCATTTATCAACATTGAACCTCATTTTCCAGTTTGCTGCCCAGTTTTCCAACTTGCAGCATCCTGCATGGAACCTATAGTTCTGCACAATTTAGTATCATCTGCAAAAATAGAAACAGTACTTTCAATGCCCACCTCCAGGTCATTAATAAACAAGTTGAAAGCAAGGGATCTCATTCTGCCCACATCCAATACATAGTGGGAACAAAAACCATATCTAATGTATGTATTCCCAAAAAAGGTCATTTGAGGGCCCATACAACATAGTGAGAGCACTCTACAGACATTACTGTAAGAACATGACCCACAAACAGCGGTCCAGCAAAGCCAAAAATAATTTCTGTTCCTTCCTATATCACAGCACTGTCCCAAAGCACAGCGACGTGGGAAACAGTCACACTACACACTGCTGGGACTGCGCTGCAGGGTTTATATCAGGAACTTGTATTTACAGGTATGGGATGTATAAATTATAAAGTTACATATATGCCACAAAGTTGCTGATTCAGCCCTCCCCACTGGAACATTTTAAATATACTCTCAGTCGGAGACGGGCGAATCTGCCAAAAATTCCAAGACAATGACAGATCCAGCAGTGCCTGTCTGTTTAAAACATTGCTGCTGCTCTCAGCCTATAACAGTCATTTGATGCTTTAGAAAGGTTGTTCCCCTTTAAATTAACTTTTAGTATGATGTAGAGAGCGAAATTTCGAGATCATTTGCAAATGGGTTTCGTTTTTTTATTATTTGTGGTTTTTGATTTATTTTGCTTTTTATTCAGCAGCTCTTCAATTTGCAATTTCATCAATCTGGTTGCTAGGGTCCAAATTCCCCTAACAACCATGCACTGATTTGAATAACAGACTGGGATATGAATAGGAGAGGCCTGAATAGAAAGATAAGTAATAAAATGTAACTAAAACAATACATTTTAGCCTCACAGAGCATTTTATTAGATAAAAAAAAGTCAAAAGAAGGCAAATAGTTAAAAAACTGTAAGAAGCCCAACTGAAAAGTTGCTTATAATTAGCTATTCTATAATATACTAAGAGTTAACCTAAAGATGAGCCGCCCTTTTAAAGGGGTTGTTCACCTTTCAATAAATTCTTAATATGATGTATAGAGGGTTATTCTGTGACAATTTGCAATTGGTTTTCATTTTTCATTATTTGTGGTTTTTGGGTTATTTAGCTTTTTATTCAGCAGCTTTCCAGTTTGCAAATGCATCTATTTAGTTGCTAGGGTCTAAATTATCCTAGCAACCATGCACTGATTTGAATAAGAGACTGGAATATAAATAGGAGAGGTCTGAATAGAAAGATGAGTAATAAAAAGCAGCAATAACAATACATTTGTAGCCTTACAGAGCATTTGTCTTTTAGATGGGGTCAGTGACCCCCCCCCCCATTTGAAAGCTGGAAAGAGTTTAAAGAAGAATGCAAATAATTTAAAAACTATGAAAAAGACCAATTGAAAAGTTGCTTAGAATTGGCCATTCTATAACATACTTAAAGGTGAACGACCCCTTTAAAACCACGGGTCAACTTCTACATAAGTGATGTGCGGGACCTGCGGGTTTAGTCCGACCTCTCACATCACTATTCTACATATATACCAAATGAATATCAAGTAAGTTCACTACATATCCCAGAATACTTCAACACAGGTGTCCCCAACTTTTTTTGTACCAGGGACCGATGCCAAAATTTTTTTTTTTTGTGAGGTGGGGTCGGGGATGGGGTCGGCGGGTTCAGAGCGGTGGTCAGAGTTCTGGGGTCTGGGGAGGGTTGGCGGGGGTCATGGCGGGGTCAGCGGTTAAAGCATGCTGGGAGCTGTAGTCCAGCAACATCTGGGTTGTATCCTCAAAGCCATACTGCTAGACTATTTCCCAGTACTCCAAGGCCGGCAGCTCCATTAATATGCAAAAGAATACTCCAATGAGAATGCCACCTGATCTGGCTCCATGTTCTTTGCCCTGGCAGCTGTAGTTGGCAGCTAGAAACACAATTTTAACATTCCGGAACAACTAAACAGAAGTATATTCTCCCTCTTAAAGTCTGATTCCAGTGTAATCTTATAAAGCCAAAATAATCTCCCTATATAAGACAACAGCAAGGTGACAGACATAGTGCTAGTGAGCCGGATTCTTATTGGTCAATTATCTTGCATCTTTAAATCATTTATTTCAGAGAACTAGATTGTAATATACTGCATTGTAAGCACAACCCTCACCTAAAGAAATGTTCATGATCCCCCAAGTGCCATTGGACAACCCCACCTATCCTTCCTACATTATACAGGTATGGGATTTGTTATTCGGAATGCTCAGGACCTAGGGTTTTTCCGGATCCCTAATTTGTATCTTTATACCTTAAGTCTACTAGGAAATCTTTTAAACATTATTAACTAAAAACTAAAATCCGAATTTATCTCATATTTTATAAAAAAAAAAAAAAAACATGACCAAACTCCCATGCTCAATTTGACCATATTTATTAATAAAATAATCAGAATTAATCAAATTTAGGAAAAACTGGAGCTCTAATTTTTCAGGCTTTTTTTCTGAAACTCTTAATTTTTTTGCGTTTTTTCCCAAAAAAGGACGGATTTTTGGCTAACTCAAGAAAATTCAAATTGAGATAGGTGCCTCTCCCACTGACTTATACATGACCTCGATAGGCCCGAGATAGCGGATTTTCGGATTTGGTATAATAAATCTCGAAAAAATTCTATTTTTTTTTCCACTAAAAATGTTAGTTTTGGCCCCAAAAAGCCCTCCCACATGAATGCAAGGTTTAGTAAATAACCCCATTAATAAGCCCAATAGGACTGTTTTGCCTTTGATAAATATTAATTATATCTCAGGTGGGATCAAGTACAAGCTACTGTTTTATTATTCGAGAAAGAAAATTGTTTTACAAATTTTGAATTATTTGAATAAAATGAAGTCTATGGAGTTTCCTCCATTCCATTAACCTACTATATAACTGGTTAGTATTAGGGATGCACCGAATCCACTACTTTGGATTCGGCCGAACCCCCGAATCATTCTCTAAAGAGTCAGCGAATACTGAACCGAATCCGAATCCTAATTTGCATATGGATTTTTGGATTTGGTATAATAAATCTCCGAATCCCAAACCAAATACTGGATTTGGTGCATCCCTAGTAAGTATGGGACCTGTTATCCAGAATGCTCTGGACCTGGGGTTTTCCAGATAACAGATCTTTCTGTAATTTGGGTCTGCATACCTTAAGTCTACTAGAAAATCATGTAAACATTAAATAAACCCAATAGGCTGGTTTTGCTTCCAGTAAGGATTAATTATATCTTAGTTGGGATCAAGTACAAGCGACTGTTTTATTATCACTCAGAAAAGGAAACATTTGGATTATTTGGATAAAATGGAGTCTATGGGAGATGGTCTTCCCGTAATCCGGAGCTTTCTGGACAACGGGTTTCTAGATAACAGATCCCATACCTGTACTTCTACTCCATTCCCCTACCAGGCACTGCAATGTAACCTGAGTCTAAAATAGTCTAAATGATTCCCTCTTCCCTCTGATACCAGTGTCCCTTTCCCTTTAGCTATTTGCAGGGAGTTGTTACTGTTTGTGCCCAGGAGACAGGGTTTCAGGTTTCTTCCGAAGAAAAGTTCTAAAGAAACAGCAGATGGGAGTCATATTATGGGGGGGGGGAGTGGAAGGTCTGTTTAAAGGCAAAGTTAAACCAACTTTTATTTATTTTTCTATAAATTCTGATTAGTATGTGCAACCTGCACAGACATCAATATCTGCTGATTTCTGACACCTTTATTAGTGGGAGCTGCCATAATGCTTCTTCTACTGAAGTGAACCCCCTTCCAAGATGCTGAGTTCCCCTTCTCTGCTCTTAACTCAGCCCTCCTCTCAGACAGATAAGGATGCCACCCGGCCGGTATTTTACCGATCTAGCCGGTAAAACACCTGCCAAGGCCGGGGCCGGTATTACAAATTTACCGGCAATGTAGCTGCTGGTAAGTTTGTAATACCCCTAACAAAAGTCCTTGGCCCGGCCCCAATCCGCTCAAACCGTACCTTTTTGCCTCCTTTTGGCCATCGTGCATTGTGGCTCCGCCCCCTTTTTACATCACGGCCTGCCCCTTTTTATGCCACGGCCCGTCCCCTTTTACATCAGAATGTTATGTATTGTATGCAGTATAATGTGTATAATAATGAACAAAGCACAGCCCAATGGATCCTACATTTTGTGTTGGCCATGAATGCCTATACCATGAAGTTCAGACAGAGGGGTAGATTTGTTTGTATTTACTGAAGGGCAAAGTGGCCGTCGCTAGCAAAAATTTGCCAGAAATCCCATCCGCATGGACATTGCCAATTTACTAACAGGTGTAGAGGACAATTCGCTAGCGAATAGTACATCGCTAAAGAAGTTTCGCACCCTATCACCAGGCGAATTTTCACTAGCGATGCACCAATTCACTATTTTGTATTCGGCCGAACCCCTGAATCCTTCTCAAAAGATTCGGGCGAATTCCGAACCAAATCCTTATTTGCATATGCAAATTAGGGGTGTCCTTGTTTTGTGACAAAAAGTCCAGCGATTTCCCTCCCCGCCCCTAATTTGCATATGCAAATTAGGATTCGGATTCGGTTCGGCCAGGCAGAAGGATTTGGCTGAATCCGAATCCTGCTGAAAAAGGCTGAATCCTGAAACGAATCGGTGCATCTCGAATTTTCACTCAGGCGAACGATCGAGTGCGAATTTTACAGAACGTTACATCTTTCGCCAGTTTCCTTCTCCACCTTAGACCTGGATGAAGCTTCATCCGCCTCAATCTTATGTCAATGACATCATATCCTGTTTCCCGAGAAGTCAGAAAAATTAAGGGAAAAAAAACACTGGCGTTTTTTCAGATTTTAAAGCGGGATTGCTATAAAAGTTGTAACTATTGTAATTTGTTTTAACCATTTAAGGGTCATGTCACATTTGTTTTAGGGTGGGCTCATGTCTTGGACATTAGAGGATCTCTTTTGTCTTTATTTTGCTTCCTTGGACATTTGTAATAATAAGTGGCCACTTCAATCAGTATTTACAATTCATTTAACTGATCCAGTTAGAATAATGAAAGAACACAGCTGATTGGTTGCTAAGTACAAGGCATCCTGGGAAGCTAAAGATTTGGGTAAGGGGTGGATTATGGGTTGTAGAGAACTTGCTGATTGGACTGAATCTGAGTATTCTAAAAGCGGCTTGACCCCCACGTTGTACAGGCAAATGGCATTCATGTAGGGGTTTGGGACTGAGCGAAAGTAAGCTTCGGAAATCTACATACCCCCAAACCTACTCCTCTCTGGTATTGTCCCAGCTCCCTGTGCATAATTGCACCTGTGCCCTGCGAATCAGCTGAGTGTCTGGCATACCTCCCAACTGTCCCATCTTTGTGGGACAGTCCCGATATTGAAAGCTCAGACCGCAGTCCCGGATTGTTACTGAAATGTCCAGACTTTCTCTTTGATCTCCTGCACTGAACAGACAGAAAAAGATACAAAGTTTCTTAAGCTCTATTGGCTTTTGACAAAGAGCCCAGAATACGTGGCAGTTACACTTAGATACTTTTGTAACAATTTCAGATAAGCAAAGAAGCAATTGTAACAATTTAAGATGAGCAGGTCTCTTTGAGGAAATTGTGACTGGCAGCTTAAAAGGGCAATTCACCTTCATTAGCAAAACTGTAAAAACACATAAAAACCACAGAAATGGGTTCAAACTTTCATAACCTGCCAAAATGAACATGGTAATTATGGTCAAGCATGCAAATCTTTTTGTCCCTCTTTCTTTTTCCAAAATGTTGGGAGGTATAGCTGTGTGTGTACTTAACCTTCCGGTAAGCCCTAGATAACTGGTAACTGGTTCTCAGGATAACCATGTGCACCGCCTGCTAAAGATATCCCTGCTTGCCCCGGGAATTCCATCCCAGAATAATCAACCCCCCCCATCTCTAAGGTCTGTTCCATCAGTCCTGCCATCCCCAAATGAGGAGTCTGTTTTCCTTGACTCACAGGAACCCGTCTATCAATAACATATGTTCTCTCCCCGTGCTGTGTCAGATCCTGGCTAGAAAGCAGAAGGCATTGTGGGACGTGGGAATTTGAAGCCTGGCACTAACACTTAAGAGCAGCATTTAATAACAGGGCCGGCCGCTGCCAACTGGGACAGTAATAAGGATCCCATTGTTACCTACAAGCCACTGACAACTGCCATACCGCAAATCCTACACTCGGCTCAGCGTTAAAGGGATATTGTCATGGAAAAAACATTTTTTTCAAAACCCAGTTAATATTGCTGCTCCAGCAGAATTCTGCACTGAAATCCATTTCTCAAAAGAGCAAACAGATTTTTTTATATTTAATTCTGAAATCTGACATGGGGCTAGACATATTGTCAGTTTCCCAGCTGCCCCCAGTCATGTGACTTGTGCTATGATAAACTTCAGTCACTCTTTACTGCTGTACTGCAAGTTGAAGTGATATCACCCCCTACCCCCCCCAGCAGCCTAACAACAGAACAATGGGAAGGTAACCAGATAACAGCTCCCTAACACAAGATAACAGCTGCCTGGTAGATCTAAGAACAACACTCAATAGTAAAATCCAGGTCCCACTAAGACACATTCAGTTACATTGAGTAGAAGAAACAACAGCCTGCCAGAAAGCAGTTCCATCCTAAAGTGCTGGCTCTTTCTGAAAGAACATGACCAGGCAAAATGACCTGAGATGCACCTACACACCAATATCACAACTAAAAAATACACTTGTCGGGTTAGGAAAGACATTTTATATTGTAGAGTGAATTATTTAACTGTAAGCAGGGTAATTTAGAAATAAAAATTTTACACAAAGTAAATCAACTCTAGTTTATAGCAAAGTATTTTGCTGAAATTATGACATTGATTGTGTCATAGCAACACAAAGGGAAATGTGAGCGCTAACGAGCCAGACATTAATGCCAATTAGGGGGTTCAGCACAAGAGGGCCCTCATAGCAACAAACTGTTTTATTACAGTGCCCTTGTGCCATTATTTGTGTCTTCTGCCATGAATTAGTGCTCAGATAGTTGAAATGAAGATTAGCAGCATTTAGTAGCATGGCAGCATTCTAACCAATTGGAAAGGGGGTGTAACGAAAATAGCACTTAAAGGGGAACTAAAAATAACTTGCCTTTGTTGAGCTGATTTATATGATGACAAACGAGGCAGCAAATTTCACTCTGGTTACTCCCAACGCTGCCGTTTCTTCCCCCCAACATTCCCATTGTTGAATGTTCGTGTCTTTGGTGTTTCAGTCTGGGAACTCAGTAATTCAGGAGCAGAATCTGAACTGTTACAATTTGCTCCATTTAGTTGATCCATTTAGTTGATCCATTTAGTTGATCCATTTAGTTGATCCATTTCTCAGTAGTATCTTTGGAGTGTTAGCAACTATTGTATCAATTCTAACAGCTGTTTTTTAATGAAACTCAGGAATTCTGCTCAGCAGGAACAAAGATGAGAAATTTATCAACTAAATGTATCAATTTAGAAGAAGAATCGGCGACCCGCCCCCCAGAGCTGCTTTAGAAGATGAAAAATGAAACTTTGCACTTTGATATTAGGAAAACGGTTACAAATAGGAAATAGAAAGTAATTGGAAAAATTATTTATTGCAGGTGAACAATCTGAAACTAAATGAACTAAAAAAAGAGTTTGAAGGTGAACATCCCCTTTAATACAGCAGCTTAATACATATATAGTACCCAACAGCATAAAACATCCTTATAAACACATAACTTGTGTACTCTGGTCCTGTTTGCTTTGAGCAGATGAACCGGTACCTCTGCATAAAATTAAATAAATAAATAGGTCGCTCCTTATCCTAACAACAAGGCCTCATAGAAACTGGCTACCAACATTATATATACACTTAATATACAATCTCACCTTGGCCAGCAGAGTTGCATTACGGATCTTGTCCACCATGTCTTTGCCTTCAGGGTGAATCTTTGCCACGTGCACCCACATCCTCTCCCATGTTTGACTGTCTATGGGGAAGCCACTTTTATTGACGTAAAAATGAGCCCCAGGCTCTTTGTCCTCCTCTTCTGAGTACCCACCGGAGCTGTTTCCAGAGGCGCTCGCTGGAGCTGCCGTGAGAGAAGACACCAATGGGCGATCGTGGAGGCTCCGGGAGCGAGACGTTTTAGTGGTCTTGGGCCCCCCATTCTGATTGTGCGAATGGCAGTGCTTGCTGTGGGCACGGTGGAAAGTGGAGCTAGAGCCTGTCATGTTAATGTGATGTCTAGCAGTGGTGTATCAACCACCACAAATCTCAATACATCCCAATGGCACCCATCTCCGGCTGCTACTCTTCCTGAGCCAAACCAACCAATGAAACCACAGGAAGCCAATCAGTTCCGGAATATCTATGGGAATGGAAACATAGATTAGAGTTCACACAAAACTAATTAATTAATCATCAATTTCCATTTTGCTCATCAGCACAATGCAAGGGTGTCCATTAGCACCCCGACTGTTTGTTAAGAGAAGAACATCACTCTGATTCTGAGTTCTGGACTCCTGGAAGAACTTTGAGAGCACATTAGAAAGCAATAACATTTATGCTAAATATACGAGAGCAGAGAAACCTTGACACGTGAGATCAGAGTTGTGGAAAACAGCATGTGAGTTATTTCCACTTTCATTCTGACTGTGCAAACTTTGCAGGCAGGACAGACCAATTCAGCAGTCAGCAGAGTGGTGCTAAAATGAACATTCTACTATAAGTCTTTGAAGACACTTGCTCTGATCCTGAACCCGGTATCTGCCACAAAGCAAGACAGAGCTGCTGCATTTTTTCCAAAAAGAAGAAAAATGATATAAGCCCCTTCAAGCTGTCCAGAGAGTAACTGCAGGAATGACAGACCCACTCCAAAGAAGGGTCGGTCTTACAGTCTCCAGTTCCCTGGCACAGCCACCTGATTGGCCGACTTACCTGCTGATTAGTTGGCCAATCAGGTTGCTGAGCTCAGCTTTACAGATACAGATACGTGAGTAACATCCAACCCGCGGCTGTCCTGCTCTTGCTGCACTACAAATCCCAGCATCCCCCACAAGATGCAAGTTAAACAACACTGATATAAAGAGTTACTCCTCTACTGTCCCTGATATCACTACTACACTACTCTACCTACCGCTGCTTGTATGCAAAGCCCCAGGGCATTCACTGCGATTTCCAATCCAGTAGGGGGTCACTGGTTGCCATGACACTTGAACGGTCTACAATTGATGCATTGTGTGAGCAATAACCCACTACAGCGCCAAACTGCTGCCATGCTGGTGCCCGTATACAAGCATGGATACGTCTTCTGCCCATTCTACTACAACTGTCTGTGATTAATAATGGAGAGGAGTGGAATGAAGGCCTGGCAGGAATGGGATACAGTCGCTTTATCATGTTACACTACTACACACAGAGGAGGGATAAGGACGAATGAATTTCCAGCTGAAGGTTGTGGAGACACAGAGTAGGCTGCTCAGCAGGGGAGCGACGGATTCTCTAGGCTGCTGTCATTTTAATGCCACCGAGGCAGGACGATTGTGTGTTATAACAAACTATACTGCAGTCCTGGCAGCTGCTGCAGAACCACTTGGGAGGGTGATGGGTCAGCCGCTTTTTTTTGGTAAGATCTCAGAAGCAGGAGCCTCTGTTGTTGCTGAACTACAAATGTAGCTTACATAGTTAAATTGGGTTGAAAAAAGTCCATCAAATTCAACCCCTCCAAATGAAAACCCAGCATCCATACACACACCCCTCCCTACTTTCACATAAATTCTATATACCCATATCTATACTAACTATAGAGTTTAGTATCACAATAGCCTTTGTATTATGTCTTGGTAATGGTATTTTATCAACCCTAAATCTCATATGTGAGGTTAGTGCAGTGCTGCACCCAGGTAAAAAAACAAGTGCTACTTGCACAAAGGGCAGAAAGAGAGGGGACTGGGGTCACTCCCACTGCCGCCTACAGGGTCCCCTCTCACTGACATTCAGGAGAAACCATAGAGCCAATGGCAGCTCCTAACACTGTCTCCTCTATCTGATCCCTGACAGTCTGTCCTCTCCCTTGTCAAGAGGTTCTGCAGCAGCCCAGGTCTCTCACTGCTCCCAATGCATTTGTGTGTTTGACTGTGTATTTATATGTGTATTGTAGTTTGTGTAGATGTTTCTGTATATATATATATATATATATATATATGTGTGTGTGTGTGTGTGTGTATTTGGTGTGAGAGTATATATATATATACATATATGTGAGTATTTAGTGTAAGTGTGTATATGTGAGTGTGAGTATAATGTATATATATATATATGTGAGTATAATGTGAGGGTGTATTACAGTAAGTGCTGAGTATGTCACACACCTCCCTCTGTCTCTCCCCGGCTCATGTATCTCTATCCCCCCAGTCTAGTTCCCCCAGTCAATACTGCGCTACAGTCCCTGTCCCTGAGTCGAAGCAATGCAGCTCTGCCCTGGGAGATACTCCCCGACCTCTCCCTTAGCCCTCCCGCAGCTTCTCTTCCCCGACCCCTTTACCTTTACTGAGGGCGGCGCGGACTCCCCGGGCCAGACATCCCGCAGCTCCGACTGTTCCACTGTCACCCGGCAGCCAGCAACGCTCTAATCCTCTGCCATTGGACAGCACAACAAAGAGGGGCGGCGTCAGCGCACTGCGATTGGTTGCGCGTCTCCAAGTGTGGGCGGGGCTTGTTGGCAATAAATAAAGAGGCAGGACGTGTGAGACAGTAGTGTCCGTGAGGGAACGGTGGGAGCTTGTCTTGTACACTGTAGGCTTTTTCCGTCAAATTCCGGGGCATAAATGTAAATGAGGCTGCATTTATCCGATTTCTGGGATCATGTGATGTCTATACTGAGGCAGGATAATGTCACAGCAGTAACTGAGACCACCACACAGTCCAGCCCTCACAACATTTGGAAATAAAAAAAGAAGGACGAAAAGGTTGCAAAATGATAATTTTTTTGACCACGCCCATTTTTGTGGCCACATCCCCTAATTACCAAGTTCATTTTACAAAATTTGGCAGGTTATAAAAGTTTGAACATATTTCTGTGGGTTTTTTTTTTCAGTTATTACAGTTTTGCTAATGAAGGTGATTTGCCCTTTAAGGCTAGGGGCAGACGGGCAGATTCAGTTCAATTCGATTTCCGAAATCGCCTCAAAGTTGCCTCACGCGGAAAGTTCGGGCGATTTTGGAAATCGAATCACCGCGAGTGCATTACGCTGGCGTTTTCTCATTCAAGCAAGCAGAAGGCAGGAAGAAGGCAATTCGGGAAGATTGTCGCTACACAGAAGAGGCGATTAGTCGCCAGACGACTAAATCTCCTCCAATCTACCCCTACCCTATGCTGTGAGTCTAACTTTTCCCAAGGGACCTGTTATCTGATATTGTTACAATTACTTATTTGCTTATCTTGATACATTTGAATTGTTACAAAAATATCTTATCTTCTGTTGTGGCTGTTCTGGACTCTCTGCCAAAAGCCAATTAAGTTAGAAACATTGTTGCTTTTTCTGGCTGTTCGGTGCAGAGAAAAACGTGACTTTCCAGTACAAATGAGGGACTGCGGGTTGAGCTGTCAAAAGAGGGACTGTCCCTGTAAAAATAGGACCGTTGGGAGGTATGTATAGTCACGTGTAGATATTACATGAGTATAAAACATTAATCTTGAGGTACAAAGAGGTCTCCGCTGCCCTTGTGTGTGCCTGTGTGGGACAACTTTCTCTTGGAGGATCGCTTTGAGTCGTGGGAATCACGTGAGAGGGGCAGGAGTTCTATTCAAGTGTTTGTTCCCCTTTAAATTAACTCTTAGTATGATGTAGAGAGGGATATTCTGAGACAATTTGCAACTGGTTTTCATTATTATTTGTGGTTTTTGAGTTATTTAGCTTTTTATTCAGTGGCTCTCCAGTTTGAAGCTTTAGAAATCTGTTTGCTAGGGTCCAAATGACCCTAGTAACCAAGCATTCAATGAATAAGACAGAGATTGGAATATGAATGGGAGAGGCCTGAATAGAAAGAAAAGTAATAAAAATAACAAAATATTTGTAGCCTTACAGAGGATTTGTTTTATAGAGGGGTCAGTGACCCCCATTTGAAAGCTGGAAAGAGTCAGAAGAAGAAGGCAAATAATTCTAAAACTATAGAAAAAAATGAAGGCCAATTGAAAAGTTGCTTAGAATTAGCCATTCTATAACATACTAAAAGTTACCTTAAAGGAGAACCACCCCCTTAATAAAGACTATTGTCTGATGGCAGAGCAGGGGGTCCCCTTATGTGTCCTGCGCTCTCAGGCGCGTCACAGCCAGTGTTTACATTGGTCGGATTCTGCCTGTTTGCTCCTGTTCTTCATTGTTTCCCAGTCTGGTGCAGAGCTGCAGAACCTCTTTGTTTGTCCTAAATAGTGAGAAGGAACAATGTGCCCTTCCCTAAATAATCACATAACAGGGACTCACAATTGGATCTGCTTATAACCCACAATAAACAGCAATAAAACTTCCTGCCATTCTCCGCTATGTCCACTCACTAGAGTTCCTGGTTATTGCTGGATTATATCAACTCAGTGTCCAGTTCATCACAGCAAATAGAACCCAGGAACCTTCACTAACATGTCCCCTGCCCAATGTGACCTTTTAAAGGGTGGTCCACCTTTAAAGGGGTTGTTCCCCTTTAAAGTAACTCTTAGTATAATGTAGAGAGTGATATTCTGAGACAATTTGTAATTAGTTTTAATTTTTTTATTTGTGGCGGACCGAGACAGGCAGCCATTACAGGTGTAGAGCTGAGAGAGGCAGCCATTACAGGTGTAGGACAGAGACAGGCACCCATTACAGGTGCAGGGCTGGGACAGGCACCCATTACAGGTGTAGAGATGAGAGAGGGAGCCATTACAGGTGTAGAGCTGAGAGAGGCACCCATTACAGGTGTAGGGCTGAGACAGGCACCCATTACAGGTGTAGGACCAAGACAGGCACCCATTACAGGTGTAGGACAGAGACAGGCACCCATTACAGGTGTAGGACAGAGACAGGCACCCATTACAGGTGTAGGACCGAGACAGGCACCCATTACAGGTGTAGGACCGAGACAGGCACCCATTAGAGGTGTAGGACAGAGACAGGCACCCATTACAGGTGTAGGGTTGACATAAATCCCCAACAGAAAGATAAGGATAGTGATGTCAAGATAGTGATGCCACCCTTTACAGCAACAGGATTGATATAGTCTTTTCATCATTAATGGTTTTTGAGTTATTTAACTTTTTATTCAGCAGCTCTCCAGTTTGCAATTTCAGCAGTCTGGTTGCAAGGGTCCAAATTACTCTAGCAACCATGCACTGATTTGTATAAGAGACTGGAATATGTATATTAGCAATAACAATACATTTGTAGCTTACAGAGCATTTGTTTTTAGATGGGGTCAGTGACCCCCACTTGAAAGCGGTAAAGAATCAGAAGAAAAAGGCAAATAATTTGAAAACTATAAAAGAAATAATGAAGACCAATTGAAAAGTTTCTTAGAATTAGCCATTCTATAACATACTAAAAGTTAACTGAAAGGTAAATCATCCCTTTAAGTTTATTATGTTATAGAATGGCTAATTCTAAGCAACTTTTCAATTGGTCTGCATTATTTATTTTATATAGTTTTCAAATCATGTCCCTTCTTCTGCTGACTCTTTCCAGCTTTGATATGGGGGTCACTGACCGCATCTGAAAAAGAAATGCGCTGTGGCTACAAGTTTATTGTTATTGCTACTATTTATTACTCATCTTTCTATTCAGGCCTCTCCTATTCATATTCCAGTCTCTTATTCAAATCAGTGTGTGGTTGCTAGGGTAATTTGGACCCTAGCAACCAGATTGCTGAAATTGAAAACTGAAGAGCTGCTGAATAAAAAGCTAAATAACTCAAAAAACACAAATAATGAAAACCAATTGCAAATTGCCTCACAATATCACTCTCTACATCATACTAACAGTTAACTCAAAGGTGAACAACCCCTTAAATTGGGGTGTGTGCCACCCCAGGCTCTTACTATACTATCCTATCTATCTGTGCTAACAAAGTAATAGGGTTTCTGCCAAATACAACATCATAAGCGAAAAGAGCAATAAAAAGCCTGTATGTGGTATGATTATCAACTGTACTGTAATCAAAATACTATGCACCCCCTGATATACAATATAAGGATATTGGAAGGTCCATAACCTGGATAAAATCACAATACCCATTGATCTTCTCTAGTACCCTTACACTGTACACTGTCATTATTAATTATTATTAATTATTCTCATTAGTGTCGCTGCATGGCTCTCAACTCAGCATCCAGGGTTATGGAGAAAACAGAGGGACATGCCAATCAATGTAAAGGGGAAGTTCATCTTCACATGCATTTTAAATACAATATAGAGGCACCTAATTCTTTTCTTTAGTCCTTATTATTTCAGTATTAGCCTTCTTGTTTTGCCTCGTTTCAGCTGAAAATTCTGTCTGGTTGTGACGCCACTGTTCCGTAGACTTCAATTTTATTGTCAGTGTTTAAGTTCCTCCCCAGTGAGCCCCATGGCTTGCCCCCCAGAAGTCAGGGCACTGATTATTCTTATATTTTTTATTGATTATTTTTTCTTTTCAGGCCTTCTCCTATTCATCTTCCTTTTCACTTTATGGTTGCTAGGGTAATTACTCCCTATCAACCAGAAAATTCCAGCTAAAGGGTCCATGGGTAGGTGTGTGTCACTACGCTACACTGTAGGGGGCGCCATCTTCCTTCACAGACCAGAAAACCTTCCCATGTGGCTTTGTGTACCCTAAAATCGAAATCTTCCCCCATAAAAATTAGATCCCTTCTATCTAAGTAAATTTCTGGCAGAAGTTGAACTACCAATTGAATTACAGGAAGCCTTTCTTTATAGACCCTTATGAAAAAGCTGTACCATTAGGGATGCTGTTATTATTTACTATGGAAGGATTTCCCCACACTCCCTTAATCTATTTCTGTACTTAATTGGTGCTCACTGTATCTGTTTAGCAGAGGGATAACTTGCCAATAACTTGCTCAATCAGCTGCACAGATCTTTATCCTAAACCTTTTTGTTGTCTTGCTGTCAGTTAGGAGGGCAGCGATCTCTGCTGGATTATTGTAACTCCCGGGAGGAGCCATGTAATAGACAATAGATACAGGCCAGGCAGAGTTATTCAGGTTTCACAGCAACACAATGAGACAGGACACTGAATGTACAGTATATTGTCTGACAACTGCTGTTGTGTGTCATTACAGTTACACATGGACACACACACACTCCTGCACACTCACAAGTCACAACCGACACAAAACTTTGTGTGTCTAACCCAGAATAGAACACGATTAACACATTTAAATAATAGGATCTATTATCCAGGATTCTTGGGACCTAGGGTATTCTGGATAAGGGATCTTTCTATAATTTGGATCTTCATACCTAAAAATAATTTAAACATCAAGGGGCACATTTACTAAGGGTCGAATATCGAGGGTTAATTAACCCTCGATATTAGACTATCGAAGTTAAATCCTTCGACTTCGAATATCAAAGGATTTACCGCTATTCGTTCAATCGAACGATCGAAGGAATAATCGATTAAATCGAACGATTCGAAGGATTTTAATCCATCGATCGAACGAAATTTGGGGACCTTCCCCATAGGCTAACATTGCTGTTCGGTAGGTTTTACTTGGCGAAGTAGGGGGTAGAAGTTTTTTTTAAAGAGACAGTACTTCGACTATCAAATGGTCGAATAGTCAAACGATTTTTAGTTCGAATCGTTCGATTCGAAGTCGTAGTCGAAGGTCGAAGTAGCAAATTCAATGGTCGAAGTAGCCAAAAAATAACTTCGAATTTATTTTTATTCTAATCCTTCACTCGAATTTAGTAAATGTGCCCCAAATAAATCCAACAGTATTTGCAACCAGAATGGATTCAGGCCGCTTAGCCACCATCAAGTACAAGCTACTGTATTATTATTATTATTGTTATTTTTACTGTTATTATTATTATTATTACTACGATTATTGCTATTATTATTATTGTTATTTTGATTGTTATTATTATTACTATTATTGTTATTATTATTATTGTTATTTTTATTGTTATTATTATTATTATTATTATTATCATTATAGAAAAAAAGGAAATCACAAGGAAAGCATCTTGACAGACAGGTGATTTCTTCCCAAAAATGCAATGTGGGTGCTGATATTGCCCGTGCCAGTGGAGTCTGTTTGCAGGCGTGAAAAAAGGCAACAAGAAGCAGTTGGGGCACAGAGGTTTTGTAAGGTGGCCATAGACACACAGATCCGATCGTACGAATCAAGGATTCATACGATTTTCGGATTGTGTGTGGCGTGTGCCGACATCAGTCGCCCGGCGGAGATCGGTCGTTTGGTTGTTCGGTCAGGTTTGATTTTGACCCGACCCAGGGCTGGTCCTATCAAATGTGGGGCCCAATTGGGACCATGTTGGCGGGGCCCCTAGACAAAGTGTTGCTGGCTACTGACACACCAAGTATTTAGGAAAATAAGGGCATACAGGCACAAAATAGAAAGGAAAGGGGCAGACAAGGTAAGAGAGTGAGAGGGATGAAATAGGGGCACATAATAGGGGCACACAGGGTAAGAGAGAGAGAGGGAGGAAATAGGAGAGTGGACTGGGCCAATTAGTTTGGGGCAGGCTGGGCCGATTCAGCTTGGGAGCAGGCTTGGTTGGATTGGGGGCAGGCAGGGCCTATCAAGGTTGGAGGAAAGCTGGGCCTATGAGAGTTGGGGGCAGGCTAGACCTATGGAGTTGGGGGATAGGCTGTCTTATCAGAGTTGGGGGTGGACTGGACCTATGGATTTGGGGATGGGCTGGACTCTCAAAGTTGGGGGCAGGCCAGGCAGCATCATGTGCTGAGGGAAATATTATCTGTGCTGCCCTGTGGTGCGGGGCCCCCAGAGGTGCGGGGCCCTATTGGGCCCAATTGGTCCAATAGGCCTAAGGCCGGCCCTGCGACCGATCCCGCCGGAGCTCATGGCCCATCGTAATATGATCGTTCGGCCTTCCCCCGATATAGCCATGCCTGTTAATGGCATATCGGGGAAAGATCCGCTCGTTTGGCAACATCGCCAAACGAGCGGATCTTTGCATCTATGGCCACCTTTAGTCCCACAGATGCTTCTCAGTGTGAACTAATCTCTGCTCATGTGAGAGAATCCAGTGCATCTGCCAGTGTCTCAGGCTGGGGAGAAATATCAGGGATTCTTCCCTTCAGCCCAATGGCTCCCCCTAGTGTCCATTAGTCTGATTAATGGGGTGCTTCACTAGTAATTTAATAAAAAGTGACCAATTCTAAGCAGCATCTCAGTTGGTCTTCATTATTTATTTTTTATTGTTTTTTTAATGAATTGCCTTCCTTTTATGACTCTTTCCAACTTTCAAATGGTGGCCACTGACCCCATCTAAAAACAAATGCTCTGTTTAGGCTACACATATATTGTTATAGCAACTTTTTATTACTCATCTTTCTATTCAGGCCTCTCCTGTTCATATTTAAGTCTCTTATTCAAATCAATGCATGGTTGCTCGGGTATTTTGGACCCTAGCAACCAGATTGCTGAAATTGCAAACTGAAGAGCTGCTGAATAAAAAGCTAAATAACCCAGAAACCACAAATAATAAATAAGATTTCTGAGTGTTACCAGTCTGTGTGCCAGGGATAACCCCTAATGCAGGTTTAGGGGGCACTAGACTGAACCCCAGGTCAGAAACTTCCCAAGGAATCAGAGCTGTTGTATGGGGGTTGCATTTTTTGTGTGTTTGTAGTGAGGTCCCAGGGAGCCCTTTTAGGGGAAGAGACAGTTCATTAAGTAGGTCATCTTTAAGTTGACTTTTAATATCTAATAGAATGGCCAGTCCTAAGCAACTTTTCAATTGGTCTTCATTATTTAATTTTTATAATTTCTTTTAAATTATTTGCCTTCTTCTTCTGACTCTTTCCAGCTTTCATATGGGGGTCACTGATCCCACCTAAAAACAAATGCTCTGTAAGGCTACACTTTTATTCTTATTGTTACTTTTTATTACTCATCTTTCTATACACGCCTCTCCTATTTATATTCCAAATCAAATCAATGCATGGTTATTAGGGTAATTTGGACCCTAGCAACCAGATTGCTGATATTGCAAACTGGAGAGCTGAATAAAAAGCTAAATAGCTTGAAAACCACAAATAATAAAAAATGAAAATCAATTGCAAATTGTCTCGGAATATCATTCTCTGCATCATACTAAAAGTTAATTTAAAGGTGAACAACTCCTTTAAGTAGGAAACATCAGTACAATATGATGCCAGTGGATCAGGATGACAGTACCAGTATAAGATGCCAAGAATAATCTTTTATAATACTGTCAATCCTAGCCAATGGGATTTCCCTTATATGAGTATGTAGATGGAATTCTCAGTATATTAATATAGTAAGTTACAGGTTACAGAGGGATGTAAATATTTGCCTATTTAGCTGTTTGCAGCTTCCTTGTCTATTATGCCAATATGAATGGGAATGGCGCCTGTAGAGATTTGATCCACTTCTGCAGGTAATCACATATGATTGGTGATCACAGGCAATAGATACCCAGTGTTGGGGTGCTGGTAACTGCAAGCTTAGACATATATCAGATAAGTAGCCCTCTGAACAGGCCTAGACTGCCAATATGTGGGTTCTGGCAAATGCCAGAGGGGCTCCTGTAAGATGCCATAGACAGTGACTATTTATTGGTTTGGTGGGGCCTCTGGGATTATTTTGATTCTCAGTCCAGAGCTGCCTCTGAGCCTGCAATATCTGAGATGAATGAGCCCCTGATTTATAGAGACAACATACGGTATGGGATCTGTTTTCCGGAAACCAATTATCTAGAAAGTTCCAAATGGAGCCGTCTCCCATAGACTCCATTATAATCAAATAATCCAGATTTTTTTTTCTAATTTTTCCTTTTTCTCTGTAATAATAAAACAGTAGCTTGTACTTGATCCCAACTAAGATATAATTAATCCTTATTGGAAGCAAAACCAGCCGATTGGGTTTATTTAATGTTTACATGATTTTCTAGTAGACTTAAGGTATGCAGACCCAAATTACGGAAAGATCAGTTTTCCAGAAAACCTCAGGTCCAGAGCATTCTGGATAAAAGGTGCCATGCCTGTATTAACATGCTGCTTAAACAGTTCAGCAATATGTAAAGACAGGATAATGTAATAAAGAATATATTTATTCTTATAATTTCTTTTGTGATATATCACTGATATATATAAGCACAGTCCCGTCTGTGAAGGAATAATGCCTGGGTGCCGGTTATAAATTACACCATATTTACTACAAAAATGAACTGCACTCACAGGTCTATCACAAAGCTTGAAAATTAGATTTTATTCAATGCTTTGGCCCCTACATTCGAGCCGTCTTCAGGTGCCGGAACCTTGAATAAAATCACTTTTTCAAGTTTTGTGATAGACCTGTGAGTGCAGTTCATTTTTGTAGTATACATACTGTGTATATATATATATATATATATATATATATATATATATATATATATACACACACACACACAGGGCCACCATTAGGGGGGCACAGGGGGTACTGTTGTACTGGGCCCGGGACTTTGGCTCTTCAGGACTTCATCGGTTCAGCCTTCAGACTTCGGCACTGTTAAGGAGAGCCCGGCTATTTAAAAAAGTGGAGCTCATCCGGGCTCCTCTTGACAGTGTGAAGTTGTGCTGAAGAGCAGTCCCGAAGAGCCGAAGTCCCGAAGAGCCGAAGTTGTGCTGAAGAGCAGTCCCGAAGAGCTGAAGTCCTGAAGAGCCGAAGTCCTGAAGAGCCGATGTCCTGAAGAGCCAAAGTCCTGAAGAGCCAAAGTCCAGAAAAGCTGAAGTCCTGAAGAGCCGAAGTCCTGAAGAGCCGAAGTCCCGAAGAGCTGAAGACCCGAAGCGCCGAAGAGCTGAAGTCCCGAAGAGCCAAAGTCCCGAAGAGCTGAAGTCCTGAAGAGCTGAAGTTCTGAAGAGCCAAAGTCCCGAAGAGCTGAAGTCCTGAAGAGCTGAAGTTCTGAAGAGTGGAAGTCCCAAAGAGCTGAAATCCCGAAGAGCCGAAGTCTTGAAGAGCTGAAGTCCCAAAGAGCTGAAGTCCCGAAGAGCTGAAGTCCTGAAGAGCTGAAGTCCCGAAGAGCTGAAGTCCCGAAGAGCTGAAGTCCTGAAGAGCTGAAGTCCCGAATCGACGAAGATCCGAAGCCGCAAACAGAGCCAAAGCCACGAAAAGACCAGAAGCCACGAAAGGAGCTGAAGCAAAAGCCACAAATCCAGTTGTACTGAACACCAATATGTTTTTTTAGTGGCGTAACTAGATGTTATTGGGCCCCACAGCAAATTAATTTTAGGGCCCCCCACATATCCAGAGATTCTCCTGTTTTACCAATAAATGTTGAAATTGGGCCTCCTGGGTCCCTCTGCAGCCGCAGGGTCTACTTCTTCTATAGGTACGCCCCTGCCTGGCCACCAATGTATTATTGGCGACCTTGTATATACGTATATATATACTGTATATATAGAGATTAGTATCTGCATCCGATTGCATCCATAAGTACTGACCATAACAATCATAACAACATAGATCATTTCTTACTTAACTGCTGGCGACACTCTCCTTTCCTCCACTAATATGCACTGTGTCTTCTGCTCATCTGAACTGTGTCAGGGCTGAAGACCTCTAACTTGCCCTTTACTTATCAGTCATATCCCCTCTAAGGTGACTGAGGTCTAGGTCTAATTTGTCAGACTCTTCTTTGTAAATCCCATAATTAATTTAGTTGCTTCTCTGTGAATCTTTTCTCTTTAACTACAGAATGTGCAATGTGGTGTTAATGATCTGGGCAGAATTAGCAGCAGAAGTTAAAGACAGGCCGCATACATTACTCACATTTGTGGTGCAGGTTTATGTATAACGTATGTGTGAAGTTGTCATGAACACATTGCATTAGTAGCAGTTGTACGGGGTTTGATTCTTTTGCATCTACAACTCCCCATGTCCTGATGTCTGTGTTTGATGCAGGGTGTATTCTATCGCATGCCATTCTATCTCACATCAGCAGAGGGCAGAAATGATCCACAATAAATAAATAACAATAAATGGAGGATTTTGATCTCAGAGGGAAAGTCAGAAAAGTCAGTGAAGCTGAGGATCCCTCCCCGGGTCCCACATCTGGAGATAGGTAAATACCTGTATTAGGGATGTCCCACCTGCAGAACTATAGCTATTATTGAACTGCAACTAATAACAGAGCAGACAGTTTTGGGCTGTAAGTGGGATCCTGGGAGTTGCAGCTGGCCCATTATCTCTAGGCTTATGATTTAGATCTACACAAGGAACTCCTATGGACTGGCCAGATTAGACAGTAGAACTTGCCAGGACACAGTACCCCCCACCCCCCCATTGTTCCTCTAGATGCAGAATATTTTGCACCTACATCTGGTTGCCAACTATTTAGTGCTGGACAGGTGCCCATTGTGATATCAGCTTGACAAAAGTCAAGAGCATAACAAGTCCTTTCCCACCACTGGTCATTGAGAGGCCGTCATCCAACCCTAATCAGTAATGTGCTCTCATACACACATACTCCCACCATTGTGTCCCGTCTACACCCCGAAGGGACACGACTTTGTTATAGACATGAGGGATTTTGCAGCAAGAATAAGTGTCCATATGTCTGGCCATTCCCCACATTCTCCAAGCAGCCAAAGAATTTTATACTAAGCCCAGTTTTTGTTCATGTCTGTGAATCTGTGAATCCAACATTCAGCAAAGCTCTGTCTGTGCTTATTAGTTCTGTCCGGATGTCTGACCCATTAGAGTTCTGCTCCAACATCCAACTGGCCTCAGTGGAAAGGACTAATTGTCACCTTCTACAGGCAAAGGAATGTAAATCCATTCTCTCACTTATAAATCCATTCTCTCACTTATAAATCCATTCTCTCGCTTATAAATCCATTCTCTGATTTATTAATCCATTCTCTGATTTAAAAATCCATTCTCTCACTTATAAATCCATTCTCTGATTTATAAATCCATTCTCTGATTTATAAATCCATTCTCTCGCTTATAAATTCATTCTCTCGCTTATAAATCCAGTCCCTCGCTTATAAATTAATTCTCTCGCTTATAAATCCAGTCCCTCGCTTATAAATTAATTCTCTCGCTTATAAATCCAGTCCCTCGCTTATCAGTCCATTCTCTGACTTATAAATCCATTCTCTCACTTAAAAATCGATTCTCTCGCTTATAAATTCATTCTCTCGCTTATAAATTCATTCTCTCACTTAAAAATCGATTCTCTCGCTTATAAATTCATTCTCTCGCTTATAAATTCATTCTCTCACTTATAAATCCAGTCCCTCGCTTATCAATCCATTCTCTGATTTATAAATCCATTCTCTGATTTATAAATCCATTCTCTGACTTATAAATCCATTCTCTCTTATAAATCCAAACTCTGATTTATAAATCCAGTCCCTCGCTTATAAATCCATTCTCTCAGTTATAAATCCATACTCTCACTTATGAATCCATTATCTCACTTATGAATCCATTCGCTCAGTTATAAATCAGGTGTCTTGTCCTGGTTCCAGTGAGGGGCTATCCAGTTAGACACAAATACGTGCCTTACACACACATATCAAGTCACACATGCTTTTCATTAGAAATGTGCAGCCAACCACTACAACTCTCTCTGCTCACCCTTTAGCTCAGTGATCCCCAACCAGTAGCTCGTGAGTAACATGTTGCTCTCCAACCCCTTGGATGTTGCTCCCAGTGGCCTCAAAGCAGGAGCTTATTTTCGAATTCCAGGCTTAGAGGCAAGTTTTGGTTGTATAAAAACCAGGTGCACTACCAAACAGAGCCTCAATGTAGGTTGACAATCCACATAGGGGCTACCAAAAGGCCAATCACAGAATATATTTGGCAGCCCAAGAACATTTTTCATGCTTGTGTTGCTCCCCAACTCCTTTTATTTCTGAATGTTGCTCACGGGTTCAAAAGGTTGGGGATCCCTGCTTTAGCTGAACCAAATTGCTGATAAGAATACAAGGTGGCAATCCCCACTCTATATATACCCTCATTATTCATTCTTAGCCTTGAATAGTTCATTACTAGCCTGATGAGTGGAGAAGAATAGATCAATGCAGCGCCATCTACTGGCTGAGGGTGATAAAGCTGTAGGTGTGTTCTCTTGTATGATTCCAGGGGTGAGATTACCTATGATTCTCTGGAACATTGTATAGTTATGGGACCTGTTATACAGAATGCTCGGGACCTGCGGTTTTCCACATAAGGGATCTTTCTGTAATTTGGATCTTCATAACTTAAGTCTACTAGAAAATCAGGTAAACATGAAATAAGCCCAATGGATTGGTTTTGCTTCCAATAAGGATTCATTATATCTCAGTTGGGATCAAGTACAAGCTACTGTTTTATTATTACACAGAAAAGGGAATTGGATTATTTGGATTAAATGTAGTCTATGGGAAACGGCCATTCCATGAGTCAGAGCTTTCTGGATAAAAGGTTTCCGGACAAAGGATCCCATACCTGTACTGCAGAATTTCCCATACCAAGCAGCTGCCCCTGTACTGTAATTGTTAACCATGAAATGATTTGATGAACTAAAGGCAACTTTGTGTTTATCTTGTGTTTTCCAGATGGATTTGTTCATTATTAACTGGACTATCTTGACTTTGTGCTTGTGGAGCACTTATAGAATAAGAATCTGTTCCAAAGGGCAGCCATATGCTCAGAATGAGATAAAGACACTGGGAAAGGTAAAGTTCATCATAATAATATAAAATAATAAAACACACTTCTCACACTTTTATAATGTTCCTTTTCCTCCAGCAACTGTTTATAATCATAAGATCAGCGTTACCTTTATCAGAAACAGCTACAGGTATGGCATCAGTTATCCGGAAACCCATTATCCAGAAAGCTCCGAGTTACGGAAAGGCCGTCTCTTGTAGACTTAATTTTATGCAAATAATTCAGATTTTTAAAAATAATTTCCTTTTTCTCTGTAATAATAAAACAGTAGCTTGTACTTGATCCCAACTAAGTTATAATTAATCCTTATTGGAAGCAAAACCAGCCTATTGGGCTTATTTAATATTTAAAAGATTTTCTAGTAGACTTAAGGTATGAAGATCCAAATTACAGTCAGATCTGTTATCCAGAAAACCCCAGGTCCAGAGCATTCTGGATAACAGGTCCCATACCCTTACAAATAAACCTGTTTGCATGCAACTATTTCACCTTTATTACCTTCCGGTGATTTGATATTATGGCTGTTTTTTGTTTTTGCTTTTTTTTTTTGCCAAGATTCGAAAAAGGCGAACACAGAAAATTAGGAACTGATGGCCTCACTGGAGAAGATTCTTTTTTTCTTTTACAGTAGTTTTTGAATTTTCTTCTACTGACTCTTTCCAGCTTTCATACGGGGGTCACTGACCCCATCTTAAAAAAACAGATGATCTGTAAGGCTACACATTTATTGTTATTTTGCTAGTTTTTTTTTACTCATCATTTATCCAGGCCTCTCCTATTCATATTGCAGTCTCTTATTCAAATCAATGCATGGTTGCTAGGGTCATTTGGACCCTAGCAACCAGACGGCTGAAATTAAAAACTGGAGAACTGCTGAATAAAAAGCACAAATAATAGAAAATGAAAACCAATTGCAAATTGTCTCAGAATATTCCTCTTTACATCATATTAAAAGCTGACTCAAAGGCGAACAAACCGTTTAACAAGAGAAAGAGCTTTCTAGCTGGTTGCTATGGGTTACTAGCCTTGATAGTGGCCAGTGGGTCGGGCACTGGTCTGCTCAACTGGACTCTGATGTAATGTTTCCAATCCTATAGTAATAATCCCTTAGATTAGGTTCCCTTATGACACCCCCTCCACCATAAAGGGGTCCCTATGAGACTGATGAAAAACCTTTCATAAGTAGTGATGGGCGAATTGGTCCTGTGTCTCTTCGCCGAAAAATTAGCAAATTTACCGCAAAATATTTGCAAAACGCATTGGGTGTCAAAATTATTTTGACGCCCATCAATTTCGACGCCTGGGACAATTTGTATACGCGCTCCTATTTTGTTCAAATGCATTAAAGTCGATGAACGTCCAAATTTTTGCCGCAGTTTCATGAATTTAATAGCTGGCGCCGAAACACAGAAATTTTCCGAAAATTCGCACCTGGCGGCACCAATAGAAGTCATATATGAAGGCAAAATGTTTTTTTTTTTATTGATAATTAGAATAACAGTAACAGTGATGAAATGTTCCATTGGTCCCAGTCATGAGAATAGTGACGGATACAGAGGAGGGCAGATATAGAACATTATACAGTATATACACCCATCCTTCCTGTACTTATATACACACAATTATATAGAGAATTCCAGCAAACACTGTCAGTATAAAATACATTAGGATTGAGGAATATATTTCTTGGGATGTTCCACAGCCAATCAGCTACAGGGATCCCCAACCTTTAGAACCCGTGAGCAACATTCAGAAGTAAAAGTTGAGTTGAGGAGCAACACAAGCATGAAAAATGTTCTTGGGGTGCCAAATAAGTGCTGTGATTGGCTATTTGGTAGCCCTATGTGGATTATCAACCTACATTTAGGCTCTGTTTAGCAGTACAACTGTTTTTATACAACCAAAACTTGCCTGGAATTAAAAATAAGCTCCTGCTTTGAGACCACTGAGAGCAACATCCAAGGATTTGGGGAGCAACATGTTACTCACGAGCTACTGGTTGGGGATCACTGAGCTACAGACTTACCAGTCCCTTCAGCCGTCGATCCAGTAATATCTCTAATAAATGGTAGTACATTGGGCTGCTAGAGACATAATACAAGTCTCGAGGGAGGGAGTGCTCCATACTGCAGCTTCTTACTGAACAAAACTGTTCTTTGTTTATAGGAAATGTAAAACCTTGAAACAGACGTATTTAAAACTGCTCTTCCGGGCACTTTTGCAATTTACGTTTATTGCGGTTTTCAGGATATCAGGAGTTTTTTTCTGCTAATATGATAAATAGGAAACAACAGCGCCACCTGGTGTCCATTAAAATCCCGGGCTGTTGGTGGTAATAAAAGTAGCAACAATGGGCAACGAAATGATAAAAATGGTGCCAAATGATATAATAATATACAAGATTCAGGGGTGTATCCACTAGGGACCCCGAATACCGAACCAAATCCTAATTAGCATATGCAAATTAGGGGTGGGAAGGGGGAAAAATTTTTACTTCCTTGTTTTGTGACAAAAGAGTCACGTGATTTTCCTTCCCACCCCTAATTTGCATATGTAAATTACATTTGGATTTGGTTCGGCCGGGCAGAATTTACTTTAAATTCTTCCCTTGATTAGGGTGATATATCTACTCTATCTATTTACATATCTAGCATTGCTCCAGAACTGTATGCGGTCTATTTCACACAAGTCCCTTGCTTGCAGAGCTTACAGTTTATTTTCGGTAGAGGCCTGTACGTTAAAGTGTTGGTTCACCTTTAGGGTAACTTTTAGTATGTTACAAAATAGCTAATTCTGAGCAACTTTTCAATTGGTCTTTACGTTTTTTTCTACGTTTATTCTACTTCTTCTCCGACTCTTTCCAGCTTTCAACAGAGGAAGCAGACCCTTTGGCTGCAGGGAGGCAATGAAGTATAGGGGACCCGTGAGGCCCTAATTCTTCAATAAATATTGGTAAAACAGGTCAATCTCAGACCAGTGATCACCAACCAGTGGCCCAGGAGCAACATGTTGTCACCAAACCCTTTGGATGTTGCTCTCAGTGGCCTCAAAGCAGGTGATTATTTTCGAATTCCAGGCTTGGAGGCAAGTTTTGGTTGTATAAAAACCAGGTTTATGGTCAAACAGAGTCTCCTATAGGCTGCCAGTCCACCAAATAGCCAACCGTATCTTTTATTTGGCACCCCAGGAACTTTTTTCATGCTTGTGTTGCTCCACAACTCTTTTTACATTTCAATGTGGTTCAAGGGTTAAAGGTTGGGGACCCCTGCTCTAGACATATTGGGGGCCTGAAAAATAATTTGCTGTGGGGACCAGTAATTTCTAGTTCCGCCACTGATAACATTGCAGATTTCCTTTGTCTGGCTCGGAGGGTTTCTGCCCCAGTTAACACAGCCCCTCCTGTACTGTAAATACCAGTGTGATTTCCAACACATACTGAGACGCACTTTGGTTCTCCAACTGTATTTAATATTGTACCTACCTCTTCACCTCTTACTAGATATTACTGTCTATTTTTCCCTTGATTAGGGGGATATCTACTCTATCTATTTACCTGTCTATCAGCTCCAGAATTGGATGCTGTCTATTTTACACAAGTTGAGCTAAATAACTCAAAAACCACAAATAATAAAAAATGAAAACCAGTTGCAAATGATCTCAGTATATCCCTCTCTACATCATACTAACAGTTAACTCAAAGGTGAACAACCCCTTTAAGTCTCATCCTATGAGGAGTCGGTGGCTCTTTCTGCATCACAAGCAAGTCTTTATCATGGTTATTCAATCAGCAGCCCCTTCCCCTCTTACAAAACTACAAATCCCAGCATCATCTAGGGGTAACTGTAGTACAGCAAATGCTTATAGGCTGCTGGAAGGACGTCCTGCTCATTTATTCTGCTGCACAAGTTGCACTTGGTCAATAGAGGAGCATCTCTGAGCACCCAGAGCGATTAAAGCAGGGGTGCTACAACTGTGACCCCCCTGAGCAACTCCCAGCTGACATATCAACAATGAAAAGGGATGCAGTTTTTGATTTAAAGTGATAACGCCACATTTGAATGAAGAATATAAAATAAAGCTTATTCCTCTCCTTCCCCTTTAAACAAGTAAATGGGAGATCGAGGCTACATGTAGACAAGGTATATGTTCCCAGTGAGCCCTAACCCTAAGCAAAGTCTAACTTCTGACAGATGGAGAAGGTTTCTAGTGTTTGTGCACTGCTCAACTGCCCGCTGAGTGTGTCAATGTGATGCAGCACTGCCCAACGAGTGTGTCAATGTGATGCAGCACTGCCCAACTGCCGGCTGAGTGTGTCAATGTGATGCAGCACTGCCCAACGAGTGTGTCAATGTGATGCAGCACTGCCCAACTGCCGGCTGAGTGTGTCAATGTGATGCAGCACTGCCCAACTGCCGGCTGAGTGTGTCAATGTGATGCAGCACTGCCCAACTGCCAGCTGAGTATGTCAATGTGATGCAGCACTGCCCGCTGAGTGTGTCAATGTGATGCAGCACTGCCCAACTGCCAGCTGAGTGTGTCAATGTGATGCAGCACTGCCCAACTGCCCGCTGAGTGTGTCAATGTAATGCAGCACTGCCCAACTGCCGGCTGAGTGTGTCAATGTGATGCAGCACTGCACAACGAGTGTGTCAATGTGATGCAGCACTGCCCAACGAGTGTGTCAATGTGATGCAGCACTGCCCAACGAGTGTGTCAATGTGATGCAGCACTGCCCAACTGCCGGCTGAGTGTGTCAATGTGATGCAGCACTGCCCAACTGCCTGCTGAGTGTGTCAATGTGATGCAGCACTGCCCAACGAGTGTGTCAATGTGATGCAGCACTGCCCAACTGCCCGCGTCAATGTGATGCAGCACTGCCCAACTGCCGGCTGAGTGTGTCAATGTGATGCAGCACTGCCCAACTGCCAGCTGAGTATGTCAATGTGATGCAGCACTGCCCAACGAGTGTGTCAATGTGATGCAGCACTGCCCAACTGCCCGCTGAGTGTGTCAATGTGATGCAGCACTGCCCAACTGCCCGCTGAGTGTGTCAATGTAATGCAGCACTGCCCAACTGCCGGCTGAGTGTGTCAATGTGATGCAGCACTGCACAACGAGTGTGTCAATGTGATGCAGCACTGCCCGCTGAGTGTGTCAATGTGATGCAGCACTGCCCAACGAGTGTGTCAATGTGATGCAGCACTGCCCAACTGCCGGCTGAGTGTGTCAATGTGATGCAGCACTGCCCAACTGCCTGCTGAGTGTCTCAATGTGATGCAGCACTGCCCAACGAGTGTGTCAATGTGATGCAGCACTGCCCAACTGCCGGCTGAGTGTGTCAATGTGATGCAGCACTGCCCAACTGCCCGCGTCAATGTGATGCAGCACTGCCCAACTGCCGGCTGAGTGTGTCAATGTGATGCAGCACTGCCCAACTGCCGGCTGAGTGTGTCAATGTTATGCAGCACTGCCCAACGAGTGTGTCAATGTGATGCAGCACTGCCCAACTGCCCGCTGAGTGTGTCAATGTGATGCAGCACTACCCAACTGCCCGCTGAGTGTGTCAATGTGATGCAGCACTGCCCAACTGCCCGCTGAGTGTGTCAATGTAATGCAGCACTGCCCAACTGCCGGCTGAGTGTGTCAATGTGATGCAGCACTGCCCAACGAGTGTGTCAATGTGATGCAGCACTGCCCAACTGCCCGCTGAGTGTGTCAATGTGATGCAGCACTGCCCAACTGCCGGCTGAGTGTGTCAATGTGATGCAGCACTGCCCAACTGCCGGCTGAGTGTGTCAATGTGATGCAGCAGCAGATAAAGCAATGTAGCTGCCTTAAATCTAGGGCCCATCCAAACAAGTGTCATGTCACTTTAAAAATAATTTAAAAAAAGCACTAGAGCCTTTTGTACAAAATCTACAAGAAATGTAAAAAATATAAACTATAAAAAAAAAAACATCCTTTCACATAAATTCAATACTGTGTGGTGTGCCATTATTTCTATATGTACAAAAACTGTAGACGAATTAAAATCCGCCTCTTGGGGCGACTCCATATAAAACCCACAATTTCCCACAATGAATAGATTTCTCTTCCTGCCACATCCAATGGGATTATCACACGGGGAGATCTTTTTTTGGGGCGGCTCAGCACAGTAAAAGCTGCTGGGATACCCCAGGAAACATAAGTTACTGATGCACGAAGCATCTCCGGGCGCTGGCTCTTCTCCTGAACTATAACTAGGGACACTATTTTGGATTCAGCCGAACCCCCGAATCCTTCGCGAAAGATTGGCCGAATACCGAACCATATGCAAATTAGGGATGGGAATGGGAAAAATTTTTTAAATTCCTTGTTTTATGACAAAGTCATGAGATTTCCCTCCCTGCCCCTAATTAATATATGCAAATTAGGATTCGGTTCGGCCTGGCAGAAGGATTCAGTGCATCCCTAACTGAACACAGAGCAGAGAGGTGTCCAGAGACGCTTCCTGTAATTACCATTTCTGGACACAAGAGGGGGTGTTCCTGTTACACATTCATGCTATTACAATGTAAAACCGCTATTATCATGAAAAAGGAAATAATAAATAAATGTCAAGGGCAATCTGACATGATATTTTTTGTAAAACAAATTTGAGAGAAATCTCCAGTAATGCGACACCACACCGATTGTCATGTGACTTCACTAACAGGGACTGAAGCGTATTTGTTCGCTGCTTAGTCCCCTAATATCTTCCCCACAAAAATAGCTAAAATCGTAAACTACAAAAAATGCAGCTGATTGCCTACAGATCCAGTTTAACTGTTTAGCATCCCCAGTCCCTTGAGTCTTTACATTTCCTCATGCACAACCCACAAATAAATATTTCAATAAATATTCAGACACGACAACACTAAGTGCTGACTACGCACCTTCTCATTGGTTCTTTCCAGCTCTTGTAACTGTAACTGTTTTTCTGGCTGGGCCTGACCCACCCTGTATCTCTCGGAATCATCCGATTGGTTCCGCCTGTTCTCAGAAGTGGGGGAATTGGATACAAGGGTCAGATCAATCCATCGCCTGCAGGAACTGATTTATTCCTGCAGGTAAAATGCAGCAAGTGCACATGGATTGGATAAATCGTAACTCAAGTGAATGAAGTAAAAACTCCCAGAAACCCTTTCTAGCTTCTCAGCTAGCAGACAATGCTGGGAGTCAAAGCTCTGCAGTAGCTGGAATTCTGATGCCTTTATATTTGAGTCTTAGTGTGTCTTGTGCCATAAGTTGCCATTGATTGTATTGCAAGTCGTTTCCCTTTGCCCTGAAGCAGTAGTAGGAAATCACTCAGGGTGCTAATATCTAATGGAATGCACTAAAAGCTGCTCAGCAGTTACCCAAGCAGACTGAAACGTACGCAGTCCCACCCAACAGTGCACCCATGCGTTTCACGGGTGCAATAACGTGTTTATTGATGTGACCTGCACTAACTCCCAGGCAAAACAACACGGACTTTGACATCCGCCAGCTTTATGCATATTCCCTTTTCTCAGTCAATATACTAAATTATAGCACCTTAACCGTCACTCAAATGCACAAGTTACGGGCAAGTGGGAAACTCATAACCCACCTGGGAGCCATTGTGCCAATATAATAAATAACGTTTATTTGTTACTCCCCTGTGGCTTCATTTCCAATATTTGCCTGAGGCCTCACTGTCTGATATCCTTTGGAAAACCTATTTGTGACATATATAAAAATAATAGAATTACTAAAATAAAAATAATAATAATAATGATAAAAAAGGAAGAGGGATTAAAGGGCAGATAAAGAATCCATGTAAGTGGCTTTATCTGCCAAAAGTCCTTCTTATGCTCAAGTCCCTGCAGGAGAGCAGGAGTGTTTTTGGCACGTCCCTTGTATAATCCTCATATAATGAGCAGCGGTACAGTATATATTTATATATATATATATATATATATATATATATATATATATATATATATACCAGTGACTACATACAGATAGAGCTGCCTCATCACATTGCTACAGTATATGCTGCTCCACAGGGACTGTTGTTATCAGACGGCAGAGGAGGACTGAGTGGTTGAAATGATGAAGCCTTCTTCCTGCACGGGGACCTGTAAATACAAACACAATATTACCAAAGATGGCCATAGACGTAACTATTATGATCTTCCTTGGAAAAGATGTTTCAAAGAAAGATCGTTAGTTTCAATACACACGTGTAGAGCTGAATCGTCAGATATACAGATAGAAACAATAGAATTCTACCTGTATCTGACGATTCAGCATTAACAATGGCTGATGTTTGGGTGCCTTCAAAATCTTCCGTCCAGCCTGATAAATAGGGATGCACCGAATCCACTTTTTTGGATTCGGCCGAACCCCCGAATCCTTCTTGAAAGATTCGGCCGAATACCGAACCAAATTTACATATGCAAATTAGCGATGGGAAAATATTTTTTACTTCCTTGTTTTGTGACAAAAAGTTATGCGATTTCCCTCCCCACCCCTAATTTGCATATGCAAATTAGGATTCGGTTCGGCCAGGCAGAAGAATTCGGCCAAATCCGAATCCTGCTGAAAAAGGCCGAATCCTGGCCGAATCCCGAACCGAATCCTGGATTCGGTGCATCCCTACCGACAAATGAGCCGATCGATATCCAAGTCTTCTGCCGATATTGGTCTGCTATTTTCCCACCAAACACGTAGGAATATTGTACGAAAACTAGTTTTGTACGATATTCTCTGTGCGTCTATGGCCACCTTAAGGAGGAGTGTGATACGATTCATGGACATTATTATTAATTATTATTATCATTAATCCTTAGAGCACTGGCTCCCACACTGTGGGGCTCGACCCTTTCAGGGTGCCTAAAGGTGGCCATAAGATCCGCTGAATGAGATATGAGCACCAAAGGCAGGGAGATATTGGGTTAATGCGATCTTCAGTCCTAGGGCTAAATGTTCAGATAACAACAAAGGAAATGGGTGCCGATGGGACCGCTTCAACTAGATGATGGGGTCCTCAGTCGCCAATAAAATAAAACCTGTCCGATCTATATCTGATTTTTGGCCTGATATCAATCAGGGAGACCTGTCGGAACGCCCCATTCATGGCCATATAAGATGCAAAATTGGTCTAAAAGACTGATATTGGCACCTTTAATCTGTTCTTGTATGGGCACCTTTAAGGGATTCTGTCATGACTTTTATGATATTGTTTTTATTTCTAAATGACACTGTTTACACTGCAAATAATTCACTCTACCAGATATAAATTAAGTTCTGAACCAGCAAGTGTATTTTTTTTAGTTCGAATTCGATTTTTTTCAACTTTTTCTATAGTCAAAACTGTCAAATTCGACAAGGAAGTTATTCAAATGCGTTTCTTTCAAAAAATTTGATTTTCGAGATTTATAATCTAGCCCTTTAAGAACTCAAAGTCGACTATTCGCCACCTAAAACCTGCCGAATTGCTGTTTAATTCAATGGGAGACGTCCAGGGATCAATTTTGAGCTGTTTGCAGCCTTCCTGACATTGAATCGAGTTTTTAATTCGAATCGAATTTGATTCGAGTTTTCGGGTCAATCCTATTTAAAAATTTGATTTTTTTAAAATAAATTTCGATTGGTTTATAAGAGTTTATGGGAGTTTTAAAAAAACTCACATGAATTCAAAATTCGACCCTTGATAAATGTGCCTCCCCGAGTTGCTGAACCTCTGGTACAGTAAGTTTAGAATTTCTATTCAATTTATTTAGCTATACGGTTAGGCACGGCACTTTAATAATGGGAGATAAACCTGCAAGTCCAAATGGCTAATGTCCTGCTGCAGGACTATATGTGCAGGACACAATATAATAATAACTAATAATAATTAATAACACAATATTAATACTTACAGGTTTTAATTCTGACTTTGTGATTCCCGCATTTACATTGTGCCGCTTGAGATCGGATCTGATCAGAGCTGTAAGACAAAAACCACAGGAAAAGGTTTAAAAGGTGTGAGGTGCCATACTGCTTCATAAAACAATTCACAGAATATCATATATACAAGATAGAAGTGAAAATGTCCCCCGCTATATACAATTCCAGGAAACTTCTGGCTTAGTGCTAGATATTTGGAATTAAAGGGATACTGTCATGGGAAAAAAACAAGTGAGTTAATAGTGCTGCTACAGCAGAATTCTGCACTGAAATCCATTTCTCAAAAGAGCAAACAGATTTTTTTATATTTAATTTTGAAATCTGACATGGGGCTAGACTTATTGTCAGTTTCCCAGCTGCCCCCAGTCATGTGACTTGTGCTCTGATAAACTTCAGTCACTCTTTACTGCAAGTTGGAGTGATATCACCCCCTCCCTTTCCCCCCAGCAGTCTAACAACAGAACAATAGGAAGGTAACCAGATAGCAACTCCCTAACACAAGGTACCAGCTGCCTGGTACATATGAGAACAGCTCAAAATAGTAAAATCCAGGTCCCACTGAGACACATTCAGTTACATTGAGTAGGAGAAACAACAGCCTGCCAGAAAGCAGTTCCATCCTAAAGTGCTGGCTCTTACTGAAATCACATGACCAGGCAAAATTACATTTGATATTGTAGAGTGAATTATTTGCAGTGTAAACTAGAAATAAAAACTATATAATAAAAAAACAGGCTATTGGGGGTTAGTAACCCAGTGACCAGTCGTAATTTTCCTTCCATTGATCTTACTACAGGTGATGGAGTTTATTAACAGGAATCTTTGCCCGGGCATTCTCAGAATTCATTCTTTGTTAGGCATTAGGCTGCCATTAGGTGCATAAAGGGCACAGTACACACAGCTAGAGATACTGTATCTCACTTATGCATTAGGCAAACAGTCACATAGGAATTCTCTGGCCCTATGTGACTGTCTCAGCCCATGTATTAAACTTCCGCTAGTGCCAGTATTCTACAAATGTTATTAACAATTAAATTCAAGCTATTGGAGGGTCTATTTCTACTGGCTGAAATATCTCCTGTGTGACACGATGTTGAAGCGGTAAATGCCAGCCTTAAAGGGAGTTGTTCACCTTTAAATTAACTGTTAGTATGATGTAGAGAGGGATATTCTGAGACAATTTGCCATTGGCTTTCATTTTTTATTATTTGTGGTTTTTGACTTATTTAGCTTTTTATTCAGCAGCTCTCCAGTTTGCAAGTTCAGCCATCTGGTTCCTAGTTCCCGACGATCTGACGAGATTTTTAACCCTGCCCGGTCTACATAAAAAGTAACAATAACAATACATTTGTAACCTTACAGAGAATTTGTTTTTAGATGGGGGTAGTGACCCCCATTTGAAAGCTAGACAGAGTTAGAAGAAAAAGGCAAATAACTATAAAAAACAACTAAAGACCAATTGAAACATTGCTTAGAATTAGACATTCTATAACCTACTAAAAGTTAACATAAAGGTGAACCACCCCTTTAATGCATGCCTAGACTTCTCTCCCAGCTGAGTGACTGCCTACACATTACTATTTACACAACAGCTGTGTATAAACAGACTGAAAGCAAAGCCTAAATGTGTACAAAAAGTAGAATATCAATAAAGAACAGAACAAAGGAATCCAACGCAACATGCAATAAGCTGAGGGCCTCAGGCAAATGATGTATATCGGGTGCATTGCCATGTGCACTGGGGTTGTAGAACAGGGAACACTCGGGAGAAATACTCGGGAGAACACTCGGGAGAAACACTCGGGGGAAGACTCGGGAGAACACCTGGGATAAACACTCGGGAGAACATTTGGGGGAACACTTGGGAGAACACCTGGGATAAACACTAGTTAGAAACACTGGGGAGAAACACTGGGGAGAAACACTGGGGAGAAACACTGGGGAGAACGTTTGGGGGAACACTTGGGAGAACACCTGGAATAAACACTAGCTAGAAACACTCGGGATAATCATTTGGGGGAACACTTGGGAGAACACCTGGGATAAACACCTGAGAGAAACACCTGAGAGAAACACTTGGGGGAACACTCGGGAGAACACTCAGTATAAACACTCGGGGGAAGACTCGGGAGAAAACCTGGGATAAACACCTGGGAGAAACACTCGGGATAAACACTCGGGAGAACATTTGGAGGAACACTCGGGAGAACACCTGGAATAAACACTAGCTAGAAACACTCGGTATAAACATTTGGGGGAACACTTGGGAGAAACATTTGGGGGAACACTTGGGAGAACACCTGGGATAAACAATCGGGATAAACACCTGGGAGAAACACTCAGGAGAAATATTCGGGGGAACACCTAGGAGAAAACCCTGGGAGAAACACTAGGGATAAACATGGGAGAAATACTTGAGATAAACACTCGTGGTAAGACTCAGGAGAACACCTGAGAGAAACACTCGGAAGAAACACTCGGGGGCCACAGGAGGACTCCCCCCTTCTGCGTCAGCATCAAACCCAAACACCCAACAGGAGCCTTTGTTTGACTCTAATCCCAAAGCCTGGTTAAACATGTTGGAACTCCCTTGCTGCACACATTTCACAATACACACACAATACACACACTATACACACAATACTCAGGAAAACTATGCAGCAACCCTCCTGCCAGAAATAGAATTAAAAAGATTATTTAAATAGGAAACAATACAGCAGGATATTATTTTTCCTGTAGGCATTTACTGGAAGGCCCTTGGTCTATATTTGGCTACGACTCAAGCAATCCCAGTTTATTAATGGCTGGATAAGCATGCTGGGAACTGTAGTTCGGCTTAAAGGGATAGGACAAAGCTTTAGTTCTACATCCCTTTCAGGTCATTGATAGAATGTTACTGATTTGTAAAGCTTTTCCAGGATGGGGAAGCAATTATCCCTTGCACTCTTCACTTCCTGCTGTGTTGTAGCAATGATGAGCTTCCATTGAAGCCACAGAGCAGCCACTGCTGTTACCTACCAACTAGAACTACAACTCTCAGCTTGTCGGCTACTATATTTGTATTGCTCTGCAAACACATTACCAGCGCAGGAAACCCATCCCCGTTTCCAAGGCAGCGGGTGCGTTAGTAAATTTGGATCTTGCCTTTCACCCAAACACTGGCTAATTAGTCGTAACACGCAGGTGATGTGCCTCGCGAGGGCAGCGCTGGAGAAGAAGCCCAGATCTGTGTGTGTAACGCAAGTGCCTGGGGCCGCAAAGTCAATGGCAAACATTCACTAAGCTTTCATGTAAGACACATACAAACAGTCAGAACTCAATTCCTATCTGCCCCCCATTTTCTCCCACCCTGCGCCTGGTGCTGGGGCTCCGCTCTGCCCGACATTTACATACAACACAGCTTTTACATTAAAGGGAAAGTACATCTCCAGAATAAAATGTCAGTCCATCAGTTAATAAAGCAAATCTGAAACAGATCATTAGCCACTAGTCTACGTCTCAGAAACTGACGCAACTACTCTATGGGGACGTTTACCATTAAAGGAGAAGTAAAGGCTAATACGAAGTAAGCTTTATCAGAAAGGTCTATATAAATACACCAGTAAACCCTCAAAGTAATGCTGCTCTGAGTCCTCTGTCAAAAGAAACACCACATTTCTTTCCTTCTATTGTGTACTCATAGGCTTCTGTATCAGACTTCCTGTTTTCATCTTAAACCTCCAGGGCTAGGGATTGAGCATGCTCAGTTTGTTCCTCTCTCTCTCTCCCTCCTCCCCTCTCTGCTGTAATCTGAGCCCAGAGCTATGAGTGAGCAGGGAGAGACTAAGGCAGGAAGTGATGTCACACCAAGCTAATATGGCAGCTGCTATCCTATTGAGCTTTTTGGTAAAGCATTCTTCAGAATAAATAGTGTTATAGCTTGCACTATTGTGGCTAATCTATTGGCAATAAAATGCCTCCATAGCTTTCCTTCTCCTTTAACATGGCCAGACTTATTTGTGAAGCTCACTCAGACTCTTAGCTGCTTACATATGCGACTCCTTTCCAGAGCGGCCATTGTCACACACTCAGGCTGGCTACAAACTTCCTTTTCATTCCCATAGCCCCCCTAATGTGTTATATCACCCTTTTTAGCCTAACATTCTAGAAGTGTGATATCATCTCATTAGGAAAATAACCAGCCATGCAGATCTATGAATACAGTTCTAGAGCTGTAGAAAGTAGAAGTCCCAGGCTTTTAATGAAATTACTTTTTTGTTGAACAGCTGGTGGTTTAAGTGGCCAACGTTTCTTACCTGTATGAGACAAAACACTGTATATGAAATGTATAATAGGGAGGTGCTATAGCACATGTACAGTAGAGAGAGAAGCGAGTGATCTCCCCGAGACCATCAGCTCTGGGCTATGCAGCATAACATAATTAGAGAGATCTCTGATTGGCACTCGCAATACCAGGCAGTTTTCTCCAGAACTAGACAGACCAACGTACTGGTTTCCAGGACTTGCGAGGATTCATGTATTGTGACTCACCGGATAAACATTTGATTCCAGCCAGGAGATCTGCCAGTATCAGGTAACAGTGACACATGATATACTGTGCCAAGCCAGGTACGTGGGAGGGGGGGGAAGAACAAAAGCAAAACCAGAAGCCCTGGCATGAAATGGGTACTGTGATGCCCTCAGATCAACACCGAAACCTCTCTCAATCAATCAGGAGGCTCAATAGCAACTGCCATTTTATAACAACAGCATTCCAGGAATATAAGCTGCTCCGAAATGCCATTTTCACCCAGAACCTACAAATAAACCACTTCTTGTTAATAAATATCCTGTGTTACAGAAGGCATTTCACGCTATAGGTCTGTAGAGAGCAATGAATGGCACGGACCTCTATTTTTTACATTTTTTATTTAAAAACAAATCAGTTAATAGTGTTGCTCCAGCAGATTTCTGCACTGAAATCTCTTTTTCAAAAGAGCAAAGTGGTTTTTTTTATATTTAATTTTGAAATCTGAGGGGCTAGACATATTGTCAGTTTCCCAGCTGCCCCAAGTCATGTGACTTGTGCTCTGATAAACTTCAGTCACTCTTTACTGCAAGTTGGAGTGATATCACCCCCACCCTTTCCCCCCAGCAGCCTAACAACAGAACAATGGGAAGGTAACCAGATAGCAGCTCCCTAACACAAGATAACAGCTGCCTGGTAGATATAAGAACAGCACTCAATAGTAAAATCCAGGTCCCACTGCGACACATTCAGTTACATTGAGTAGGAGAAACAACAGCCTGCCAGAAAGCAGTTCCATCCTAGAGTGCTGGCTCTTTCTGAAAGCACGTGACCAGGCAAAATGACCTGAGATGCCCCTACACACCAAATATTATAACTAAAAAAATACACTTGCTGGTTCAGGAATGAAATTTTATATTGTAGAGTGGATTTTTTGCAGTTAAACAGGGTAATTTAAAAATAAAAACTACACCATAAAAATCATGACAGAATCCCTTTAAGGAGGCCATACACAAGTAGACATCAGTTGTAAACCCGGACAAGTTAGCGCCCTAATGGCCCACATATGGGCTGAAAATGATGCCTAATCTAGACTAGTAGTTCAGTTATTGATTGGACTGGGTAAAAAAAGATCACGTCATTTGTACTTAGTGAGCTCACTTTCCTGTGGACATTGTATGTGATTTTATAGCTCCAGGGACAATTTCGACTATTCTGCTGCTACTACGAAAGCAATGACCAAGGAGATGATGCCCTTCCTTTTATGTTTCAGGGTTAAATAAATTCTAGATTCTTTACTGCCCGGCCTTTATTGCTGTGACACTCGAGTGAGAGCTGAACTTCCTCTTATAAAAAGAAGTTTTGGTTGTTAAAGTTAAAGGCAGTCGACGGGAGCTATTTGCTGAAGCACTTCTGAAGCACCTTGATTTACAGCAGAAATGCCCCTGCCTGGTTCACATACAAAATATGAAACCATTTAAAGGGGACCAGTCACCCTAAAAAATAATTCCAAATACCGTTTTATGATGCTAAGTCAAGCAAAATAAACTTCACTTACAATAACTAAATAATTTTAATCTTGTTTTTTAGTCTTGGAATTCCCAATCACTTGATATAGGCAGCAGCCATTTTGTGGACACAGTTATTAAGACAAGCTTTAGATCATGCCAAAATCTTGTTTATGCACCAAAATGGGGCACCTGATGCCCATGCACTGGCTACACAATTAAATGTTGGAGATGGAGGGGAAATGTAAGGAACGCAGTGACATCTATAAATTGCATAATAGAAAGTGAAAGTAATTGACTGCCCCGCCTTTATGCCCAAGGAATAGAGGAGTGGCAGACAATCTATGATTGACAGCAGAGAGTTTTAAATAAGATTATAACCAGTATGGTTGTTAATAAAAAAAAAAAAGAATTTGGGTTTCATGATTCATTTTAAAAGGACTTTCATTATACAGATTTTCAGGTGTGGGTGACGGGTCCCCTTTAATCACACCGCTAGTTGCGCCCGCTCACTGAAGCATTTCCAGCGGACGTTGCCATAAACATGAACTCACCTGTTAGTATGATACCCACAAACATCCAGGCGCACAGGAAGATGTTACCAGCTTGTGGGTTGTAGTCTGTTGTCAGTTTCGCTTGGGCTAATGTGAATAAAATCCCAAATATCTGAAAGGAGAATAGGAAGAAAAAAAAACAAAACACTGTGTTTAATCTTTAAAAGAAAAATATTCCAATTGACAATAGGTTGTTAAAATACAATGGGATGTTTTGAAATGGTTTCACACCAATAGAGTGCGACACAGTTGCTATCCCTGCACTAGCACACAAATTGCACGAAAGCACTAATAATCATGTGACCTGATTATGTCTCTCTTCAAGCTACACACAATCATATCCACATTCATCTCCACGTGGGGTCATATGGAAATTATACCTTCATTTAAGTTTTGTATTGAAAAGTGTCTTTTCCTTTACAAGAAAGACCCTGTTTTAAAGGAGAATTAACCCCCCCCCCCCCATTACTCCTGGAAGCTAAGAGGGGCGGGTTAATTCTCCTTTAAAGGAGAACTAATGCCTAACTAAAGAAGTAGCTAGAAATGTTGTACATGATGTTTTGTGCGTCTGTACCAGCCCAAGGCAACCACAGCCCTTTAGCAGTAAAGATCTGTGTCTCCAAAGATGCCCCAGTAGCTCCCCATCTTCTTTTTCTGCTGATTCACTGCACATGCTCTGTGCTGCTGTCACTTACTGAGCTTAGGGACCCACTCACAATATACAGTACACATAGAATAGAAATGTCACAATATAAGGCTGATTAGTAATTAATACAGATAATTACTACATGGCAGCACAGAAACCAGTGCAATTAGCATCAGAATTTAATAATCAGCAAACCTGTAGCATCAGCTTATATTACAGCCAGGGAAGCTCATTTTTTGCTGGATAATTAGTGACGAGCCCTAAGCTTAGCTTCTCAACAGCCAATCAGAGCCCACTGAGCATGTGAGTGTCACAGACACTTTCCAAGATGGTGACCCCCTGTGACAAGTTTGAAGTCCTGGATCATTGCTGCTATCGACAAGCTGAAACTTTAGACTCGTGCAATATGTTCAATATATAAAATATGGCATTTTTAGCCACATTAATTGTTAGGATTTAGTTCTCCTTTAAGGGTCAGGGCACATGCTCAGATTCGGGGAGATTAGTTGCCCGGCGACAAATCGCCTGTTCTTTGGGGCGACTTATCTCCCCAAACTGCCTCCTGTTGGCTAGAATGTAAATCGCCAGCTGAATGGCATTTGAATTGCTTTTTTTCCCCGAAGTTGCTTCACGAGGAAACTTCGGACGACTTCATAAAAGAAAGAGCTACGAGTGCCATCCCGCCGGCGATTTACATTCTAGCCGGCTGGAGGTAGTTTGGGGAGAATAGTCGCCCAAAGAAGAGGAGATGTGTTGAATCTCCCCAAATCTGAGCGTGTGCCCTGACCCTAAATAGTGATTCCCCTTGGATGCTGATTGTATGAGGCTGAGATATAAAGGACTAGGAGCACCAGGCCCTGACTGGCAATCTGTGTATTCTTGCAAATGTCTGATGCAATAGTCACTATTTATTGGCCTGGTGGGAACTGTTTGGGCCTCTGCTCAGGCCTATTTTAAATCTCAGTCCAGATCTGAGGTGCGTTGATGAATGTGGGACAAGAGAGATGATTATTTAACGTTGGGTTGACAGTTCAGTCACTTACCTGGGCAGAGGCATTAAGAAGCCCTGATGAGGTCCCTTCTGATTCCGGGTATGTTATCTCAACAGCAAACTCAAAACCAAGTGGGAGATAACCGGTCATAAAGAACCTGCAAACGTAAGGATAAACGGGGCTAGTTATACATAAACTGCTTAGCTCAGTCCTACTTCTTCTAACTAACTGCGTGTTCTGGAAGGGATGTGTAGATTTGTATAAACCTTATGGATATTTCAATACATTTTGGAAGCAGAGAACCAAGCCTGGTTAGGGTTAGAGACGGGTTAAAGGAGCCAAAACGCCCATCATGTGCAAAACACGCAACATAAAGCTTTCTGAAAATAGAAGGTATTTACTTGCCTCGTGCCATTTATTTATAGCACTGCCTTAACACCAAAAATGAAAGTTTAAAGGAATACTGCTGTGGGAAAAAATGTTTTTTTTTCCCAAAAGGCATCAGTCAATAGTGCTGCTCAGCAGAATTTTGCACCGAAATCTGTCTCTCAAAAGAGCAAACAGATTTTTTTATATTTCATTTTGAAATCTGACATGGGGCTAGACATATTGTCAGTTTCCCAGGTACCCCCAGTCATGTGACTTTGCTGCTGTACTGCAAGTTGGAGTGATATCACCCCTCCCCCCCTCCTAGCAGCCTAACAACAGAACAATGGGAAGGTAACCAGATAGCAGATCCCTAACACGAGATAACAGCTGTCTGGTAGATCTGAGAACAGCACTCAATAGTAAAATCCAGGTCCCACTGAGACACATTCAGTTACATTGAGTAGGAAAAACAACAGCCTGCCAGAAAGCAGTTCCATCCTAAAGTGCTGGCTCTCTCTGAAATCACATGACCAGGCAAAATGACCTGAGATGCACCTACACACCAATATTACAACTAAATACACTTGCTGGTTCAGGAATGAAATTTTATATTGTAGAGTGAATTATTTGCAGTGTAAACAGTGTCATTTAGAAATAAAAATTACATCATAAAAATCATGATAGAATCCCTTTAACTCTCACATAAGATATTATGGGCGGAGACATGCAAGTCACGCCTTTATGTCCCTTCAGCCAACTATGTATCCAGAACCTCTGGCAGAACCCCCGAATCCTTTGCGAAAGATTTGGCCGAATACCGAACTGAATCCTAATTTGCACATGCAAATAAGGGGTGGGAAGGGGAAAACATTTTTTACTTCCTTGTTTTAAGGCAAAAAGTCAAGTGATTTCCCTCTCTGCCCCTAATTTGCATATGCATATTCGGAGAAGGATTCGGACAAATTCTGCTGAAAAAGGCCGAATACCGAACCGAATCCTGGATTCAGTGCATCCCTAAAAAATTAGTAAGTATGCTTTGAAAAAAAGACACCAACACATATTAAACTTTAAAATCGTTAAGTCTTTATTAAGGAATAACTTACCGAAACTCTGCTTGCTCTCCTCTTCAGAAAAGGCGATCAACGATCCATCGTGCAGCGATCCATTTCTCCTCCCTGCCTTCCTTATAGGAGATAGCCACGGAGGAGAAATCAAGCGCTGCACGACGGATCGTCGCCCTGTCGCCTTTTCTGAAGAGGAGCGCAAGTGGAATTTCGGTAAGTTATTTCTTAATAAAGACTTGATGATTTTAAATTTAAATATGTGTTGGAGTCTTTTTTCGTAGCATACTAACTAATTTTTTTTTTTAGAAAATGTTTGCTGTAACTGGTCCTTTAATACATTTTTGCAAGCAGTATAACTGTAATTACTGCTACAGAGACAGAAGCAAAGGCACCTGCTGAGACAGAATAATATAAGAAAGCTGAGCCTGGGGAGCAGAAGATGCTAGTGCAATGCTTCCTAACGAGTCTATTGGCTGCAAGCAATAGGAACCTGGATCTCGCACTACCTTATTAATTACTTCAGTGCAGGTCCGGACTGAGAATTAAAATAGGCCCTGGCATTTCAGGTACACATAGGCCCAATCAGCATACACAGAGGCCCAAGCAGACCCACCAGCCCACTAAATACTGACTTTCTATGGCACCTTATAGCAGCCCCTCTGGCATTTGCCAGAACCCACAGATTGCCAGTCCGGGCCTACTTCAGTGCTGTCTGGTGCACAATGGGGTAGAGGTCTGGCAACCCCAAATCCAATATCTAGAAACAAATGATCCAAAGGCACACAGAGCTGATGCAAGCACGGAACACCTTGCACTTTTAATGCGGAAGGGCAGGGCAACATTTCAGGGTCACGCTCCTTTGTCAAGCCGTCTATTGGCTGTAATACATGTGGGCTGGGTGTATGAGAACTATAAAAAGTGAAAGAAAGAGCCGGAAAGAATTGCCCTGAGCCGCTTACCTGGGTTAAAACACAATCATTTCTCTAGCCAGCCAAGGTGATTTCCCAGCAGAATGACCTTTTATTAATTGTGCTCTGCAGCCCTTTATTTACAGTGTGTGGAGAGTCAGTCCCAGTCACTCTCAATGACAAGACCCAAGGAGCTTACCCAAGAACTCCGCCGGTCACAAACACCACAATGAGGTTCCCAAGGTCCAGCGTGAAGGTGAAAACCAACATTCCAACGAATGACAGAATGTAAACAATCAGCGTTGTTTGTCTACAAGAGGAATGGGGAGAAAGACACTGCCGTTATATAGCCTGCAAACATAATATATATGTCCTATTATATATCCTGCAAACATAATATATATGTCCTGTTATATATCCTGCAAACATAATATATATGTCCTATTATATATCCTGCAAACATAATATATATGTCCTGTCATATATCCTGCAAAAATAATATTAATATGTCCTGTTATATATCCTGCAAAAATAATATTAATATGTCCTGCTGCTAAATATTCTATAAGCTGCAAACCATTATATATAGACATTATTGCATGTGCTACAAAACATATACAGGTTTGGGAACCGTTATCCGGAAACCCGTTATCCAGAAAGTTCCAAAGCAACTTTGGGCGACTATTGAAAACGCATCACCGCTGCTGCATTAGCGCAGGCGACTTTTCTTTATAGCCTATGGGGAAAACGCTGAGGCAGTTTGGGGAGATAGTCGCTCAAAAGACGAGGCTATTAGTCGCCAGGCGACAAAATCTCCCCGCATCTCCTCGTGTGGCCTTACCGTTAGGGTGTAACCCCCCAAAGGATGTATTCGACCTGTTAATCAAAAACTGACTCCACCTACTGCATGAAGAGAGAATAAAGGAAACAAGTTGCTGAGAGGTGGAGAGTGAAGAGTAACTTCATTATTGCATAAATGGTACAGAATTTTTAATTGATTGTATTTAGAGAGCCTCTTATTTCAGCAAGATGAAGCTTATATTAAATTTTCATTTTTCCGATAGACACCCTTTAAATCAAATGTAAAAATGTTTTTCAGCTTTACAGCCGTGACTTGCTGCAGCAAATTTGGACTGGTCCCTATGTCTGATACTTCCCAGACAAGGCTGTACTCAGAAGTAACATTCTTTCTCATACGACATGTACACAAGCTCCATGAAAGGATCCGCAGCCGCCATGTTTACTCACTTGTACGTTTTGGAATAATCCAACCACAGACCACAAATAATGGAGCCAACCATTCCTGCCAGCACAAGCGTCAGACCGATCCTCCCGGCATTCACTTCTTCACCCTGAGAAAGGCAAAAGGTAAACCTTGTCATAGGATACATGGCCAGGCGGATATGTTTAAGCAACAGTAACAGCAAAGAATGAAAGTGTTGACTGCTGTGTAGCAATGGTGGAAATAGAAAAAAAGTCTATATGGCAAAGGTTAAATAGTGGATAACAGATAACACCATTATGTTCTACAGAGCTTATCTGCTATCTGCTGTGTAACCTGAGCCTTTTCTCATTTGAATGGCTGCCCCCATTGCTACACAGCAGCTTGTTTATATAAACTATAGTAGTACTTATCTGTTATCTACTGTGTATCCTGTGCTTGAATGGCTGCCCCCATGGCTACACAGCAGCTTGTTTATATAAACTATAGTAGTACTTATCTGTTATCTACCGTGTATCCTGTGCTTGAATGACTGCCCCATGGCTACACAGCAGCTTGTTTATATAAACTATAGTAGTACTTATCTGTTATCTACGGTGTATCCTGTGCTTGAATGGCTGCCCCCATGGCTACACAGCAGCTTGTTTATATAAACTATAGTAGTACTTATCTGTTATCTACTGTGTATCCTGTGCTTGAATGGCTGCCCCCATGGCTACACAGCAGCTTGTTTATATAAACTATAGTAGTACTTATCTGTTATCTACTGTGTATCCTGTGCTTGAATGACTGCCCCATGGCTACACAGCAGCTTGTTTATATAAACTATAGTAGTACTTATCTGTTATCTACGGTGTATCCTGTGCTTGAATGGCTGCCCCCATGGCTACACAGCAGCTTGTTTATATAAACTATAGTAGTACTTATCTGTTATCTACTGTGTATCCTGTGCTTGAATGGCTGCCCCCATGGCTACACAGCAGCTTGTTTATATAAACTATAGTAGTATTTATCTGTTATCTACTGTGTATCCTGTGCTTGAATGGCTGCCCCCCATGGCTACACAGCAGCTTGTTTATATAAACTATAGTAGTACTTATCTGTTATCTACTGTGTATCCTGTGCTTGAATGGCTGCCCCCATGGCTACACAGCAGCTTGTTTATATAAACTATGGTAGTGTTTCTGAAGCAAACATACCAGTTTTACCAGTGCAGGGTAACATTACATTATATTTTCCTTACACTTTCATTTTTTGTTGTTACTGTTCCTTTAACACCGTTACTGAACTTTACAGGTCCCGAATGTGTGTCTGTACTGGAAAAATTCTTACATAACGGTCGCAACTACATTTTTCTACTTTTAATGATCCACTGCTGTGTCTAGAATAGTATTATGGGAACTGATATACGGTACTACAAGAACGTGTGGACTTTCCCCCTTTTCATACTAAATAATGCAGGAAATATTCTGACTCAATATGCAAATGTTGCCTATAAAGAGTATTCAGGCTAAATCTGTGTTCCCTTCCAAGCACAGCCGGCATGAAGCAGATGCAGTTCAACGGGGTCAGTCAGCTCTACCCCACCCAGGGTCACTGACCCACCCTACGACTGTTTCATTACAATTTAACATTAAAGGGATAAAATCATCCCCAATGTGCCTTTTTTATTTATTAATATATTTATTTTGTGTCCCTAATTTACCCAACACAATACTCCTGCGCATACAGCAAATATATTCAATTACTCATTGTTAATAATGAAACATTTTAGCTTTATGAAGGAAAAATAATAAACCCCCACTCTCCAACCACCAACCAATTCTTAGGGGCAGATTTATCAAAGGTCGAGGTGAATTTTGAATGAAAAAAAATTTGAATTTCAAGCTAGGGGAACACTTCAACACTTCACTTCAACTAGGGAATAGTCCAAATTCGATCCAAATTTGAAGAGATTTATCAAGGGTCGAATTTCGAATTGAAAAACCTTCGAAATTCTAATTCAAAAAGATCAACCGAAATTAAGCCGAAGTTTTTTTTGGTCAAATAGGTCCGTCTTCGATCGAATAGGTCCATATTCGGCTGAATTTGAATTGTACGAATCCAAGGAATAGCACATTTGATTCAAAGTTTTTCTCCAAAAAAACTTCGATTTTTCAAAGTCCACCAATTGACTCCAAATAAGTTCTAGTAGGACCCCCATAGGTTAAAACAGAAATTTGGCAGGTTTTAGATAGTGAATGGTAGAAGTCGAATTTTTAAAGGGACAGTACATGATACATTTTGAATTTCGAGTTTTCAAATTCGAATCGGATTTGGACTATTCCCTAGTCGAAGTACACGAAAAATAGCTCGAAATTCGAATTATATTTCATTTGAATATTTACTTTGACCCTTGATAAATCTGCCCCTATGTCTCAACAGTAGTGATGTGCGGGCCGACCCGAAACCCGCAGGATCGGGCCGACTCCAGCACAAATTCTACGGGTCACGACCTAGTACTGCCAGCTTACGGCATCTGAATTTATAGACTTCCACCTGCCGGCGCCTTTTTTGTGATGTCACTGCGGGGCAGGCGTGGGTCTATAAAAAGAGGGCAGAAGTGGGCCCGGGCCGGGTTCAGTTCGGGAGGGGAAGGGTTAGGGTCGGGTGCGGGTCGAGAAATTTTAAACCTGCACTACTCAACAGCAACAAAGGCTTTAATTGCTCTGAAATTACTGTAAAGGGGTGGTTCACCTTTAAGTTAATTGTTAGTATGTTATAGACTGACCAATTTCTAAGCCACTTTTTAATTGGTCTTCATTATTGATATTTTTTAAATTATTTGCCTTCTACTTCTGATTCTGTGCAGCGTTCATATGGGGGTCACTGACTCAATCTACAAACCCTCTGTAAGGCTACACATTTATAATTATTTTTACTTTTTATTAATCATCTTTCTATTCAGGCCTCTATTATTCATATTCCAGTCGCTTATTCAAATCAATGCATGGTTGCTAGGGTAATTTGGACCTTAGCAACAGAAAGCTGAAATTGCAAATGGTATAAAAAGCTAAATAACTCAAAAACCACAAATAATAAAGAATGACAACCAATTGCAACTTTTCTCAGAATATCTCTCTCTACATTATAAAAAGGGTCAGGGCACACAGGCAGATTTAGGGAGATTAGTCACCCGGCGACAAATGTCCTCTTCTTCGGCGAATAATCTCCCTGAACTGCCTCCCCACCGGCTAAATCGCCGGCAGGATGGCACTCAGCTAGATTCGTTTTCTAAAGTTGCCCGAAGTTTCCTCATGAGGCAACTTCGAGCGACTTTGGAAAACGAATCGCCATCCTGCTGGCAATTTACATTATAGCCGGCGTGAAGGCAGTTTGGGGAGATTAGTCGTCCCGAGGAAGAGGAGATTTGTCGCCGGGTGACTAATCTCCCTGAATCTGCCTGTGTGCCCTGACCCTAAAAGTTAACTCGAAGGTGAACAACTCCTTTAAGGGCCCCATTTCCTGCAATACTGATCATTAAAGTGATTTTGTCCCAATACCAGACCTCTCTCCATTCATTCAATGCAACTCAATCTAGAGAATACTTTGTATACTTCTGACTTGGTCTATGGCAAACCCCACCAAGAAAGCAAGTGTTTGGGAATCCCTTGTGTTCATCTCTAGGTTCATCGCTTTTACTCACCGCATAATGAAACGTAATCATTTGGTTTAGCAGCGTAGATACAGAATAGAAGGATCCAGTCATGATACCTGGAACGAGAGAACGGGTTGGTTTGTATACAGGGAACAATGTTCTATAAACACAGCACAGGAGAATAAAGCTCCTATCTTTCCATTCGCTATATGCAGTTTTGAAGCATGGCTGCAGCTTCAGGATCCCTGGCAGAGCAGTCTGGATTCCAGTGAGCATACTCCTGATTGACACCAATGGGAGCCTAAAATCGGACGTGATACAATCAAGGGTGAAAGGCACCAAGCCTGGTTGCACAATTCTGCCCTAAACTCAAGAATTAAGATTAAAGAGGAACTGTCGCTAAAATGCGAATTTAATATTAGCTTCAGCATACTGAAATAAGAAACTTTCTAAATACAATCAATTAAATATTCTGCATTGTTTCCGAAATAATCAACTATCCCTCTCTCAGCATCTGTTTCTCTTCGTTCTGTCTTCATGCAGCAGTTGGGTGTCAGATATTAATTGACAGTTAGATCCAATATATCTTATAGGGGGGCTCCTTTTGCCTAGCAGATATATTAGAGCTCACTTAAATAACTGATTCCAGTACCGGTATAGGATCCCTTATGCGGAAACCTGATATCCAGAAAGCTCCGAATTACGGAATGCCTGTCTCCCATAGACTCCATTTTATCCAAATAATCCAAATTTTTAAAAATTATTTCCTTTTTCTCTGTAATAATAAAACCGTAGCTTGTACTTGATCCCAACTAAGATATAATTAATCCTTAATGGAAGCAAAACCAGCCTATTGGATTTATTTAATGTTTAAATGAATTTCTATTAGACATAAGGCATGAAGACCCAAATTACAGAAATATCCGTTATCCGGAAAACCCCAGGTCCCGAGCATTCAGGTCCCATACCTGTACAAACAAAATAACTGCCTTTTGCACAAATCCTGCATGTAGAGAGACATGATGTCTGGTGAGTTTAATAGAGTGAGCTCTAATACATCTTCTAGGCAAAAAGAGCCTCCCTATAAGATATATTGGATCTAACTGTCAATGAATATCTGACACCCAAATGCTGCATGAAGACAGAATGAAGAGAAACAGATGCTGAGAGAGGAATAGTGAAGATAAACTTGATTATTTCAGAAACAATGCAGAATATTTAATTGATTGCATTTAGAAAGTTTTTTTATTTCAGTACAATGAAGCTTATATTAAATTTTCATTTTCGCAATAGTTCCCCTTTAATTCCTAGGGATGCAGTTTTTGCGACAAATAGAAAAGCCATTCTGTTAAGGTGTACACAGTGATACTGGTGTAAGGTGTGTTAATGGGTGTGCCAGGTGAAGGGAAGTGTTTACACAAGGCGTGGTGAGCCTGGGGCATTCTTGCAGTTACTGACAAATCAGAGAGACAACTCGAGAATTATCTTCTTTTAGGAACAAATTGAACGTCTAAAACTCAAACGAATATTACCGACCCAAAAAACTCCAATTGAATTAGAATAAAATCAAATCGAGTTTTTTCTCCGAAACAAACTTGAATGTCAGGAAGGCAATTAACATCTTCGATTGGATCTCTGGACCTCTGCCATTGACTTCTACATGAACTCGGCAGGTTTTAGGTGGCGAATAGTCGAATTCGAGTTGTTCCCATGGTCAAGGTATGATACATCTCAAATTCGAAATTGGGATTATTCCCAACTCAAATTTGTGGGTTTTGACCAAAAACTCCAACTCGAAAATTCTAATTTGAATTTAGAATTCGAATCTTAAAGGAAACTACACCCCCCGAACAATGTAGGTCTCTATAAAAAGATATTGCATAAAACAGCTCAAATGTAAAATCCTTCTTCATGTAAATAAACCATTTTTATAATAATATACTTTTTTAGTAGTATGTGCCATTGGGTAATCATAAATAGAAAATTGCCATTTTAAAAAAATAAGGGCCGCCCCCTGGGATCGTAGGATTCATGGTGCACACAAACAAACCATACATGTTAGGTCACATGAGCCAATTAACAGACAGAGTTGTGTCATTTGCTTCAACACTTCTTCCTGTTACAGTTAGAGCTGCAGTATTTCTGGTCAGGTGATCTCTTCCTGTTACAGTTAGAGCTGCAGTATTTTTGGTCAGGTGATCTCTTCCTGTTACAGTTAGAGCTGCAGTATTTCTGGTCAGGTGATCTCTTCCTGTTACAGTTAAAGCTGCAGTATTTCTGGTCAGGTGATCTCTTCCTGTTACATTTAGAGCTGCAGTATTTCTGGTCAGGTGATCTCTTCCTGTTACAGTTAGAGCTGCAGTATTACTGGTCAGGTGATCTCTTCCTGTTACAGTTAGAGCTGCAGTTTTTCTGGTCAGGTGATCTCTTCCTGTTACATTTAGAGCTGCAGTATTTCTGGTCAGGTGATCTCTGAGGCAGCACACAGACCATCATGAAATGGTGGTTCAAGGCAAGAGATGTAAAAGGGCAATATTTACTTAAATATATTGTATATACCAGATTGGGAAGATTCTTTAATATGCCAATTAATTTGCTATAAACTATCTTTTGCTTAAATATTCATTTTGGGGGTAAAGTTTTCCTTTAATACATCTGCCCCATGGTGTATTCTCCACTGACAGAGAAGCACCCAAAGCCAACTCTAAAGTCTGCCCTGGAAACTGCCTACCCATTACCCACTGACATGAATGGCTGATGTGATGGTGCATTGTAGGGTTACCCCTTCCTATTCATTAGCTAAACCCATACAAACGTACTGTATATAGAGTCACAGCAAGGAGCAGGAACATTTCATAAAATAAACAAACCTGTAACGCGAAACAGCTTTTCCCCATTAGCTTTAGGGGAGGATCCCTCCAACTTACCGTAGCTAATGAGCAGGAGAACAAATGGAACGTTCCTGAAGAGGTTCACTATGGAAGTCTTGTAAGAATAATCTTCCGGAGCCTCGTTTTGTAGAACGGCTTGAGACTGGCTTGGAGGGATCTTTGGCTTCTCCTTGAAAACTGCAACGGATAAACATGGGATTAGAGTTTTCCTTATTAAATCAAGCTCTTAGCAATCACTGGGTGATGTTCTCTATGCAGCAGTTCCTTGTCGGGGACAGAACAATGACAGGGAATGACAGGCAATAACTCAAGGCCACAGCAAGAAAGGCGTTCGTTAAACTGCAGCCATTGCTTTCATGTAACTGCAATAAACAGTGCGTCAGAGACTGACTTATATATTCAAATATCCATAAAGAACAAGCAAAGATCATCTCTATGGTAGCGTTACACTGGGTATATATGAGGCCAACAAAATCAGTGGCGATCAAGCTGATCCCTCCATTGTGTCCTGATGCCAACAACAAGATCACAAGTAGGACCTATGTCTGACTACAGTGTTGGACTGGGGGAGAAAGGGCCCACCAGAAAACCCGAGATAAGGGCCCACCCCCAAGGGCCCCCTCCAGCACACCACCAAAACCACCTACCCTCCAGTGCTGTAGCATCTCACTTCCCCCATGTTCCTCTACTAAACTAAATTGCCGGTTCATGTAACTGAACTCTGGGACCCAAAAGAACCAGACGGTGGGGCCCAGAAGGACCAGACGGTGGTGCCCAGAAGGACCAGACGATGGGGCCCAGAAGGACCAGACGGTGGGGCCCAGAAGGACCAGACGGTGGGGCCCAAAAGGACCAGACGGTGGGGCCCAAAAGGACCAATCGGTGGGGCCCAAAAGGACCAGACGGTGGGGCCCAAAAGGACCAGACGGTGGGGCCCAGAAGGACCAGACCGTGGGGCCCAGAAGGACCAGACCGTGGGGCCCAGAAGGACAAGACCGTGGGGCCCAGAAGGACCAGACCGTGGGGCCCAGAAGGACCAGACCGTGGGCCCAAAAGAACCAGTCCGTGAGGCCCAAAAGGACCAGACCGTGGGGCACAAAAGGAAAAAGGACCAGACCCTGGGGCCAAAAAGGACCAGGGCCTACCGTGTTTACTCCTGGTTTCCCGGCAGGCCAGTCCGACTTTGAAAGAGTATAATGCACTGGCACGTTCTTGTTTTTTTACTGAAAAAGTCTCCTTTAACAATTTTAGAAGCAGTGAGAACACCATTACCTATTGCCTACTTGTAACACAAGCCAAATCCAGTGAAATTCTGGTGCTTATATAGAGGTTAATAGTAATTAAGAAAATAGCATGTTTCAGGAAGTGCAACCTCTGGAAGTCACTTAGAATCCAAACAGATATGCGTGTTAATAAAACTAAAACTTTCTTCTTTTTTTCTTCTATTTTGTATGATTTGGGGAAAAAAAAAAATATAAATATATATATATGCGCAATGGAGCAAGAAAAGATCACAGCAAATAGCTACCGAAGTACAGAAAAAGTCAGTGACTGGAGGGAAAGTTGAGAGAGCGCCTAAAACGTTATCATTTATGAACATAATTCATTCCATTCGATAAACCTTTCTTATTGCATAATAATGAAGTTACTAACAACTACCTTGCACAACTTGTTGATAGGATCTGTGCCAGGGTCACTGCCCCGGGAAACCTGATTTTATTATCACTTAGAAAAAAAGGCAAAATATATATTCCAAAACTACAAAAACTATGACCACTTGCAAAGCTGTTTCCATTCCATTTAAAGTATTTTATGCATAACACTGCTGTACAGATGTATCTCATACACATACTATTTAGTGGCAGATATTCCAGATTCCTTAACAGGAACAGTTCAAATTACCCCAGGGGGGTAGAATTTTGTTGCATGGCCTGCTTTTCAGTAAAGGGGTTGTTTACCATTCACTTAAAGGGGTTGTTCACCTCTAAATTAACTTTTAATATGATCATGAGACAATTTACAGTTGGTTTTCATTTTTGATTACCTGTGTTTTTTTTAGCTTTTTATTCAGCAGCTCTCCAGTTTGCAATTTCTGCCATCTGGTTGCTACGGTCCAAATTACCCTAGCAACCACGCACAGATTTGAATATGGAGAATAAGAGAGAGTCTGAATAGAAAGAGGAGTGATTAAAAGTATCAGTAACAATATATTTGTAGCTTTACAGAGCATTTGTTTTAGAAGCAATGAGTTCTATATATATATATATATATATATATATATATATATATATATATATATATATATATATATATATATATATATATATATATATATAAAAAATAGGATGACGATTTCCTGAGAGTCGAAACGCGTCATAACTATGGAGTACTCTCTCTAAGGACATTACATAAATATTGGTGAGCACCCGGCCACTGACGGATGGTATGGAGAGTGCTGATAAGACTATAAATATATATATATATCTATATATATATATAAATATATATATATATATATATATATATATATATATATATATATATATATATATATATATATATATATATATATGAGAAAAAATGAATACCAATTGAAAAGTTGCTTGCCCATTCTCATTCTATAATATACTAACATACTTTAAAAGGTTTCCTATCAGCAACCTGCTTCTTACTATAGGAACATTGAAACAATCTGTGCTGAAGTTGACAGTAAGAATGACTCTGTTCCTACGTGTTGCCAATACCCCGCAGTGTAATCAGCTGTAATACCCAATACACATCACACCCCGCGGTCACTGGTGTTTACACTGGATGTGTAACTGATAGAATTGCTGGCAGGCCTCACACACACACTTGCTCAACACTTGCTGCATGGAACTATCCAGCTATTCTACTTGGAACATTATCCAATTCCCCCTCCTGTCCCGAAATCCACTTAGACCAGAGCAGGATGGTTAATCCTTAGAGAGATGAATGAGCAGGTTTCTAAGTGATGGATTAGTACAATGCGGACATATGGCTCCACAACGCATAGGATTGTATATGGAACACTACATGCCGTTGTTTAATCTTCCCTTAATTTTCTGGACACCATAATGGTTTTCTAATTGGTTGTCTTGGCCAAATTAGATGTGGGCTCTGGAGTGGGGTGAATTACTGGTGCCTGGAATCCATCCCAATAACAATTCATCCCTTAGTAAGCTTGTTAAAGGGGTTGATCACCTTTAAATTAACTTTTAGTATGTAGAGAGGGATATTCTGAGACAATTTGCAATTGTTTTTTTTTTTTATTATTTGTGGTTTTTGAGTTATTTAGCTTTTTATTCAGCAGCTCTCCAGTTTGCACTTTCAGCAATCTGGTTGCTAGGGTCCGAATTACCCAAGCAACCATGCACTGATTTGAATAAGAGACTGGAATAGGCAAGGGACTGAATAGAAAGAGGAGTAATAAAAAGTAGCAATAACAATACATTTGTAGCCTTACAGAGCATTTGTTTTTAGATGGGGTCAGTGAGCCCCATTTGATTGCTGGAAAGAGTCAGAAGAAGAAGGCAAGTAATGAAAAAACTATTAGAAAAAATAAATAAGGAAAACCAATTGAAAAGTTTCTTTGAATTGGCTATTCTATAACATACTAAACATGAACTACCCCTTTAATGAGATGCTGAACAGGTGCATGACCCCATACACAGGTCTTCAATCTGCCTCTTTGGACATAAATGGACCAAAATGCCAACGAACGTCTACCTTTTTACTGGTTTGTTAAGCATTGGCACAGCCAGCGCGGAACAGAAATGGGGTGAGTCATATTATATCTGGGGGTAATAGTGCTTAGACTTTAACTGCTGGTTCTCCCTCGTGAACTGGGATGTGTTTCTATTTGACCTTCAGTGACTTGCCCAAAGGAATTCTTTGCACAAGTTATTTTCACTAGTGTTTGTATTTCACCACCTTGTGTGTATTAGTGGTATTTGAAAAGTTCAAGTCCGAGAGTGCAGAACAAAATGAGTTTAGTGCTCCTTGAAGGCAACATAAGAGGTTTCCTAGAAGAGTTATAAGTTGCATTTCTTCTCTCATGCCCACTTGTCCTATCAGTGTTTTCCAAGCTGAAAAGTGGGAGGTTTGGTCTGAATGTGTCAGACGTCTCAGAGCATGGGCTGCTCCGGGGCGTTTAAACGGCAAAACCTGAGCATACATTATTTAGTGAATAAAGTAACCCCTATTATAAAATATAAGGATATTATAAGTTACCGAGGAGTTCCATGACCATATAATACAGGTCAAGGAACTCCAAGGTGACTTCTTATAGCCTCATATTTTGCAACAGGGGGTACTTTATTTATTATAATACTGGATGTGTAACAGAACAGAACACTACTTCCTGCTTTTCAGCTCTCTAACTCTGAGTTAGTCAGTGACTATAAGTGGGGCCACATGGGACATAACTGTTCAGTGAGTTTGCAATTAATCCTCAGCATTCAGATCAGATTCAGAAGCAACAGTTGTGTCCCATGTGCCCCCCCCTCAAGTCACTGATGGGTTACTACCTGGTAACCAATCAGTGGAAAGCAAGAGAGCTACAAAGCAGGAAGTAGTTTTCTGGCTATTATGTTAGATATCCAGTCAGTCCAGCCTTTATACATTACATTTTTGGCTAACTAACTATATTACAAACATTTTTTTATTTTACCCAGTTTTTATTTTTACACTGAACTGTTCCTTTAAGACACTTACACCCAAAGAGAGGTGTTGCAATGGGCGGTCTCTAGAGGACAGTGGGCGGTCTCTAGAGGACAGACTGGCCACTCACCTGCTATAGTCAATATGAAGAGCAACGTGGAGACGACGGCTGTACCATAGAACATAATACTGATGTTGTGCCCAGTGAGTTCCACATCATTGTCGACCTTTGGGACCAGGACAGGAGGTAGAAGAAATCCAATAGCGGTTCCAAGCTGTAAAACACACGTTAGACAGGGTTAGTGGAGGGGGTTAAAGAGCATGTTCCTTTCCATTAAGATAGAGGCTGAGTGGAATGATGACATTTTATTGCTGAAGCCGTGATTCTATAAGAGCAGCTATGGCAGCAATATCATTATCATAAGAGTACGTGCGGCTCAATAGGTTTCATGGGAGTATCAATAAGCTTCCAGCCCACACAAGGAGGTGCCTTACATACAGGATAACACTGCTTAGCAAATATGGGCAGTGGAAGGGAGGATTGTGGGAGTTGCTGTGCAATAACTGCTTGAAGGTCCTAAGCTAAGACCCAAGTAGCCATGCATGCTGCTCTCCGGGCATTGGCCACTAGTCATCATGGGACAATACTGGTGCCTACAAGTACAGGCTGCATTATTATAGGGGAAGAAAAGTCATTTTAACTGGGGGGTGCCAAAAGTTAGGCACCCCAACTGGTTATATTCCCTTATCTGACACCACAGGCCGATGCTTCGATCAGTCGAAAACTGCACCAACACGGGGGGTTATTCCAGTGAGCACCACGGAGCGATCCTCTTCCTGCTTCTTCTTTACTCAAATTTCCTGGCAGACGCATGCACAATAGAACGAAACATCGGCTTTTTCGTTGTAGTTCAGCGTTTTGCTATACTGAGCATGTGCAATCACGAGAAAAAAGAAGCTCCGTGGTGGTCAATGGAAGAACCCCAGGCCGGTACAGTTTTCGGCTGATAGGAGCACCGGCCCGAGGTATCAGGTATGCACCCAATCCCCTATTTGGGCCGAATACCGAACCAAATCCTAATCTGCATATGCAAATTAGAGTAAGCAAAGGAAAAAGTGGAAAATAATATGTTTTACTTCCTTGTTTTATGACAAAAAGTCAAGTGATTTCCAGTCCGCCCCTAATTTACAAATGCAAATTAGGATTCAGATTCGGTTTCGGCCAAATCCGAATGCCACTGAAAAAGGCTGAACCCCGGATTAGGTGCATCCCTAAAGTAAATACAATCACTTGGGGTGCCTAACATTTGGCACCCCCAAGTGGCAGATGACTTTCCTGCTCCTTTAAAGAAGAAAGTTCAGGCCTGAAATGGGCTCAGAGGGATCAGTTCTCCCCATCAAGTGGATGTGCCAAAGTTAACAAAAAGCCAAGGGCAGCAGATCTATAAGGAGAAGCCCGTTGCTTTGGGCTACATGACTGAGGGGGGGTATCCATTTTGCCACCCTTTGAATAACTCAGGCTATAGCATTCATAATAGAATTTCTACGGCACCAAAAAATAACAAGACCAGGAAAGTGAGTTGCCTTCCAAGGGTAACGAAGCAAAACGAAGCAGCTATTGTTACGGCAGACTAAACCAAACTTTCCATAGACTTGTGAACGGAACGGGGGCAAACTTGAACTCTGTGCACTTTTTAGCATGCGGGTATTAGATAGGCAGGAACCCCCGTGCATTTTTACTATATAATCACACCCAGAAACTTAGCACATCTCCGTTATATCCCAGTCAATGGCTATTAGTTGGCCTATAGACTAATAGGTTACTTAGGGTGAACCTTGGGGTAATTGCTTGTTTGCAGAACTGTGATTGGGGTGCTTTGAAGACTGCCACAGGCAGCAGTACAGCAAATGTTAATAAATGTATACATTTAACCTTAATTTTACATCCCCTTATATTAGGTTTTCCCTAATTTATTTTGTGATCCCACCTATATATTATGTGTTATAAATTTCCCCGATGTTACATTTTCCCTGATTTTGACACCATTTTATTCTGGTCCCCTGAAAAATATAAAATTGGGGTTCTACTGTAATTCAGCGACAGCTAGAGAGCCACAGGCTGATCCAGAGAATGCAGATTTGTGCAGAGAATGGGATGCCCCCAGCACCGTGCATCGGCAGCCAGTCTGTAGCACAAGGCCTGAGCCAGTAAAGGAACTTGCCTGAGTAAATGCAGCAGCACCCTTGGCTTCTCCACTCTGTCTTTCATATTAAACCCTCTGCTTTTCAGATTAAACTCTCTGCTTTTCAAATTAAAGTCTCTGACAGCAGGAAGCACAGCCCCATGTTGTGCCTAACTTGCGGCTAGGGTGATATGAAATTTTACCGAGTCTCAGCCTACAGCAATAATGGAGATGTTGCCAAAAGAATCACTTCCTTATTGCAACACCGGCCATGCACACATTAGTTATATGGGTGCACCCTAACCCTCAGGCACCAACATTCAGGGAACAAGGTTATTTACAATTACTGTACCTACAGCACACCTTAAAAGCAATTAAATTAACTTTTACTATGCAGAGAGCGATATTCTGAGATACTTTGCAATTGGGTTTCATTTTTTATTATTTGTGGTTTTTGAAGTATTTAGCTTTTGATTCAGCAGCTCTCCAGTTTGCCGTTTCAGCAATCTGGTTGCTAGGGTACAAATTACCCTGGCAACCATGCATTGATATGAATAAGAGACTGGAATATGAATAGGAAAGGCCTGAATAGAAAGAGGTGTAATAAAATTTGCAATAACAATACATTTGTAGCCTTACAGAGCATTTTGTTTTTAGTTGAAAGCTGGAAGTAGTCTGAAGAAAAAGGCAAATAATTGAAAACCAATAACAAAGAAAAAATGAAGGGCAATTGAAAAGTTGCTTGGAATTAGCCATTCTATAACATAATAAAAGTTAAATTAAAGGTGGACCACCCCTTTAATTCAGACCAACATCCCAATAATGGCGTCATAAATGAAGTTTAGATGGTTAAAGGTGTCCCCAAAAGCAAAAAGCATAAGAGTAGTAACACAGCAACAGCAGGAGCCCATTGCTTGATATGCAATTTCGAAATCTTTCTCAGGGTTTGGAGAAGGCTAAAACAATTCACTGCAATGGCCACAGCTCACCGAACTGGCACTGGGGCATCAAGTTTATGGACTGGGGGACATGACCCCCAAATAAGGACAAGACACTGGTACATTTAACCAAAGCCTCAAGCACCTGATCCTGGACCAGGGAGGATGACAGCACCTAATCCATCTTGTATGCCCTGATGTACTATATATATACATTACACCTACTGTCATTTATAAAGATATTATAAGTCAACGAGGAGTCACGTAACTCTGAGGATCGACACATAGCAACGCGCTGTTTATATAGTGGATAATGTAAATCCTACTGTCATTTATAAAGATATTAGTCAGGTAACTCCGAGGATCGGCGATATAGAGAAATGAACAAACTGTAGATTATACTGAAAATATCCATGCAGTGTTATAAGCGAGTCCTTGGCGGACCCCCAGCCAACCCCAATGGCTTAGCTCGGCTACAGTAGGGCAGAATGGACATGTGTCAGGTCCCCCAAGATTAAAAAGCCCCCAACAGTATAATCTACTGTTAATTTCTCTATGGGACCAAACAGTAAATGATGTCCTTATAAACAGCACCGATCCTCAGAGTTACGTGACTCCTCATTGACTTATAATATCTTTATAAATGACAGTAGGGGGTACATTAGCCACTATATAAACAGCGCGTTGCTATGTGCTGATCCTAAGGGCAGAGACACGCTCAGATTCGGGGAGATTTAGATGCCCATCGACAAATCTCCTCTTCTTCAGGGCGACTAATCTCCCCTAACTGCCCCCCGCCGGCTAGAATGTAAATCGCCGGCGGGGTGGAAATCGGTGTGCTTCGTATTCCGAAGTCGCCCGGACTTTCTTCACGAGGAAACTCCGGGCGACTTCGGAAGAGGTATCGCTCCGAAAGGCAGTTCAGGGAAATTAGTCACCCAGAAGAAGAGGCAATTTTTTTTCGCCGGGCGACTAAATCTCCCCGAATCTGAGCGTGTGTCTCTGGCCTCAGACTTACGTGACTCCTCGTTCACTTATCTTTATGAATGACAGTAGGGGGCACATTATCCACTATATAAATATATATATATATGTGGTACATCAGGGTCTACATGAGGGCTTAGTTGCCCCTCGTCTTCCTTAGCCAGGATAATATGTATCATCATTAATAATAGCTGAGAATAAAAAAAAGACTCTGATCCGTCAGATGAAAGCTGTTAGTCAAACAATGGGCAGGCCAATAGTGTTCCAACTTACCTGGTTGCCCAATACTGCGGTTGCGCACGCCGTGGACACCTCCTTGGGGCCAAACCACACAGAGGCCACCTGAGAGGGCAACCCCAGGATAAAGACTTGGGCCACGGAGCAGACGGTCTGGGCAAACATGGTGACCCCGAAGAGGTCGGGTCGGACACTGGCACACTTGAGCCAAGCTCCCAGGCAGTTGAGGCCAGAGCCCAGCAGGGCGGTGACCCTGAGCCCCTTCTTGTCCAGTAGCCAGGTGGCAGGGAAGATGAGGGGCACATAGGCCACCATGTAGACCACAGAGAGCCAGTCGATCTTGTTGCTTGAGACCTGGTAGAACTGAGTGAAGATGGAGGTGATGATGCTGTACTGGATCCACTGATAAGCATTGACCAGCGAGTACAGGCTGAACACCGCCAGAATCACGAACCTCCTGCGGTACAAGCGGGTGTCCAGGGGCTGCCCGGGCAGCATGGCCTCTCTCTCCTCCTCCTCCTGCTGCTGCTGCTCGGGCGGCAGCTCAGTGTCGGGGCTGCGGGGGAGCTCACTGACTGTCACCTGGAGATCCCCATTGCTGACAGGCGCCGGCACGTCCTCCTTCTCCAGAATGTGCCCGTTGTTGAGATGCTGCGTTGTCTCCGGAGACACCATGGTGCCGGCGGAGCGGCCAAAGGGTTTACACTGGGGCGTGACAGACAAAAAGGGTCACACACATGCCCAGGCCCCGGCAACTGCAGACACGGGGAAACAAATGACAGCGCTCACTGACTGCACTGTCCCTTCAGCCGAGCACACGGATGAGCCGGCATGTACCAACCAATAGCAACGCAAGCCGCGCCCAGTCAGCCAATCACAACAAGGCCCGGGGGTTCACCCCTACGCGTTTTGGGCGGAGCTTCTCCGACTAGACAACAGCGCTGTATCCGTTGTCAGAGATGCTCGGCTAGTGCTCAGTCACGTGGTTTACTAGGAGCGCTTTCCCTCACACACACACTGGGGCAGTAAAATGGATATATAATAAAAACATATATATTATATATGTGTATCATATAGTCAGATTACAGCAGGGAATATACAAACTGTGCCCCCCTGCTGGTGCTCTTGGCGGGCTGCAAAACCGTGTGGAAATCGCCTTCCTATTTACCTTAACTGCGCATGCGCCGTCCTTTCCACCCGAGTACCTCACAATATGCCCTCAGCACGTTATTTACACCTGACACGTGACACTGGGCACACAATTGCCAAACTACACTGCTTAATTGATACCACAGATTTACTTTGTAAATTAAGGGTCCTTGGGAAAATAAGTACCAATTCTAAACTGTACAGTATTGACATACAGAGCCTCTACACGTCTATCCCGCAAGAAGAGGGTATACGATATGTAGAGGAAGCACTATTAGAAACAAATGTCTCTCATCAATTACTGAACTTTATCATTGATTGTTTGTCGTTGGTTTTAAAGAAAAACTACTTTAGATTCTCTGGGGAATTTTATTGGCAAAGGCAGGGGACGTCGATCGGTCCAGCCGTCGCTCCATCGTTTGCCAATATCTTTGTCCACAGAATCGAAAAGCAATTGTTCCTGACAGCACCATACTTACAGCATATGCTAGGATACTATAGCCTATAGGTTTGTGGATGATATCCTCATTTTGTGGGAAGGCCCAGAATCTGCCTTTATGGAAATGGTTAACAAGGCAAATGAAGCCCACCCTACTATTAAGTTTACCACGGAGAAGGGGGGGCAGAGCATCAACTTCCTTGATGTCACTATAACCGTAACCGATGGTAATATTAGCACAAATTTGTACCGTAAAACTACGGAGAAAAATAATATCTTGCATGCCTCTAGTTTCCATGCCCCTAAGTAATGAGAGCAATCCCTAAGGGCCAATTTATAAGGGCACGTAGGATCACTTCTGAAGAGGCCAACTATTCCCTCGCAGCAAATAAACATAGATTTAACATAGATTTAAACATAGATTTATTGAACGACGCTATAAAGCTAAAAGTATTGAAAACTGTGTCAAGGAAGTAGGTACAATACCTAGGAAAGAACTTCTGACATATAAAGCAAAAGACAGAAGATATGTCTTTCCGTTTGTAAGTCAATATAGTGCTAAGAGCAAAGAAATAGAACGTATAATCCATAAGTACTGGCCATTGTTATTACAGGAAAAAACACTAAGGAGTTCCTTGACAAAACCTCCAATATTTAGTTACAACAAAGGAAGGAGTCTCCGAGATATACTATGTCCATCGGAGGTAAATCCGCCCCGAACAAAGGGTACCCATAGATTTCTGGGTCAACCTAAAGTGGGAACATTTCCTTGCCTAAATTGTATTTGCTGCTCCTCCATCATCAAAGGAGAAACCTTGCGACATCCAGCAAATGGTCCAGCAAATGGTACTCCTGTTAAGCATACATTGGTCAAACCATAAGAGCAGTAAAGACCCGCATAAAGGAGCATAAAGGGAATATAAGGAATTTTAAAAAAGGAGCAGCCACCGACACGACGGTATCTAGACACTTTAATACTGCCAACCATAACCAGTCCCAGTTAATATGGACCACACTTGAAGTAGTTAGCCCAATGCAGAGAGGTGGTAATCTGAGGAAGAAATTATCACAGAGGGAGGCATACTGGATTAAAAAACTAGATACACTTTATCCAAAAGGCATGAATGATAGCTGGAGTGTTAAATGTTTCCTATAACTAACTACATTGTTGCACCCCTTATCTTTACTATGTGTAAACGATGATTGATAATATTTTTGATAAAGCTTTGATACATTTTTGATACATCTGTAACTTATTCTCCCTTGAAACTTATACTTGATTTGTTACTTTGCAGATAACAGAATTACTGAGCCCAAGATAGTTACATTATATGTACAACTAGTGGTAAGAATATTGTGCAATCCTTCTATGTAAAATAGACATGTGATCATGTTGTTTTAGTGGTAGGCCTAGAAATGGGCAGTTCCTCTTTTTGTTCATAAGCATATTTTCATTTTAGCGAAACGTTTTGTATGTATAACCTTTGTGCAATATCCTTGTAAATTTTGCGACAATTGTCAATCCTATTTCAATTTTGGAATGAAGCAAAAAGATTTTTTGGACGATTTTTGTACTGTTTATACATCTTTTTATTATTGATTTTATGAGCACTTATTATGATAATATCAGCACTGTATCACGGTTGAACTACAGAATGATGCAAAAAGACTATTGTTTTTTATTAGCATTTATTAAGATGACATCAGCACCGTATCACGGTTGATTGACATACGATGTTTGATGACCTCACTTCCTGTTTTACACTTTAAAAAGTCTGTCCACATAATGATTTGTACACTTGATAAAGGGCTCTCGGCCTGAAACATGTTGTGTGCAATAAAGAGCACCTAGCAGCAAGTTCTGCCTCTTCGTTTGCTTTTCTCTCAGCTCTCTTGTTAATTGAGCCCTGGTTACTGCACTGATCACATTGTATTATAACTAGAATAAAACTGAAAGTGATATAATAATAAAAGCAAATTGTTGTCGCTGGATGCCAAGACCAGTATGTCCTGTATTGTACAGACCGGTGTGACTCTTCAGAGAATGCAACCAGGCCACAACAAAGCATTGAAGCCTAAAAATTTGGCGCCGAGGTAGATATTGCGTAATTACATAGCTGGGCAGATAACACAGAAAAACGAGCAGCTGTTCATAAGGAAGTATGCAGTAGGAGGAGGCATGCCACCACCCGCAGAGTCCCTGATGTAACACCCTGCAGAATAACCTGTGTATTTACTGTATACACAGTCTTCTCCCAGTATGTTACTCTGAAGTTTCTGTTTGTAAGCAGTGATTTAGAACCTGCTTGAACCCCTATGGATAAAGTTACCTAAACTAGTGATGTGTGGGCCGGCCCGATACCCGCAGGTCGGGCATGTTCAGGCTGACCTTGCACCCCCCTTTCGGGGTCACTGGCACGTGCGGGTTAAGATCTTCTAACTGCTCTCCCTGTCCGCGACCCTCCAAATGGCAGCTTCCGACTTCCGGGTTGAATTTTTATAGATGTGCTCCTTGTGCCCCTCCCCTTTTGTGGGGGGATAAAAGGAACCCAGTAGTCGAGCTCGGGCAGGCGATCATGGGACAAAGCTATGACTTGGCGATAATTTGGAAAACAGGGCTCACAATTTTAACCTGGCAGCCCTTCAAAAAATGGGCTGTTTGGATCAAAACTGGACAGGTGGCAACCCTATTCCTTTGTCACAAAAGCTGATGCTACAGGGCCGAATATTACATAATAGTGCACTGGTTTCTGAGCTGCCATTTAATGAGAATCTAAATTAATTACTAAAGCTGTGATGTTTATATTCTACTCTATATACACAGCAGCCCCGAACATGTGCTTGGAATGAGCAAGAAAGAAGATGGGGAGCTACTGGGGCATCTTGAAGAGCACAGATCTTTCTAAAGGGCTGTGGTTGCCTTAGGCTGGTACAGAAGCACACAATATAATGTCATTTGTAGCCTAATAATTTACCAAAGGTAACTCAGCAGAGAGGAGGGGGGCAGTGGAGGAGGACTGTGAAAAGTATTTGTGTCTTGTTCAGACATCTGATTGTTTGTGTGCACAGGAACCCTGGTGTAATTACCTCCCCGGAGACAGAGCACTTAAAACAACCCCATAGTGCTATTGCCGTTACACATCATAAATGCATTTATTTTTTATATCATGTAAAACCAAATGTTACATACCATAATATACCACAGGGGTGTCTCAGTGCTCCATGACCCCTTGACTCCTTCCTCTGCCCCCCTACACCCCCATCCGGAGGCAACATTGCAAAAAGCAGCCAGCACTGCATTCAGAGTGGGGCCACTCATATCAAGTGCAAGAAATTGTATGTTTCCAGCCGAGGATACTTTCATTCTGTATTCCAGTTCTCAGAATATATCCATGGGGTGCAACAGGGCTGAAGGGGGAAGCCTCAGAGCAGTATGTTGGCTAGAGCTGAAGCAGCTGCTGGAAAGAGAATTAACAGGCAAATGACTGACTGGGGGATAATCTGGGTTTGGTTGGTGGGTGCTAATGTTAACAAAACCACATAAATCTACCAAATAACTCACTGCTTCACTCTCCTGTACAGCCCAAAATCTCTCCTCTGGTCCCATGACACTGTATGTATTGCATTTGCTAGGGATTATCTGGAAATCTCCTCCCTATCTGTGGAGGGACCTGAGAGAAGAAAGGGACCTTTATACCAAGTAGTGTCTGTGGCTCTAAATCTATGGAACTCCCTGGATAATCCTGTGATGGGCTGCGGGTCTTAAAGCAGATTTGGGCAATAACAAGATTGATATATGGATTAACTCTGTCTTCTTATAGCTTTAGAAGGTGGTGTCTCACTTGTTAGTATCAATCCTTTATTCAGAGTACAAAAATACATACTATATATATTATCCATCGGGGACAATAAAGGAGTATTCACTGGCAGTCTCACCCTGGATATTTACTAAAATCTGGATTTCTACTTTTTTCACAAATTGTATTTTTTTTTCTTTATAAAATGTGTAGGTTTTTCTCTCTAAAACTCTACAAATTCGAGATTTATTAAGTGTAAAAACCAGGAAAAACCTCTAATATGAAACTATTCCACGCAAAAACTGTTGAGGTTCCTTAAAAGGCAATGGAAGCTGTGCTATTGGACCATTTTTAATCAATTCTGTCTTTTAGAGGTGTTCGGTTTTTGTTTTGTGTCGCAAATAAGTATTGGAAAAACTAAAATTTTTAGAGGTTTTAGAATTTGATAGCATATCGTTCAGAATTGTTTTCTGTTTGTACTCTTTATATGCGGATCTTTTAGAGAAAAGGAGTTTAATTGTGGTTTCAAAAACCTCAAAAACCACTAAAATCTGACCTTTAATAAACAGGACTTCAAGGGGCCGATTCATCAAGCTCGAGTGAAGGATTCGAAGTAAAAAAACTTCGAATTTCGAAGTGTTTTTTGGGCTACTTCGACCATCGAATGGGCTACTTCGACCTTCGACTACGACTACGAATCGAAGGATTCGAACTAAAAATCGTTCGACTATTCGACCATTCGATAGTCGAAGTACTGCCTCTTTAAAAAAAACTTCGACCCCCTACTTCGGCAGCTAAAAGCTACCGAAGTCAATGTTAGCCTATGGGGAAGGTCCCCATAGGCTTGCCTAAGTTTTTTTGATCGAAGGATATTCCTTCGATCGTTGGATTAAAATCCTTCGAATCGTTCGATTCGAAGGATTTAATTGTTCGATCGAAGGAATAATCCTTCGATCGTACGATCGCAGAATTTGCGCTAAATCATTCGACTTCGATATTCGAAGTCGAAGGATTTCAATTCCTAGTCGAATATCGAGGGTTAATTAACCCTCGATATTCGACCCTTGATGAATCGGCCCCCAAATGTCACCATAATTACCTTTCTAGCCCTGCTGGGGCCCCACTATAGTGGAATCTGATGCTGTATGCTCATAAGGTTCTTTAGAGAACCTCTAGAGGGAGACTAAGGACTATAGCTACAACTGTCTGTAACTTTCAATACATTAAATGCAGTAAAGGGGTGATTCAGCTTCAAGTTAACATTTAGTATGTTATAGACTGGCCAATTCCAAGCAACTTTTAATTTTTTACAGTTTTTAAATTAGTTGCCTTCTTCTTCTGACTTTTTCCAGCTTTCAAATGGGGGTCACTGACCCCAGGGCTACAAATATATAGTTATTGCTACTTTTTATTACTCATCTTTCTATTTAGACCTCTCCTATTGATATTCCAGTCTCTTATTCAAATCAATGCATGGTTGCTAGGATAATTTAAACCCTAGCAACCAGATTGCTGAAATTGCAAACTGAAGAGCTGCTGAATAAAAAGCTAAATAACTCAAAAACCACAAATAATAAAAAATGAAACCCAATTGCAAATATCTCAGAATATCACTCTCTACATCATACTAAAAACACAACGGCCGACATTACCTATTATCCACTGACCCTAGCAACCAAAATATGAATTGTAGGTGACGCTTCCATTTTATTCTCACCTGTATTTTATATTATCTTCTCCTATTCCTCTTCTGATTTCCCAGCTGCTGCCTGGTTACTAGAGTAAAAAAGCCCTAGCAATCACATTGAAGCCTCAGACTTGCAGAACCAAAACAATTTAAATAATACAGAAAAATAAGACTAATGGGGTTATTTACTAAACCCCACATTTATCTGGTTAGGCTTTTTAGGTCAAAAACTCACATTTTTCTTGAAAAAAAAAAAATAGAATTTTTCGAGATTTATTATACCAAGATGCTGCAAAAATCCGCCATCGCAGACCTGTCAAGGTCCTGTATAACTCAATGGGAGAGGCACCTATCCCAATTTGAAATAATTGTGGTTTGAGATGGGTTTAGCCTGAAAATCTAAAAAATTCAGGGGTTTTCGTCAAAAACACAAAAAATTGAGCGATTCAGGAAAAAAATCGGACCATTTAGGTTTTCGCTTGATTTTATCAGGGTTTTTACCAATCCGATTAATTTGAGGTTTTTAATTAATAAATAAGGCCAAATCATGCATGGGAGTTTGGTCATGTTTTTTTTAATAAAATAAACCCTTTCTTGTTTCAGCTCCCTCCATGGATAGGGAGGAGATTTTTTTTATTAAAAAATGTATCTGGCGCAAAAACTCAAAATTTTTTGTGAAAAAAAAACCTTGAATTTTTCTAGATTTATTATACCAAGATGCTGCAAAAAGCCAAAAAGAGTCCAAAAATCCGCCATTTCAAACCTGTTTAGGTCCTGTATAAGTCAATGGGAGAAGCACCTATTCCAATTTGAAGTTATTGTGGTTTTCGCTGGGTTTAGCCTGGAAATCTGAAAAATTCAGGGTTTTCGGGCAAAAACGCGAACAAAAATTGAGGGTTTAAGGAAAAAAGTCTGAAGAAAAATTAGACGATTTAGGTTTTCGCTTGATTTTATCAGGGTTTTTTCCAATCCGATTAATTCAAATAAGGTCAAATCATGCATGGGAGTTAAGTTGTATTTTTTTTTTAAACTTTGTATTTATTAAAATTTTTACATACAACATACAGTGTTTACTTTCATTTGTTTCTCAACATAATGAATAAAGAACATTTCTGTTATACATTCCTTGCCTGGTTGTGTGTTGTATTATTTTATTTACTTCAAACCTGGCGGTTGTGGGGGTTTTTTAAATAAAATAATGAGATAAATTCGGAGTTTAGTATATAACCCCGTTAATGTAAAGTGAGTAGAATACTGCTGTTTGCATCATACTGAAAGGTCATTTTAAGGGGAATCCAGAGGTGAAATCAGAAGGGTTTGGCGCATTGCTTATATTATAGATAAAAAAGAAATATTAATGAAATGTATACAAGGCCACAGTATAAATAGAAACCTGTGCCATTATATTAACACGTTATTTAGCAGGTTTAGCAAAGAAAATGTGGTTGCTTTGGTCACCTTATGTTTCCGTGCCATGGAAACAGGACACAATGACATCCAGTAGCCAGAGAGAGAGACTAGAGAGACTATAAGCAGAGTAACACTAGCCGGCCAGACAGGAGATCATAACCAACAGACCTCTCCAAAATGTCTCAGGCACAGGAAACTCTGCAGGAGATCTATGAGAATCGGGAGTCGTGGTGCATGGTGGAGAGGCATCCTACCCAATACTTTGCCAGGGCAGAAAGAAGGCATTTTCCTCATCAGTTCCACAGCAACCTGAACCTACAGCCTCGACAAGCCACCGAATCCAGGAGCACGTGGGCAAACATCACCCCAAAACATCGGGAGAAGAGGCACTTCTCTGGTGCGGGTAAGTACAGGCCATTTCATGTATAGGTAGGGTTGCCACTTTTTTGGTAAAAAAAATATCGGCCTTCCTATATATATTTAGATTTTTTTTCCCTGTTATTAACATTAGGGTTAAGTATCATTTTTACCAGTCAGGCCGGTAAAATACTGGCCAAGTAGCAACCCTATGTATAGGAATGGTACCAACCAGGTTTTGGCAGGCTAGGGACATTTGGCACAGGCTCTGGCAAATGCCAGAGGGGCTGCTGTAATATACCATAGACAGTTATATTTAGTGGGCTGGTAGGGGGCAGTTTGGGCCTTTTTGTACTTGAAATGCCAGAGCCTATTTTGATTCTCAGTCCAAACCTGATTTGGCACCCAGGTCAGAGACAGCTCCCTCTGCACCACGCCCCAACTGTGCTACAGGTATGGGATCTGTTATCTGGAAACTCAACATACAGAATGCTCTAAATTACAGGACGGCCATCTCCCATTTTTTAAAAATGATTTCCTTTTGTGCTGTACAGGTATGGGATCCGTTATCAAGAAACCCATTATATAGAAAGCTTCAAATTACGAAAAGGCCGTTTCCATTTTATCCAAATAAGCTAAACGTTTAAAAATGATTTCCTTTTTCTCTGTGATAATAAAACAGTCACTTGTACTTGATCCCAACTAATATATAATTAATCCTTATTGGAAGCAAAACCAGCCTATTGGATTTATTTAATGTTTACATGATTTTCTAGTAGACTTAGGGTATGAAGATCCAAATGACGGAAAGATCCGTTATCCGCAAAACCTCAGGTCCTCGGCATTCTGGATAACAGGACCCATACAAAATACTGTTTTAATATTACAGAGAAAAAAATAAATCATTTTTAAAAATTTGTATTATTTGGTAAAATGGGGTCACAGCCTTTCCATAATTCAAAACTCTCTGGATAGCAGGTTACCAGATAACGGATCCCATACCTGTACTGTCAGTGTTATGGCTGATAAGGAGGAGATAACTAGTGCAATATAATTATAGGATCCGTTATCCGGAAACCAGAAAAGTAAAAGTTTACAGTGAAATGAAACTAACGTGGTTGAAAATTCCCAACGGCAGACCCTCAAAGGGTTAAATGACAGTGATTGACAGAAGTAAATACCCCTTTGCTTGCTCCATGGTAACGGATACCTCTGAGGGTTTGTGGCAGACAATAGCCAGTAAAAGGCAAGTATAAATCATTTAAATTGCTACCTGTCCTTTGTTTCTGTGTGTGCGTCAGGCTATTGTATTCAGTTACACACACAGGATCAACTAGCGCTATCAATGGGAAAATAACTGATTTTTTTTTTCAGTTTCGTATTTCAGTACAGGTATGGGACCTGTTATCCAGAATGCTCAGGACCTGCGGTTTTCCGGATAAGGTGTATTTCTGTAATTTGGATCTTCATACCTTAAAGCTGGCCATAGACGCAAAGATCTCATCGTACGAATCGAGGGTTCGTACGATTTTCGGAACGTGTGTGGAGAATCCTATCATTTTTCGTCCGGCGGAGATCGGTCGTTTGGACAGGTTAAAAAATTTCTGTCGGTTGCCGATAATATCTCTGCGTGTATTGCCAATCATACGATTTTCAGATGGAGACTGTCACCAGCTTTGTCTATCGTACGATTGCTGTCAGGGGCAGAACATCGGCTGATCTGTTCTTTAACTACTTTATTTGGTCGGAATGGTAAGACTTAAATCTGAATGGTTAGTGGCAGGTCGGGAGATGGGAAAGTCCGATTGTACATTGATTCGTACGATCGGATCTTTGCGTCTGTGGCCAGCTTAAGTCTACTAGAAAATCATGTAAAAATTAAATAAATCCAATAGGCTGGTTTTGCCTCCAATAAGGATTAATTATATCTTAGTTGGGATCAAGTACAAGCTACTGTTTTATTATTACACAGAAAAAGGAAATTATTTTTAAAAATCTGGATTATTTTATTACAATGGAGTCTATAGGAGACAGCCTTTCTGTAATTTGGAGCATTCTGGATAACGGGTTTCCAGATAAAGCATCCCATACCTGTATTACAGAAGTGTAAGCTTTGTTCTGTAATATTCATCAATTGGGAGTCCACATCTGATTTCCGCCTTAGTTAAGCCTAAGGGACTCGCCCCAGTTCACAGGCAATCACATGCAAAAGATTCCTTTATCAAAAGATAACGGTTCTGGTTAGAGTCAATCTGGAGAATTTTTATAAAGTGATATTGAAACAAATTTTCCTTACTGCAACATTGGCCAAACAACAGCTGATCTTAGTGGTGTTTGCATCTCATGGGCCTCCTGGTTATGCAGTGGTCCCCAAAAGTGATGTGCGGTCCAGCCCTAAACCCACATTTCTGACTTATGTTTGCTGAATTAATAGACTCGTACCTGCCCCGTCCCTTTCGTGACAACACCATGGGGCAGGGTAGAGCGGGTCTATAAATAGATGGGACTGAGAGGGCTGGGTTTGGGTTGGGAGGGGGTGTGTTAAGGTGGCTATACATGGGCCGATAAAAGCTGCAGATAGACCGAGACGGCAGCTTATTGGCCCATGTGTGGGGCATTCTGACGGGCTTCCCCGATTGATATCTGCCTGAAAGTCGGACAGATGCCGATCGGACAGGACTAAAAATCCCGTTGGATCGCGGCCGATTCTGTTCGTTGATGCAGTCCCACAATCCGACCGCCCATTTACCCTTCCTCATGATCCCATCGTTGGGCCCTAGGGCGGATCTCTAAGTGTATAGCCACCTTTAGGGTCGGGTGCAGGTCGAGGGAAACTCAACCCGCACATCACTAGTCCCCAACCTTTTTTACCTATCAGCCACATTCAAATGAAAAAAGAGTTTGGGAGCAACACAAACATGAACAAAGCTCATAGGAGGTACCAAATAAGGGTGTGATTGGCTATTTGGTAGCCCCTATGTGGACTGGCAGCCTACAGGAGGCTCTTCTTGGCACTATACTTTTTTTTTTTTTTTTTTTTAAATTCGGGTAGTTTATTGAGTGAATAAAGTAAGCAGTTTACAATGTAAAGTCAAAAGAAGGAAGAACATTGTATCACATGTTACATGTCTTAGACAAAACATGGTGTAGAAAGCGTAGCATGCACCAAATACTTTGTCATAGGTACAACATTAACAACATTATTGGGGTCTGCCTCCCACTAGGGAGTCAGACCTAGTTGGACGAATGAAGTTATTACACCATTCCCCTTTCCTGGACCCAGTTAACCTAAACTGCTGGTAGTTGTCTTGGATGTTGGGGGTTCTTGGCACTATACTTAGTTTTTGACATGAGTCACTGGTTGGGGATCACTGGTAGAATGTGATTTGAGTACCCATGTGACTGCCCATTGTTCTTCTCAAGCAAATGGATCTAATAGAATAGGAAGTGTTAAGGAGCTGTTCTCTCCAACATTAGGTCAGCAGTTGAAACACTCCTATAAAGTATGAGCGAGTACAGAAGAAAAATCATGTTCTTCACCAGCAGGTGCAGAGTATATGCTTTAAAATGCTCAAACAATTCTATTTTATTTTTCTTTCAGACAAAGGACACTTGGTGTAAGTGGAATTTAATGCTGAGATTAAGTGGAAGAAAAGACTCTGGGCTTCTCTGTATGATCAGACAACTGGTGTGAAATGGATCTGCCATCGCTGAAGGACTGGGTGCTGGGATACTTACATTGCCTGCTTCATCAAGTGTTATCCTCTAAACCCAAGGCTATTTATTCTCTCCCTCTTATAAGAAAGGAGCCTGGGAATCTCAGAAATAAAAGCTGCCATAATAAAATGCATCTTGTCCTGTTAATTAATCCAAAAGTTATAAACACATTGCTTAAACTCTCTGTCCTCGGTTATAACTGTAATTAAATGTGACCATACACAGGCCGATAAAAGCTGCCGACAGACCGGGTCGGCAGCTTATTGGACCGTGTATGGGGCCCCCCGACGGGCTTCACCGATCGAGATCTGGCCGAAAGTCGGGCAGATCTCGATTGGATGGGACAAAAAATCCAGTCGGATCGCGGCCGCATCTATATTCATTGATGCGGTCCCGCGATCCAACCGCCCGTTAGGCATCGTTAGGATCCGATCGTTGGGCCCTAGGGCCCACAATCGGATCAGCCCGATATTGCCCACCTCAAGGTGGGCATATCGGAGGGAGATGTCGCCAAACGAGCGGATCTCTCCATGTATGGCCACCTTAAGTCTCTCAGTTCTGATTTCCCATTTAACATTGGCAACACTTGGAATTACTGGGCCCCAAAGCACAATATTGTAATGAACTCCCAAAAACTAACTCCGAAAGAGGATCTCTTCAGAACACAAACACATACACACACCCAAACCCATTATCCACAAAGATCCAAATTATGGAAAGGCCATCTCCTATAGACTCAATTTTAATAAAATAATCCAAATTGTTAAATTATTTCCCAGTGTAATAAATATTTGCACCGGTTAGCTCCATGGGCATATATTAATTGTGTATGTTTTTACATTCACAAAAATAAGCTCACACACAGGTGCAAGATGAGCCTAGTTCTTAAAGGGGAAGTAAACCCAACTACAGCTTAAAGCCCCCATTCGCTACCCTTCACTGTCCCCTCCCTGCATAGTGTTGTACTAGAACATAGGTGCCCAGGACGTAGATCGCGGTCTACCAGTAAATCGCGTTAATGTTCCTGGTAGACTGGCGTCGCTGACCTTAAGAGAAGAGGAACGAAGCGCACGAGCGGCACGAAGGAAAGGCAGGGAGACGAGCAGCACAGCAGGGCGAGGAGACAAGAACAGCACAAAGGGAGGACTGCAGGCATGGAAGGGAAGGGAGACGAGCGGCATGAAGGGAAGGGAGAGGAGACGAGGGTCGCAAAGGGAAGACGAGTGGCACGAAAGGGAAGCGAGGTAAGGCAGCGAGCAGCACAGCATGGCGGGGAGACAAGAACAGCACGGACGGAGGGCTGCAGGCAGCCAGGCACGGAGGGGAAGGGAGACAAGTGGCACGAAGGGAGACGAGCGGCACGTAGGGAAGGGAGGGGAGACGAGCTGCACAAAGGGAAGCGAGGGAAGGCAGGGAGACGAGCAGCGCAGCACAGCAGGGCGGGGAGACAAGAACAGCGCGAAGGGAGGGCTGCAGGCACAGAGGGAAAGGACACAGGAGGGAGAGCTGCAGGCACAGAGGGGAATGGAGGACGGCTATAGGCACGGACACAGTGGGGAAGGAATGGCTGAGAGCAGGGAGAGCTGAGAGCAGCAAGCATGGGGAAGGGAGTGTGTTCAAACTTTCATAACCTGCCAAATTTTGTAAAATAAACATGGTAATTAGGGGGTGTGGTCACACAAATGGGCGTGGTCCAAAAAACGCTGTACGTTATCATGGTATATCTCCTGATGGGGGCCAGGTGTCGAGAGTAGATCGCAGTGTAACATATACTGGACACCCCTGTACTAGAATAAGTGTCCCATCCAGCAACACTGGACATATATATGTAGAGTAGCACAACAGAACTCAGGGGCACCATGTTTAGTAGTTCTGGTATCTTCCAGATCCTCTTCTTTCTTTTCAGTACTTTATGGAGCTTTCCAACTGCAACTGCACATGAGCCAAAAGCTAAAGTGTCGGCGCTCACTTCAGGAAGATGACAAAGCTAACAAACATGGCACCCGAGCTCCACTGCGCTATTAGTTAGCTTTTTAAAGATGTGACATAAAGGAAGATAATAGTTTAATATTATTTGGAGAAGCTCAATGTTAATCCTGAGACAAGGATATTGATTGGAAGCTGTTGCCGAGTGGGAGTGACCAGGAACCCGCGCTGGTGTTGGGGAGATAGTGTAAGCTCCACAATCGCTCATTACAGTGCTTTGAATTGGGGTATTGACCAGCCAAGTGACTAATAACAAGAGTTAGGAGTGGCAAAAATGTTCTTAAATTGCAATATATTAAAAAATAACAATTTCAACACAATGTATATTTGATTTGAAATTCACTATCCCCCTGCCGTATCAGTCTCACTTTCAATATCAAGTATTAAAATAACACAGGTTCCATATTGTACCTCTCCTAGCGTTGTTGCCTTTGTCATCACTGCAGATCAATGTCGCTAAAGTTTAAAGTTCAAATCTCCGCTGTTCTTTTCATCACAATATATTAGCGCACCCAGCATTGGGGAGATGTGTGTCAGAATGCTGTTCACTCCACTGTATTCACCATTGGCAGTGCGAATTCGTTCCACTTGTGATCAACAATTATTTTTGTAGTTTACAGGAAACTTTTGGGAAAAGTCGAAGGGCATTGAGCGTCGTCACTTCCCGAACTCTCTCTGGCATAAGTCCTTTAACAGAAGCAATGTACTCACAGGAAAGGCGTATGTTGGATGGCACATTGCGGTCCTAGAAGAATAAATTAAATATTACATGACAGGATTCTGAAATTTAAAGGGATACTGTCATGGGAAAAATGTTTTTTTTTTTGAAAATGCATCAGTTAATAGTGCTGCTCCAGCAGAAAAAAAAATCCAAATAACTCAAAAAACCACAAATAATAAAAAATTAAAACCAATTGGTAATTGTCTCAGAATATCACTCTCTACATCATACTAACAGTTAAATAAAAGGTGAACAACCCCTTTAAGGCTTTTGTGGCTAAAAGCTGGACAAGTAGGCTCATGCCCATGAGAAGTACCAAACACTTTATCACTACTGAGTAATAAGTAACCAGCCTTCTCCTTGTGCAGTGGCTGTTAGTCAGGGACACACAGGCAATTCTACTTTAGTTAAACACAACTCCCCAGCTGAACAAATGTCAGGAAAGGAAATAATGGGCAACCCAAGCTTATGTTCATTGTGTTGGTACATCACCAAACTCACAAACACATCAATTCACATTACATTACTATGTTTAACTTACAAATAACTAACAGTAAACGGACAGCGTGATCTTTTTGGAATCATAATTATGGCTTACAGTGTTATTCCCAAAGAATTATACTTTATGCAGGTGGGTTCCAATATCCCTAAACTGTTCAAGGGAAATTATAACGGAAATTCAAGTTGCTCTATATAAAAGTGTTGAAATGGAAATGTTTCCATAACTGTAAGACTATTAAGGGTGAATGAAAGGTAGAATAACTGACAGGTGCCAAATAGTTACGCACCCCACCCCAGTGATTCTAGTTTCTGATGTCCTACCAAAAGCATCGGTTTCTGTACTGCACATTCCCCAGGTTCAATAGGAGCAGAGAATGTCTGGGACACCAGAACAATATGGTGCCAAAGTGCTCAGAGGATCTATAGCCCTATCTGATGTATTCTGCACTGGCTAGAGCTAGTTACATCATAGATGTCTGTGTTTACAACAATACACAAAATACAGTGAGATCAATAAACAGGGCACCAGGGACCATATATACTGGTATTGGATCCGTTATCCAGAAACCCTTTATCCAGAATGCTCCGAATTACAGAAAGGCCGCCTCCCATAGACTCCATTTTATCCAAATAATCCAGATTTTTTAAAAATGATTTCCTTTTTCTCTGTAAAAAAAACAGTAGCTTGAACATGATCCCAACTAAGATATAATTAATTCTTATTGGAGGCAAACCCAGCCTATTGGGTTTATTTAATGTTTATATGATTTTCTAATACACTTAAGGTGGCCATACACATAGAGATCCGCTCGTTTGGCAATGTCGCCAAATGAGCGGATCTCTCCTCGATATACTTACCTTTAGGTGGGCGATATCGAACTGATCCAATCGTGGGCCTTAGAGCCCAAAGATCGGATCATAATGAAAGTTGTACGGACGGTCGGATGGTCCGCAATCCAACGGGATTTTTACCCCTGTCAGATATCGATCGGGGAACCCCATTTCGCCCAATACAGGGGCCAATAAGTTGCCGACTCGGTCTGTCGCCAGCTTTTATTGGCCCATGTATGGCCACCTTTAAGATATGAAGATCCAAATTACAGAAAGATCCATTATACAGAAAACCTAAGACCCCATGCATTCTGGATAACAGGTCCCATGCCTGTATATCAAAAAAAAAAAAAAATATATATATATATATATATATATATATATATATATTGCAATAAATATATTGCAATATATGAACAAACAATTCCTCTTGTGTTTAAAGGGTAAGGCATTTGTCAGTAGCAGTATGTACAAAATGTCTCATTGTCCTAAATATATTTATAATGGGTTGAGTGCAGAGAGCCTCTTGTATTTGTCTATATGTATTTTGTGGTCACACCCTCATTGCACCCCCACTTAATGGTTTAAAAATGAGTGATGAGCACAACTTTCCCTTGTTTGTTATAGTTTATACAGGAGCAGTGGCCAGCTCCATGTTGTAGCTCCCACCCTTCCCAGCTATAGTCAGGTGATCCCAGTGGTGGCCAATAAAAGGGCAACCGAGTTTGGGAGTTTTAACTTTGAAAGCAGCAAGTAAGTAAAATGTATAATGAAGTAATAGAATTCTTAATGAATCAGATGCAATTTGAGTGTAGGACTGGCCATATCGGGGATGACTTTGACGTAGTTGGCCATCTTAAATATATTGCAATATATCGACAAACAATCCCTGTTTTGTTTAAAGGGTAAGGCATTTATTTTTTAGTAACTTAAGGCACAAAATGTCTCAATGTCCTAAATATATTGTGTATATAAATAACCTTTGTTTTGCACCAACAACACAGTGAAAGTGAAAGCACTCAGCAGATTAAGATACAGATGCTATTAACGGGAAACTGAGAAAGCATGAATTGGTCGTTATATTTTATAAGTCATAAAACCCAGACACCATCTGTATAATGGTATTCCCCTATGTACACCCTAATTACTGGAATTTGCTTTTCTTAATAGCCATTTCCCTGTAAAATGGTCAATATCACAATATAAAAGAAAAATGTTTCTCCTCCTCTCAGAAATCATTATCACTTCTGGTTTAAATGTCAGGCAAATTGCATGCAGTTAACATTTAATATTTTGATACTATTTCAGTGTGAATTTGAATTTGATGGTGGTACTTACCAAGGGAAACCACAGATATACAGGTTACACGCCTCATGCACCTACCTCTTTCTTGGGTCCAAGAGATGGAGAATCTGTTTCCAAGCAAATATTTTCCAAGGGGATCATCTTAATTAACTTTTTTCTCTGCAAGACATTTTTAAATGTACTTTGATCAGGTTTTCGAAAGATTTCAGCCGAAAGGTTGATGAAACTTTGCAATCAGTGAAGGTCATGCTATAATGAGGTATATGCATCATTCCAACATGTAGGCTATGAAGTAGGGATGCACCGAATCCAGGATTCGGTTCGGGATTCAGCCTTTTTCAGCAGGATTCAGATTCGGCCAAATCCTTCAGCCCGGCCGGACCAAATCCTAATTTGCATATGAATATGGGACGGGGAGGGAAACCGTGTGACTTTTTGTCACAAAACAAGGAAGTTAAAATTTTTCCCCTTCCCACCCTGTTTCGGTTCGGTATTTGGCAGAATCTTTAGTGAAAGATTTGGGGGTTCGGCCGAATCTGAAATAGTGAATTTGGTGCATCCCTACTATGAAGCACCAGGGATCCCAATGAACATTTCCCAAACACCTGCCATCAAGTACAGCTCTGCAACTTGGACTGAAAACAATATCTCATACAAGGTGCCCCAGGAGAAAGTGCTCTGAGCATGAACACTAAGGGGAACTATTTTGCACCCCATAGTGCTCTTGCATTTGCACACATGGAAATAGGGTTGCACCAAATCCAGGATTCATTTCGGGATTCGGAATTCAGCAGGATTCAGGTTCGGCCGAATCCTTCTGCACTGCCGAGCCAAATCCGAATCCTATTTTGCATTTGCAAATTAGGGACAGGGAAGGAAATCACATGACTTTTTGTCAGAAAACAAGCTAGTAAAAAATGTTTTCCCCTTCCCACCCCTAATTTGCATATGCAAATTAAGATTTGGATTCGGATCAGTATTCAGCCGGATCTTTCGCAAAGGATTCGGGGGTTCGGCCGAATCCAAAATAGTAGAATTGGTGCATCCCTACATGGAAATAATAAATCAGTCCTACTTTAAAGTAAATTCAAACCTTTAAACAAATTACAGATAATTGCACCTTACTTGTTCATTTCTTATGACAGCAGGGGGAAATGAGAAAAAGTATCCAGCTTGCACTCCTTCCTGGGCAGCAGACGGCCGACCAGCAAAATTATGGAGCAGAACCTTCTCAGCACCTGAAATAAACACAGAGACCAATTATTTACTGTATAATTAAAACTCTAGACATATATCAAATTTAAAATGTGAATAAAAAAAGATTTAACTACCCAATGCTAAAAATATTTAATTTATTTGAATATGTAACTAATATTAAAAGCAGTATCTGCATGTCTGGACTGATATTCAAAATGTTACCTTGAGGGGCAGAGCAGTCAATTTGGTTGCCATGACTCACAATGATAAATGAAAAAACAGAGAACTATGACTCAACTTGCAGAAAAACTACAGTATACTCATATATTGTAGTAAGCAGTGACTTGAGTCTGTAATTAGTAAAGGGGTTTCATTTCCTTTTACAGGTATGGGATCAGTTATCTGGAAAACAGCTATCCAGCCATGAATTACGGGAAGGCCATCTCCCATAAATTACATTTTCATTAAATAATTCAGATTATTTAATATTTATTTTTTAGAAGGTTAAAGTATGAAGATCTGAACTACAAAAACACCCTTATCTGGAAAACTCCAGGTCTGGAGCATTCTAGAGAACGGGTCCCATACCAGTAATAAAAATCCTGTTCATCAGTAATTTTTAAAAAAAAAAACAAACAAACAAACTATCATTGTCGGTTCTTAGTGTGATGTTCTTACCTTGTTCCTTAAGGAAAGAGACTGTTTGCCTTCCAGCTGAGCGGGAATGGACATTTCTATAGGTGGAAATAATATTTTCCCTTATTGATAAAATCATTATAGGAAATGATCTAATCCGGATACATTTCTGCTTTGCCCTGTTTTTCCCCTTTGTCCCATATTTTATAAATAAGGCAGACTATTTATATCAAAATATAGCTGCCAAAAACTGATTTGTTTTAATAAAATAGCCTCCCTCCTTCTCAAATTCTGTCTCTTAAAGGAAAACTAAACCTTAACTAAAGAAATGGCTAGAAATGTTGTACATTATGTTTTGTGTTTCTGTACCAGCCCAAGGCAACCACAGCCCTTTAGCAGTAAAGATCTGTGTCTCCAAAGATGCCCCAGTAGCTCCCCATCTTCTTTTCTGCTGATTCACTGCACATGGTCTGTGCTGCTGTCACTTACTGAGCTTAGGGACCCACTCACAATATACAGAACACATAGAATAGAAATGTCAGAATATAAGGCTGATTAGTAATTAATACACATAATTACTACATGGCAGCACAGAAACCAGTGCAATTAGCATCAGAATTTAATAATCAGCAAACCTGTAGCATCAGCTTATATTACAGCCAGGGAAGCTCATTTTCTGCTGGATAATTAGTGACGACCCCTAAGCTTAGCTTCTCAACAGCTGCTCAGAGCCCACTGGATCATTGCTGCTACTGACAAGCATTTGCAGCCATATTAATTTTTACGGTTTAGTTCTCCTTTAAGTGTCTGCATCTATATAGTGCCTATTAACAGCCCTGTACACAAGTCACACATTTCACCATGCTTTAATACTTGATGCTGTAGCCAATGACTTTAATGGATAAGTAAAGTCTAATAAAGAACATGGCTATAATGCTGTACAGATATGGGAACTGTTATCCAGAAAGCATAGGACCTGGGATTTTCTAGATAACGGATTTTTCTGTAATTTCGAACTTCATACCTCAAGTTTACTAGAATCATGTAGATCGTGTAAACATTAAATAAACCCAATAAGATGTTGTTGCTTCCAATAAGGATTAATTATCTTAGTTGGGATCAAGTACAAGGTACTGATTAATTATTACAGAGGAAAGGGAAATCATTTTTAAAAAATTGGATAACTTGGATAAAATGGTGTCTATGGGAGACAGCTTTTCCGTAATTTGGGAGTTTTCTGGACAACAGGTTTCTGGTGCTCTTAAGCATTGACCTGTGCTTCTAAATATGCTCCCAGTAGCTTCCAATTATCTATTCTTGATCTGGACAGGTACAGAATCTTGAGACAAAAGGAACAGCATTTGTAGCACAATTCTTTGTTGACATTTAGTTCTTCTTTAAAGGGATACTGTCATGGGAAAAAAAATTTTTTCAAAATGAATCAGTTAATAGTTCTGCTCCAGCAGAATTCTGCACTGAAATCCATTTCTCAAAAGAGCAAACAGATTTTTTATATTCAATTTTGAAATCTGACATGGGGCTTGACATATTGTCAATTTCCCAGCTGCCCCAAGTCATGTGACTTGAGCTCTGATAAACTTCAATCACTCTTTACTGCTGTACTGCAAGTTGGAGTGATATCACCCCCTCCCTTTTCCCCCCCCAGCAGCCAAACAAAAGAACAATGGGAAGGTAACCAGATAGCAGCTCCCTAACACAAGATAACAGCTGCCTGGTAGATCTAAGAACAGCACTCAATAGTAAAAATCCATGTCCCACTGAGACACATTCAGTTACATTGAGAAGGAAAAACAGCAGCCTTCCAGAAAGCATTTCTCTCCTAAAGTGCAGGCACAAGTCAAATGACTGGGGGCAGCTGGGAAATTGACAAAATGTCTAGCCCCATGTCAGATTTTAAAATTGAACATAAAAAAAATCTGTTTGCTCTTTTGAGAAATGGATTTCAGTGCAGAATTCTGCTGGAGTAGCACTATTAACTGATTCATTTTGAAAATTTTTTTTTTCCCATGACAGTATCCCTTTAAGCCTTCCCAGTATGTCTGCAATGAAAATGCAGGGGCTCATCTCTACTGTCCTTAGGGTTGTCACCTTTCTGTACTGACCTTTCTATATTTATTATCCTTGTCTTTCAATAACATTGGTATCAAGTATAATTTGTAATACTAAAACACTGGCCAGGTGGAAACTTCTAAGGAGGGGTCTATTCTTCAGGACCCATAACTGTAACTCGCTCCTGAATGGAGTCAACTAAATCAGATACAAACACACTGGGCAAACTACGTATCCACCTGCCAGGTAGAAGACGATTATTAGCGCCACAACAGCAAATATATGACACTATCCAAAGTGTATCGGACATATTTCAAGTGCATAATAGACTGTTCTCTGCTTTTCCATATTTCACTTTTGGCCAGAGACTTGCAAATCCCTCACACGGACTTCTGAATTATACTGGGAGATATAGTCCAACAGACACACACACACTGACTCAGTACTAACACAGGCAGGTCCATTCTTTTTGCCATTTCCAGCTGCATCTGAAAAACCTTCATCTGCTCCTCTCGTTGTTCAGAGGTGGGTGCGAGCCAAGGAGTGAAGTCCAAACCAATCTGCACGTAATATAGAGAACTCTTTGTTAGCCATGGAAGTGCCTTTTATAATACAACCCCAATACATTAGCTTTTAGCACAATGTAGAGACTGCTTTTCTGAGACAATTTGCAGTTGGTTTTCATTTTTTATTAAATGTATTTGGCTTTTTATTCAGTTTCCAATTTCAGCAATCTGGTTTCTAGGGTCCAAATTACCCTAGTGACCATGCATTGATCTTAATAAAAGACTGGAATATGAATAAGTGAGGGGATGAATAGAAAGATGACTCATAAAAAGTAGCAAAAACAATACATTTGTAGCCTTACAGAGCATAAATAAACAAAATGAAAAATGAGGACCAATTTAAATTTTTCTTTGAATAGGCCATTCTATAACATACTAAAAGTAATCTTAAAGGTGAACCCCTTTAGGACAGTGATCTCCAAGCAGTGGCTTGTAAGCAACATGATGCTCACCTATTTTTGAATTCCAGGCTTGGAGTGAAGTTTTGGTTGCATAAAAAACAGATGTACTGTCAAACACAGCCTCCTGTTGCTGCCAGTGCATATAGGGGCACCAAATAGCCAATCACAGCACTAAGGGTCAGGGCACATGCTCAGATTCGGGGAGATAAGTCGCCCGGCGACAAATCTCCTCTTATTCGGGTTGACTAACCCCCCCGAACTGCCTCCCGTCGGCTAGAATGTAAAAAGCCGGTGGGATGGCACTCGGAGCGCTTTGTTTTCCGAAGTCGTCCGAAGTTTCCTTGTGAGGCAACTTCAGGCGGCTTCAGAAAACAAAGCGCTCCGAGTGCTGGGCGACTAATCTCCCTGAATCCGAGCATTTGCCCTGACCCTTTATTTGGTACCCACCCCAGGAACTTTTTCATGATTGCATTGTTCCCCAACCCTTTCTACATTTGAATGTTGCTCATGGATAAAAAAAAGGTTTGGAAAAAAAAGGTTTGGGGACCCCCAGTATTAAGAGATCTTCCAGTTTATGCTTCTTACCTCTCCTATAGCCACCAGGCTATCTTTGTATTTGTCAAACTGCGCAAGGACAGGTTCCAGATCCTAAAATATAGAAATGTTATCCAGTATGAACAGTTCTGCCTTGTAGAGTGTCAGGGTTGGACTCTCTCTGCTGCACAGGTTGGGAACTTCAATTAAAAGATGTAATTATTTATGTCCATAGAGCACCCTTAGGGCCCAGTCGTTGTTGCCCTGCATGTGAAAAATAAAGGCTTTTCTTTTAATCGGAGTGCTGTCCATTTGAATTCCTAACACCCTTAGGGCCCAGAGCCTGTAAAGTGTGTAACTTCACAGAAAGCCTATACATTTAGATATGCACAATGTGTCTTGCAGGTAATGGATATACAAGGAAAGCTGGCATTGTGTTGACTATAATTAACATTACTTTAGCAAATAGCATTCACTGCATTTTTGATTTAAGGTACAGAGATGTTGCCTGTGGCAATCAAATCTGCCAATGTGTCATAAATCGAAGGGATCTTCTAATTATCAGTTCCAGGGTTACCATCAGAAAGACAATGAAGGACCTTTTGGGGGCCCGTTTTGTGTACATTTTACCATCAAACACTGCAATATTAAATTCACTGCAATTTTTTTCAACAAAAATCTTTTGAGGATAAAATATCTGGCATTGAAAATCTCAGGAAATCCCCACTGTTACTGTAGTCATGGAACACATCCTAATCCCCGCTGTTTCATATAGAACTTCCCATTCATACTTCTTTTGATAGCTAAATATATATCTTATCATATGCTACATGCATCCGGCAGAATTACAACTTTAAAACCGAGAATGATTAAAGGAAAGGATATACCATAGTGGATTTTGAAGATGTTTTTCCCCACCTAATTTTTGGCTAAAGGGATTCTGTCATGATTTTTATGATGTAGTTTTTATTTCTAAATGTCACAGTTAACAATGCAAATAATTCACTCTACAATATAAAATTTAATTCCTAGCCCAACAAGTGTATTTTTTTGTATTTATAATATCGGTGTGTAGCCGCCATTTCAGGTCATTTTGCCTGGTCATGTGCTTTCAGAAAGAGCTAGCACTTTAGGGTGGAACTGCTTTCTCGCAGGCTGTTGTTTTTCCTACTCAATATAACTGTATGTGTCGCGGTGGGACCTGGATTTTACTACTGAGTGCTGTTCCTAGAGCTACCAGTGAGCTGTTATCTTGTGTTAAGGAGCTGCTATCTGGTTACCATCCCATTGTTCTGTTGTTAGGTTGCTGGGGGGAAAGGGAGGGGTGATATCACTCCAACTTGCAGTACAGCAGTAAAGAGTGACTGAAGTTTATCAGAGCACAAGTCACATGACTGGGGGCAGCTGGGAAACTGACAATATGTCTAGCCCCATGTCAGATTTCAAAATGAAATCTAAAAAATCTGTTTGCTCTTTTGATAAACGGATTTCAGTGCAGAATTCTGCAGGAGCAGCACTATTAACTAATGCGTTTTTAAGAAAACATTTTTTTCCCATGACAGTATCCCTTTAAATTCTCAAACTAGAATTCAGATTTCTCAAGTGAAATGTGCCCACAAATGTTCAGGCTGGGCCCTCATTTCTATTTGTACCACTATGTATAAGGTGTATTTAGCAGGCATATAATTGTGAGGGACTGTGGTGTATAAAATGTCCATGTAGTCCAGTAGTTCTTGTTCATGGCATGGCAGTGTGTTTTGAAAGGGAATCACTCTGGTTGAGGTTAGGTCTGTCAAATGAGGACCAAACTTGCTGTTAGCAAATAATCCACTCCTGATAGTGCCAGTGACAGTGCCAATATATTACCCATGAAAATGAAATAGTCAGCTGGGAAAACTCTTACCTTTATTGTCACACTGCGCTGCCCATCACCATTGCTCTGAATTGGATGGATCCCAAAACATGGCATAATGTAATCAGGGTACCTTTAATAGGCAGAAATATAATATATTATCTATGAATAAGAAATATTCATCATGTTCAGCATAAGCACATTAACTTAGGGCCTCATGCTCAGGATAACACACGGTTATTTAATGCTTCTTAGCCAGCCCAGGTTATGGGTTACCTGATACACACATAACAACACAGTTCCTCTGTTGTGACTCCTACGTAATTACAGTAAAAAGTTCACAGCTCCTCTATGTCAAATCAATACATGGTAACGTAGCCCGCTGAGTCTAATGAAGTGTCAAAATTAACAGAAAAATAGAAGAATGCTTGCTCAGCTTTATAAAAGTGAAACTGCTGAATAAGCATCACGTGTATTATTTTTGAAAAAAAAGACCAAAAAGCGCTCTATACATAAAGGACAAGTTATTATTATTTTGTATTTTATGTATTTTTAGAGCGCTAACATATTGCTCAGCACTGGCCAATAATGATGACACTCACCTGTCTGACAGATAAATAAGCTTCTCAAATTCTCCTCCATGCTCCGTAACTGAGATGAGCGCTTGGATTCCATTCTAGAAAACCAAAAACATATTTAAATGAATCAATATTTTTATCTAAATAATAGTTTTATATAATATTTTTATAATATATATATATATATATATATATATATATATATATATATATATATTTATTAACCTTGAAAAAGGTCCCCAGGTGGGACCGAAATGTTGTATTGTGATGTGTTTCACCATGAATAATACATTCTGAATCTTTCACATAAAGAGAGTCCTGATCCATCTAGATAGATAGATAGATAGATAGATAGATAGATAGATAGATAGATAGTATAGTTCTGGGGGATTTGAATCTGTATGTTTATACACAACACTTTTATTCCTGAAGATGGCTCAAGCTATGGAGCCGAAACGTTGAAAATAAATTTTGATATTTGGACTTTATACTAAGCCCTGTTTGGTGCGTAGATTAAGGAAAGCCCATATGTGTAGAAATGGCAACACTGGTACTTCTGTCTGTGTGCCATAAGTTCTACTATGCCTGGCACATAAAAGGTTAGCACTGAAACATTATTTATGAACAAGATACAGTTTAGATTTGAAAGGAACCTACTTCTTTTGACTCTTCAATTACCTCCTCAGTATCCTGAAAGGACAAGGGTTTTGCATTAATTTACTTGTATTTGTTTTAAGATGAAAAGAAAAGTACTCTTTAGTATCATTTGTTTAGTAATGACCCAATTTAATGCAGGAAAAGAAATGGTACAAAATGGTATCAGCACTATGGGATCAGTGTAAAGGAAATTGAGAATTGTTAGTTCACTGGGACTCAGCAGCAATTCCCAGTAGGATCAGGGACAATTCAGTGCAGTATCACCGTTTTTCCATGGCACACATTTATGTGGCCGCAAGTGAAGTTGTTTTTCGGGCTAATCCTATAAAATCCCTGAAGGGTTAACATGCCTACGTGCTGACCCTTGTAGGCCTCTGTACTTGTTTTTCTGTACGACCCTGTTCTGTCTCTTCTTAGACAACCTTGCATAAGTATCATCATGTACTATAAACAATATTATCAGCTTGCCTCAGACAAAATATCTTAGCTAACGCGCATGTACATATTTGTCTCTTTTTTCTATCTTGTCCATCCTGAAGGATATACCTATTACAGACATATACTATACTAATAACTATGCTGATACGTCACTATAATTGGGACGTCTTTACTTATAACCTATATAAGCCTATGTTTGACCTTCAATAAACGGAACTTGTTATTCTGATCCACTCGTTGGTGTTTCTTTGTGCAAGTTCCCCGGATCCGGAATACTAGGCATTGTTGGTCAGACGAAATCCAAAGGTTCCAGTAGCAGTCGGTTCGTTGTCCCCTTCAATCCCTTGAATAAAATGTGCTCTTTTGCAATTCTATCTATTTGCACTCAAAACTGCTGTTTGCCTCTTGCTGTGCTTGAAGCGGGGAACCCTGGAGATACTTCTATCTTTGGACCAGGCTGTAACTCCAGGGTTCCCTCAGATATTTGTTTCAATAGACGTCTAAAGAATTGAGCACACTGGTCCCTCTAACACTGAACACCAGGAGTAAAGACAATGGATTTGACACAATCACATCCCATTTGGGTCAAAGTGTGAGCGCATATTCACTGTGAGGCTACACTTGTATTGTTACTGTTACATTTTATTATTTGTCTTTTTATTCAGGCCCAGCCGCAACTTCCCATCCCCCCCTGCCAGCACATACCTACTTTATTTCATATGTGGCCACAATCGGGGCAGGGGGGAGGTCAGAGAGTAGCTCAGGCAGCCGTGGGGATCGGGTCTGGACTAGGTCCATGACCAGAATTATGTGTATGCAGAAGAGACACCTGACTAGGGCGCAACCATGTGGGGGCGTTGGGCAGGTGCCTGTTCAAGGCATAACTCCCAACTGTCCCGTTGAACCTGCAGTCCTGCATTTCTACTGGAAAGTCCCGATTTTTCTGCACTGAACAGCCAAAAAAGAGACAATGTTTCTAACTTAATTGGCTCTTGGCAGAGCCCAGAATAGATACTTAAGATACATTTGTAACAGTGTTGTCCCTTGGGAGAAGTTAGACTCACAGTTTAAAGGGCAAGTCACCTTCATAAGTAAAACTGTAATAAAACATAAAAACTACAGAAATGCGTTCAAACTTTCATAACCTGGCAAATTTTGTATTTTTTTTCTGGCATGATAATTAGGGGGTGTGGCCTCAAAAAGGGCATGGTCAAACCATTTTTTGTCCCTCTTTCCATTTCCAGAATGGTTTGGTTCAAGAGTCTTCTGCCTACTCCTAGTCTGTCACACTCCTACCTACCCTCTGACACTCGCAGCTACTTCTCTCCCCTTCCGTAATGACGTACGTGGGGGGCGGGGTTGCCTAGGGCACTGGTCGGCTCAGCCTGGCCCAGGTGGGGCCCACCATTTTATACCCTGTGTCCCACCCTAATCCTGTTCAGGCCTCTCTCCTATTCATATTACAGTCTCTCATTAACACCACTGCAGCTCTCCACTTTGGAATTTCAGCAGTTATCTGGTTGCTAGGGTCAAATTTACCCTAGCAACCAGCCAGCTGCTAAAATTAAACTATAGAGCAGCTGAACAAAAAGCTACATTTTTTTTTTAAAAAAAACCCACAAAGCATATATACTAAAGTCTGACTGAATATTGTCACAGAAGATCACACTCTACTACATAATACTACTATATGTGGATTTAAAGGTAAACTACCGTAAAATCTTTCTGACAAACTGAATAGGTCTAGGTATTGATGTTCAGCACCCTGGATGCTTGAAGCTCTGTACAGGACAATAGGTAGGATTTATATTATTTACATACAGAGAAGAGGTTTAATCAGAAGCCTCCCATGTTATGACGTGCTGTCTGGCCTTGTTACCTGGGAGAACTCCTCAGCTGTCATGTGACAATGACAATCCACATAGCCCACAGCCATCTGCTCTCTGCCACTTCCGCTTCCCAGCATTAAGAGGCGGGGATTACCTGTTGGGGACGTGGGCGGGCCTAAAGTTGTTCGGCCAATGAGTGCCGAGGGGACGTGTGCGGTTTGAGCTCTCGTTCAGTGGGCGTGGCCTCCGTGTTGACTGAACACACGAGCCCAGTGAATAGTTGATTGGGCGGGACTGAAAATCCACTTCAGGCTGAGGGGGGAATTTTAATAAAACCAATCATATTACACCATAGCCGTTTGGTGCATGCGGTTATCTCACAACCTGTTTTAGGGAGGGGTGTTTGTCTTGTACACGAGCAGCACGAAAGGAGTCTCGATTACGTTTCACCATTGAAAGCAGGGGTCAGTGACCCTGGCAGCCAGTGGTGTAACTAGATGTTATTCGTCCCCTTAGCAAATACATTTTAGGGCCCCCAGAGGTTATCCTTTTTTACCAAAATATACTGAAAGCACCTTAATTAGGGTCTTATTGGGTCCCCTATATCTCCTGGGCCCTCCTGCAGTCGCAGGGTCTGCTCCCCCTGTAGTTACCCCCCCCCCTGCCGGCAGCCCAAAAACTCTTCCTCCCTGGGGCTACAATTGTGTTACTTTTTATTACTTTCTTTCTATTTATGCCAATTGCCACGGCTTATTAATCTGAAGGACCTTAGCAACCAGACAGCGCATGGAATTCCGGAAACGGAGAGTTTCTGCGCATAAAGCTCTAACACCAAGAAATTAAAAAATGAAATGAAATTAAAAAATGAAGACTAATTGAAAACTGTCTATACCATACCAGGAAACAGTGGAGCAGCCACTCAAACAAAGGCAATCGTCCACTTAGTCATAGGCCTATGTGTTGCTTAAAGGAAAACTATACCCCCCAAACAATGTAGGTCTCTATAAAAATATATTGCATAAAACAGGTCATATGTAAAACCCTGCTTCATGTAAATAAATCATTTTCAAAACAATATACTTTTTTTAAGTAGTATGTGCCATCGGGTAATCCTAAATAGAAAATTGCCATTTTAAAAAATTAGGGCCGCCCCCGGGGACCGTAGGATTCACTGTACTCACAAACATACCAAAACATACTTGTTAGGTCACATGAGCCAATTAACAGACAGAGTTATGACTTTTGCTTCCACACGTCTTCCAGTTACAGCTGGGGGCCGATTCACTAACTTCGAGTGAAGTATTTTTTTGGGCTACTTCGACCATCGAATGGGCTACTTCGACCTTCGACTACGACTTTGAATCGAACTATTCGAAGTAAAAATCGTTCGACTATTCGACTATTCGATAGTTGAAGTACTGTCTCTTTAAAAAAAACTTCAACCACCTAGTTCGCCATCTAAAAGGCAGCTACCAAAGTCAATGTTAGCCTATGGGGAAGGTCCCCATAGGCTTGGCTAACTTTTTTTGATCGAAGGATATTCCTTCGATCGTTGGATTAAAATCCTTCGAATCGTTCAATTCAAAGGATTTTATCGTTCGATCGTCTTTTTTAATAAGGGGTTTGTTTCTCCTTTAAGAGATGGGATAACCGGTAGCTCAATCTCACGTGAGCCTGCAGCTTTCTTTTAGACTGAGAAACTGCACACAGACACTGCTTCTCTTGCTTCAAGAAGACAAAACTTTATTAACATTTCTTCATTAGCAGACAAATATATTATATGACACTGTCAGTATCAGATTACTATGGGATCTGTATGAAAAACCCCCACATTAATATATATCTTAACACTATGACGAAGGGTGGCCACACACAGGCAGATTAAAGCTGCTGATATCGGTCCTTTATTCAGATTCTGCAGTTTATCTGCCCATGTGGAGGTTCGGCAGGTCTCCCTGATCAATATCAGGCCAAAAATCGTGCAGATATTTAATGGGCAGGTTTGATTTTTCCTGCGATCAAGGACTGCATCAGCTAGGTGGTCTGAACACTGGAGGGAATGATTTGACTTGGTGATGGGCCCTATGAGTGCAATGAATAGTTCTTGGGCTGATGGTTTTTGCCTATCTTTTAAATACAAAAAGCTTTGTTTTTTATTATTTCTTGAGCTAAACAGGTAAACTGAAGCCACTCCATAATTGGTCCTTATGAGGTAGATAATTAGATCATCATTATACAACTTCTCTCCCTTCGCCTTTTGTTACGGCTGTTTTGTAAGCAGGAGAACATAATGAAAGGGGCTTATCTGTGCTTCGGTAATATAATTATTATCATGGAAAGTGAACAAGGAGGTACAATTCCACTTTAATACAAAAGAGGCAAGAAAGTTATATCCTTAAATTAACTGAAGCGAGGAGAGGCATTTAAACTCCTGACTCACCATTTTCCCCTTGGGAATGACTTTATTCTTAGGCACTTTTGTCCATCTTACTAGACGTAAACGGGTGGAAGTATTTTTATTTTCTCGTATGAAGAAAATGGTTCTGTTTAAATTATTACTTGAAAGAAACCTATTTGGATACATCATTAACCCCATCCTGTTCCCGTAATATCTGGTGATTGCTGGGAATATCTGATCCCTGTGAGTGTTGGCAGCAAAAGCTGGTTCTGCATATGCCAACAGATAAGTCTTGAAAGCACTATGATTGTTTGATGTTCAGCCAATCACGGATGATATTAAGAGTTTCTGACTAGCAGCATTGCTCACTCGATATACCCAGCCAAGCAGAACTCTGCTGTGTATACCAAACTGATTTATTCACCTAGCGATATGCTATATATCTATGCTGGGCAACATAGTTACACATGAGGATATGTCTATAGTCTCTAGGAAATTAAAGAAGTTACCATTTACTACATATGATAGAGCATGTAACAGGTTGGACATGCCTGGTTTATGTTATTTCCACCAACCCCATAATATGGGAGCCTCAGCCTTTCTATATTGTCAGGGGCCCATTCCTCCATTTCCATTTATTTATGTAATCCAGGCCTTATCCTCAACCCTGTGACTGTCACCAGCGTAGTTCTTCCCATTTCGTATTTCCCATATTCCCTATTGTTCTCCAAACTGTGGGATACATTGGCAGCAATTAATTTCATCCATTTCCCAGAGCCAATAGTGTTATGTTTGGTAGCCGAGGATGAGTAGAGTATAACAGTGCTTTATTAGCAGGTTCATGCAGCCATTACACTTCAACAGTAACTTCTACTTTAACACATTAAGCAGTATAGAAAGTACTATGTATACACAGTATAACTTTTGTGCACAATGACACCTACAGGTCATTTGTATAAACACCAGAAATAACATTCCAGACATGCTGCAGGCAATATTCTTTATTTGGGCAGAACATGGCACAGTCTGGGAAACACCTTGAGTTCCTTCTTCATTGTGATCTAAATCACCTTTTCCAAAGAAATTCCTTTAACTCTGGCAATATATTCAGCAGAATGTAAGAATTTTATTTGGTTCATTTCACACCTGGAGGATGAATAAATGTAAAAAAAAATGTGTTTATTTATTTATCTGTACACTCAACAGAAATCATACTGTAATATTGTAGTCATACAGCTGCTATACAAATTAGTTTAGTTCAGAATTTACCCTTTAAAAAGTGAAAGTTCTTCTCTAAAGTGCTCTTACTACTGTTTAACCAATCTTAGATTTCCTAAAGGGGCAGGAAGGGCTAAACTGAGTTCTACACAGAATTAGGTATGCAATAATCCTTTATTGCCTTCAGGAATGTTAAGCTTGGCTCAGCACAGAACAATGGAGATTTGTAGGTAGGCAATAACAAAAACGGGTCAGTAATACAGCCAAGCTTGTATAGTTTTCTCACCTGGATTTTGCATGTATCTGAAGTAGGTGTAACATACCCTGGTGGTCTAGTGGGCCGGCTGGGATGCCTTCCGCGTGGTACCTCTTCCTCCATAGTTGCCGGTAGTTCCTAGGGCGCGCGGCGCATACTTCCAGTTTTTACGCGCCGTGTCCGTGAAGTCATCACAACTGTGGCACGAAATTTAAAGTATAAAATGGGACTTTGGGTTTGAAATCATTGCTTGTCGTTAGGTCTAATTTGTTAGTGTCCGGGTGTGATTCTGTTCTGTTTTGTTCTGTTTTGATTCCGTTTCTGATCGTTGCTTGCCTGATTATTCTTTGAACACTGCCTGTACCGACCCCGGCCTGTCTGACCCTGCTTGACCTCCGTCTGTACCGAAACCGGCCTGCCTGACTACGCTTTTTGTCTACTCCTTGAACTGTTGCCTTCCGCCCAAAGCCTTGGAAACGCACGTGCCCCTTTGCTCGTTTGGAACATCTGCCTTGCTCCTCTCAAATTAAGACCTGGAGGCATCTGAGTAGCTGAGGGCTCCTCCCAAGTCCAAAGGTGGCTGCTACGGACAGAAGATTGAGCTGTGACCAGAAAGCTTAGCTCTTCTGAATTTAGGGAGCCATACGTGAGAGTGGGTTGACAATTTGATGCCACAAAGAACCCATGGATGAACCAGTGATATGCACAGAAGGGTGCTAAAGTGGCTGGTCAGCAGCCTAAAGTGTTGAAATTAAATACTGGACAGCAGGGCCGGAACTAGGGGTGGGCAGAAGAGGCACATGCCTAGGGCGCAACAAAGTGGGGGCGCCAATCACATACGTACCTCTTCTTTCACCTACCCCTGGTCCAGGCCCTTGTTCCCCCACTGGACTGGCCAGCCGGGATGTACCTTCTTTTTAGGACCAAGTGCAGGAGAATCTGTTTCCAAGCACATGTTTTCAAAGGGAAGCTGGGGGTACATGGAATATGGAATTCAGTGTTTACTGGTGATACCCATCTACTGGCACTGGGGTTTTACTGCCAAATTCTCCCTGATAAGAACACAGAGATAAATACTCAGTCTGTGCCAAAAGGCATAGAGCCGCTAAAGGATATTGCCACATGTCTGACGTGTTGATATTTTTATAGGAGCATGTCATTATCAATACCAGTTGGTGGTTGCAAGGTTAGTCCTGTCCTAGATACTCTAGCACAGTGATCCCCAACCAGTAGCTCGTGAGCAACATGTTGCTCTCCAACCCCCTCGGATGTTGCTCCCAATGGCCTTAAAACAGGTGCTTATTATTGAATTCCAGACTTGGAGGCAAAATTTGGTTGTACTGCCAAACAGAGCCTCAATGTAGGTTGACAATCTACATAGGGGCTACCAAATGGCCAATCACAGCACTTATTTGGCACCCCAAGAACATTTTTCATGCTTGTGTTGCTCCTGAACTCTCTTTACTTTTGAATGTTGCTCACGGGTTAAAAAGGTTGGGGATCTCTGCTCTAGCATGTATATCTATCATATTTTAAATTAAAAAGATACATTGGCGCCAGGGCCAACCATAAAAGTTTTTTAAAAAAAAAGACATTGGGGGCCAGTTTCCCCCATAAAAGTTAAAAAAGATCATCGGTGGCCAGGGTTTAAAAAAAGATAAATAAATAAAAGAGCATTGGAGTTAAGTGTGACTTACCTTTAAAAGTCTTCTTCATTCATCTCTTCTTTGGGTCTATTCGCGGACTTTCGGCAGCTTCTTATCCTCTTTGGATCCATTTGGTGGAGCTTGGGTCCAATCCACGGCTTTTGGTTCTTTTCACGGCTTTCGGCTCCAATCGGTGGCTTTTGGCTCTTTTTACGGTTTACAAACTTCAGCTGCTTTCGGCAAATCAAGGGGACCCAGCTAATCCAGGAAGTACATTGTGATCAGGCCCCCCTTAATCAATAAATCCGGTAAATGGGAAATGATACCAACAGGCGCAGGAATTCTGCTGCAAGGTGCCTTTATTCAACTACATGTTTCAAGCTTAACAGCTCTTTATCAAGTGTGTGATTACTTTTGCTCTGGGGTTGCAACATTTGCAACGGGTTCTTGATACCAGAATATAATAAGAGAAGGGAAATTATACCAGTTTACATTGAATCAGGCCCCCCTTAAAGCACTGGGCCCAGAACCGTTGTGCCCCCTGATGGTGGCTAGGGTTACATAGTTACATAGTTACATAGTTAAATTGGGTTGAAAAAAGACAAAGTCCATCAAGTTCAACCCCTCCAAATGAAAGGTTGCCACATTTTCTGGAAAAAAATACTGGCCTATCTATATGTTCATCTTTTTTCCCTATTAATAACATTGGGATCAACCATAATTTTTACCGTCCAGGCTGGTAAAATACCAGCCAGGTGGCAACCCTAATGGAGGTCCTGCTGACCATTAGGATTAAGACTGGCTAAACATGATGCTGGGCCTGACTTTGCTAATTTCGGCTGGTATGCTTGGCTCAATTCTATTGTATGTGGACTTTTGTGGATCAGCTGCGAGAGGCTCAAAGTCAGTGAGAGTGGATGCGTTTATTCTGATCTGATATTTGCCAAGCAATTGCATTAGTACATTAGTCCTGTAACTGTCTAAAGCAGGGTTTCTCAGCTCCAGGCATTGAGTGCTACACAAAGGACAGATTTTGCATTTTCCTGCTTGAGTACCATGACTTTGTGTAAAGTAAATTAGAACCACAAATTCAAAACAAGAAATGGTAAGAGTGACACCTAGTGGTTGATACAAAACCCAGTGCTGAAAATATTGATACAGGTATAGGACCTTAAGTCTACTAAAAAAATCACGTAACATTAAATAAACCCAATAGGCTGGTTTTGCTTCCAATAGGGGTTAATTATATCTTAGATGGGATCAAGTACAAGCTGCTGTTTTATTATTACAGCGAAAAAGGAAATCCTTTTAAAAATGTGGATTATTTGGATAAAGGTCTATGGAAGATGGCACTTCTCTTGCTGAGCTTGCTGGGTATGCCCTGGCACAAAACACTGTCAAAACTAATGTAGGTACTGATTCCTTAAAGTGTTTTTATCCCCCCCCCCTCTCCCCAGAACTTACTTTGATTAAAACTTTTCACTCTGTACTGGGGGTAGTGTGCCAAAAGCATAACTACACACACCTAAACTCTCATTTCAGCCCAAAAGTTAACTTTTGGTCTGATATTAGAGTTCCAGTATGCATTCTGTGTCCATACGATTGCGACCAGTGCAGAATTCCCCATTTTATAACTTCAAAACCACAGTTGAAATAATGAAGCACTAGGCAGCCCAGTCTCGCTTCCTAATTACATTTCCCTTTGTGGAGAAAGAAGCCATAGGGAACCTGTTAATTTGAGCGTCCTTATATATTTGTGGGCTGCAGGCTCTGGACTTGTAGCACATACTTGTCTTTTTCCCCCTCTCACTAGAACACAGGCTGCTTTCCAACCACAGGTTCATATTTAGTATTGTATCCTACAGCATTTATTAAGGCTAGATCCGACAGCCGTTATCATATTCAACCTTTTGTTATGAATTTCTTGTGCAACAATTGATTATCATGGGGTTTGCTTTCCATGATGGACCTGACTGCAGTAACTACTAGCGATGAGCAAAAAACGCTTATTGACTAATGCATTCTTATAAAAAAGTTGCCATAAGAATAAACTCTAATTGACTAGCATTTGTGACACAAAAAGTTGCCATAAGAAAAAATGCCCATTGATTAATGCATTTGAAAAAAAGTTCCCATAAGAAATACTAATTGACTAGCATTTTGGACAAAAAAAGTCACCATTGGAAAAAACGCCCATTGACTTAAGCATTTGGATAAAAAAGTTGCCATTAGAAAAAAATACTAATTGACTTGTATTTTGGTCAAAAAAGTCATCATGAGAAAAACCGCCCATTGACTTTAATGGATTTGGACAAAAGAAGTCACCATAAGAAAAAATGCCATTAACTGATGCATTTGGACAAAAAAAGTCATCATAAGAAAAAACACCCATTGACTTTTATGCATTTGGACAAAAAAGTCGCCATAAGAAAAAACGCCCATTGACTTTAAAGGAGAAGGAAACCCCCAGGGCGCTAAACCCCTCCCCCCCTCCCCTGTGCTGCCCCCCCTCCCTCCTCCCCCCTGGCCTACCTGTCCCCCTGGGCAAATGCCCCTAACTTTTTACTCACCCCTCTGCGCAGGTCCTGTCCACGGAGTTCGCAGTCGCCATCTTCTCCCACGCGCGTCTTCTTCCTGCTCTGACCGGCGTCTTCTGGCGCATGCGCAGTAGGAACAGGTACCGGTACGGCTCTACTGCGCATGCGCCGAATGTCACGAAGTGAAATCGGAAAACTTCGTGACATTCGGCGCATGCGCAGTAGAGCCGTACCGGTACCTGTTCCTACTGCGCAAGTGCCAGAAGACGCCGGTCAGAGCAGGAAGAAGACGCGCGTGGGAGAAGATGGTGACTGCGAACTCCGTGGACAGGACCTGCGCAGAGGGGTGAGTAAAAAGTTAGGGGCATTTGCCCAGGGGGACAGGTAGGCCAGGGGGGAGGAGGGAGGGGGGGCAGCACAGGGGAGGGGGGGAGGGGTTTAGCGCCCTGGGAGTTTCCTTCTCCTTTAATGCATTTGGACAAAACAGTCGCCATAAGAAAAAACACCCATTGACTTTTATGCATTTGGACAAAACAGTCACCATAAGAAAAAACACTAATTGACTAGAATTTTGGACAAAAAAAAGTCGCCATAAGAAAAACTGCCCATTGACTTTAATGCATTTGGACAAAAAAAAAGTCGCCATAAGAAAAACACTAATTGACTAGCATTTTGGACGAAAAAAGTCGCCATAAGAAAAAACGCCCATTGACTTTAATGCATTTGGACAAAAAAGTCGCAAAGACAAAAAAATTTGGACATCAGGTCTCCCTTTCTGGTGCACAAACAAGATTCTGAGATGATACAAGACTTGTCTTAATAACAGTGTCCACAAAATGGCTGCTGCCTGCTTGTTATAATTATGAATTCCCAGACTGAAGGAAACAAGATTCAAATAATTTATATAGTGTAATTAAAGTTCATTTTGCTTGACTGATGTGATAAAACAGGATTTTGAATAATTTTTTTGGGTGACAGGTCCCCTTTAAGTATGAAGTTTCCCTTTTATGTGATTTTTTTATATTACAGTGACTGGAAGAGGAACAACAATAAATGTGGTTATTTTTTCCCAGCAATAAATATGTCGTTGTTCTAAATGTTGGCAGACCACACATGCCTTTATCACTGTGTTTTCTGCAGTCATTCGCTAATGCTAAAGGCTTCCAATGTAGCTGCCAGTCCTATGCGCTGGAAACTCCTGCTCCTCTTCTCATTTCGTATTTCGATTTCCTACATAAATGCAGAGAGGGCACTCTTTCAAAATATGCTAATGGTTCCTGTGAGCTCACGGGTCGGATTTATCAAGGGTCAAATTTCGAAGTAATGGAAGTTTTTTTTGAACTCCCATAACTTCGAAATTCGAATAAAAAAAGACCAACCGAAATTTATTTTAAAAAGGTTTTTTTCTTTGGGTAAATAGTCCGTATTCGATCGAATTCGAATCGTACGAATCGAAGCAATCACAGTTTTTAAGTCCACCAATTGATTCCAAATAGATTCTAGGAGGTCCCCCATAGGCTAAAACTGCAATTCAGCTGGTTTTAGATGGCGAATGGTCGAAGTTGAATTTTTAAAGAAACAGTACATGATAAATTTAGCTATTGGAATTTTCGGGGTTTTTTTCAAATTCAAATCGAATTTGGACTATTCCCTAGTCGAAGTACACAGAAATTAGCTCAAAATTGTTTTGGTTTTTTTAATTTGAATACTAATTGACTGGTATTTTGGTCAAAAAAGTCACCATAAGAAAAACCGCCCATTGACTTTAATGGATTTGGACAAAGGAAGTCGCCATAAGAAAAAAACGCTCATTGACTTTAATGCATTTGTACAAAAAAGCCGCCATAAGAAAAAACTCCCATTGACTTTAATGCATTTGGACAAAAAAGTCACCATAATTACTATGGAGAAATTAAAGGCATTGCTTGAAATGCAGAGGGTGCATATCTATCTACCAGAAAAGGAGCTAACCCGTTGCATCAGAGACAACTGGAGTATTTTTGAAAATCCCTGTTTTTTGGGAGCAGGCAGTTTCAAGTGTCCAGTATATAATATTCCTGCAGTGCTCTGTATGTCTATTTAACATTGTCTTAATCCTATTGGTCTGACGTTATTTTTTTAATGTGTAGGCCCTGTCAGCCCAGATTGAGAAGGCCAATTGGTTTTCCCATGTGTTTAGCCTTCAGCCCATTTTGGAGAGCTCCCGAATCGAAAATAAATCTTCTGCAGTCAAGTCAAACTGGCAGACCTGACAAAGAAACTCCCAAGGCTGGAAGAAACCACCACAAGAGACAAAAGTCAAGGTGAAACCCAACAGAGAAGACAAAGGTCTCAGCCTCCTGAAAGGAACCTCTACCCACTACATTGCAAAAAGGAGAATCAGCCTGTCTACATGACCCTAAAGGGACTGATCTGTGGGCTCTCCGTATAACCCTCCTATAGTAACCAACAACTGTGCTGAATTTTATACTCCTTGTATTTTGTGCATATTTCTGCTCAGATATTTCAGTTTTATTTTACGTCCGGCACTTGTGTTCTAATGTATTTCATATAAGTGCTGTGCTGTTCTAGCAGATGTTATACCAATTAGTTCAGCTATATTTGGGAGTTCGCTAAATTTGAACATGCAGGGGCTTATTAACATAGGTGCTAACCTGCATCAGTGCAGTTACTCATAGCTTCCAGATATTTGCCTTCTATCTAATTACTGATTGGTTGCTATGGTTGATTGCATTGGTGCAGTTTTACCCCATCGTGTCGTACTTGCACTTTATCTTGTAGACTACGGCACTAAACCCTAAAAATGAATATGTCTAAAAATACCATATGTCTAAAAATACCATATTTTATATACTGCACTTATTGCACAAGGCTAAAGTTATAGCTTGTCAATAGCAGCAATGATCCAGGACTTCAAACTTGTCACAGGGGGTCACCATCTTGGAAAGTGTCTGTGACACTCACATGCTCAGTGGGCTCTGATTGGCTGTTGAGAAGCTAAGCTTAGGGCTCGTCACTAATTATCCAGCAGAAAATGAGCTTCCCTGGCTGTAATATAAGCTGATGCTACAGGTTTGCTGATTATTCAATTCTGATGCTAATTGCACTGGTTTCTGTGCTGCCATGTAGTAATTATCTGTATTAATTACTAATCAGCCTTATATTGTGACATTTCTATTCTATGTGTACTGTATATTGTGAGTGGGTCCCTAATCTCAGTAAGTGACAGCAGCACAGAGCATGTGCAGTGAATCAGCAGAAAAGAAGATGGGGAGCTACTGGGGCATCTTTGGAGACACAGATCTTTACTGCTAAAGGGCTGTGGTTGCCTTGGGCTGGTACAGAAACCCAAAACACAATATACAGCATTTCTAGCCTACTTTTTAGTATTACAATTCATTCAATTCATGTATACAATTCATCTCCTCCTATTGCAGAGGATTCTGGAAGTGCTGCTGTCCAGCCATCACCATACAGCTACAGTTGTAATGGCTGCCTGCTAGTTTGAGAGCATTTGGGGTAATGTCACACTGTTGCCTTGTATTTACTGTGCAGACCAAACACTTGGAAATCCTGTGTATCACTTCTCTTTGTGTACAGTACAAATTGTCACAAGTGTGTCATTCTTCTGCTATAGTCACATAGTATAAATGGGCCAAATGTGCCTTTGCTGGACAGAGATTCATGGCCTAGTGCTCTGGTCACCACTGCCCACACTCACCCGGCGTGACATTTCATTACTGTGCATGTTCCTTGTCCTTGCAATGTAAGGGAAAATACCCCCCCTTGTAATTTTTTTTATATAAAAAATACACATTTATCACCTGTCCAGACCAGAAGACAATGCATTAAACTCCCTAAACCATTTTCAAAAGAGCATTGTAAAAAACATTGGATCCTGTGTAAATTGCATAAGTGTACTATATCTTCCAGCTGTATATTTGTAAATATACATGTGCTTAAGTTGAAGGAATAAAACTAACCACTAGTTGGGCTAACATGGCTTCACTCTCTTTTAAAAGTTTTTTTTTATTTAAGTTTTTAGCTTGCATTTCAGTTTTAACAACACAGAGGGGGTCTTATGAATGGTGTCCCAAACCCAGAACAAACCTCAAGGTCCCGGCCTCAGCTCACACCTCCGCCTATAACAACTGCCTTTCGCTTCGGAATAGCCCTCCGCTTCTCAGATGCTGCCGGGTCTTATTGTGAGAGGAACAAGGGGAGAGTTCTGGGCAGGCAAGGGAACCAAAACGTTAACAGAAAGAACATGAACAAGGAGTGTGGTCAAAGGACAGGCCAAGTCGATACCAATCGGGCAGAGCAATACAAATTCAGGAGACAAGTGTAGTCGAGGTCACCGGGTTAATAACACCAATATCACAGAATAGTAACAGGATCAAAATAATTAAAGTAAAGTTGCTTCAACTCTACCTCTGCTTTTTGTAGCTTTGGGTGCAAGCGCTTCTCCACTGCCAAGGGAACTGGATACTAGTGATGTGCGGGCCGACCTCGCACGCTCCTTCCAAATGTTGGCTTCCGACTTCCGGGTTGAGTTTTTATAAACGTGAGCCTCTTGCCCCCAGGGCCGGAACTAGGGGTAGGCAGAGTAGGCACGTGCCTAGGGCACAAAGCTGAGGGGGCGTCAGGCACGTCGCTGCTCTGTCACCTACCTCGTGTCCGGTCCCGTCTCTCACCGACTGGCACTGGAGTCTTTTACACATTTCGCGCATGCGCAGTTGAGCGCGCACTGAGCCGGCGCCGTGGCCCGCCAGGTTGCCTAGGGCGCCTGGCCGGGTTTAGCCCGGCTCTGCTTGCTCCGCCCCTTCTGTGATGTGATCACAAAAGCCAGTTTGAGAAATGGCAGGAGCCAGAAACGTTGCCTTGCTTTTGGCAGAAATCAAACACAGATAAATCACCAACTTCGGAGTGCTGCAGCGCAATTTCTTTAAAAGTAGCAGGATCCAAACTAGGAATGGTCAGGGACAGGCAAGATGAACTAGAATTGCACCAGGAACTATAGAAAATAGACCTACGTTGGACAACGTGAAAAAGGGACATGCGCCTTCAACCCCCCCCCCCCGAAACGTTGATGAAAAGGTGGTTACAATAAAAGGGAAAGTTCACCACCTGTAATATATATGGTGTCTGTGCGACTCTCTTCAAGAACATATCTGCATTGTACTGACTTGTGCCAACGTCTATAGAGGTCTGCACCACCTAAGCAGGGAAATCATAGGAAAGGTGAGAGGTGCGGTTCATCTACATTCAGATTTATCAGGGCATCGATGGGACAGGTATACAAGTTTATGTTTGGGTAATGAGTCCTAAATACTGTATGTTTTTTCCAAAAGTTCAACGCAGGTGGCCCCATGGAATCCCAGTGTAGCAATATTGCCTTTTTTTATAATAGAATAATTGCAAGTAACACAGTTTAGCAGGGGGTCTCAGCTGTAAGTATTTCCGCAATGTCCAAAAGACAGAGGCTTGGGTGACAGAATATTAGGCAGTGCTAAGGCTGCTTCTGCATATTTAAATACTTCTCATCAAAATGCCTATATTATTGGGCATTCCCAAAAAACATGGAAGAAGGTACCCACAGCATTGAGACACTTGGGACCAGGGCTGATCCTATCAAATGTGGGGCCCAATTGGGACCATGTTGGCGGGGCCCCTAGACAAAGTGTTGCTGGCTACTGACACATCAAGTATTTAGGAAAATAAGGGCATACAGGCACAAAATAGAAAGAAAAGGGGCAGACAAGGTAAGAGAGTGAGAGGGATGAAATAGGGGCACATAATAGGGGCACACAGGGTAAGAGAGAGAGAGGGAGGAAATAGGAGAGTGGACTGGGCCAATTAGTTTGGGGCAGGCTGGGCCGATTCAGCTTGGGAGCAGGCTTGGTTGGATTGGGGGCAGGCAGGGCCTATCAAGGTTGGAGGAAAGCTGGGCCTATGAGAGTTGGGGGCAGGCTAGACCTATGGAGTTGGGGCATAGGCTGGCTTATCAGAGTTGGGGTGGGCTCGACCTATGGATTTGGGGATGGGCTGGACTCTCAAAGTTGGGGGCAGGCCAGGCAGCATCATGTGCTGAGGGAAAATTTATCTGTGCTGCCCTGTGGTGAGGGGCCCGCAGAGGTGCGGGGCCCTATTGGGCCCAATTGGTCCAATAGGCCTAAGGCCGGCCCTGCTTGGGACACTAGTCTGAAACCCAGGGAGAAATCCTAGCTAATCTTTTTGGGGGTGAGATACACTCTATTAAGGAATTTGATCTGTATATATCGGTCCCTACTAGAGTAATGGAAAGTTATGGTACTAATGCTAGGGGCATCCTTCAACATCTCTTCCTCTAAGTCCATTATGTCTTCACACCAGTGTTGTTGGACTTTATCCAGTTGGGTGGTGCTTGACCGCATTCACATACAGTATTAATGGCAGGAAATTCTAATTTGGAAAATTTTGTTTAAAGAGAGGAATATAATATTTTTATCAGAATTCCCCTTTTACATGTCCACTGATGAAATACCCCTTTCCCCCGCAAAGTGGTTGCCTCCTTATCATCTGCCCCAACATAAGGAGAGAAGAAGATATTGGTATATTTTTTTCCAGTAAACAAAAGAATGATGGTGTCAGATTTGCTTTTGAGAAATGAGAAGTCGGTGTGGTTTTCCAAAGAAACCCCAAATTTCAGCAGTTATTTGCTGCAGGAGGGACGTACGCAGTAAGATGCATTCTCTCGCTGGGAAATGAGTAGGAGGGGTACATTCATATCATGTACTGGCAAACCTCAAACTCGGCCTATTAGTAGGCGAATATTACCAGCGTGGGTCAAAGAGGGCATTTGCAAGTACAAATGAAATATATTGTAAAACAAGTATTGTTAACCTTTAGGGTCAGTCCATACGAGCAGATTCGAGGAGATTTAGTCGCCTGTCGACTAATTGCCTCTTCTTCTGGGCGACAATCTCCCCTAACTGTCTTTGTGTGTCTTCCTGTCCGCTATAATGAAAAGTCGCCTGCGCTAAAGCACACGCGGCACTTCGTTTTCCGAAGTCGCCGAAGTTTCCTCATGAGGCAACTTCGGAAAACGAAAAGTGCTTTAGTGCAGGCGACTTTTTATTATAGCGGATGTTAAGATACGCAAAGGCAGTTCTGCTTGTGTGGACTGACCCTTAAATTAACATTTGGGGGCAGATTCACGAAGTGGCTAACGCTAGCGACTTTTCACCAGCGTTGCCACCCGCAGGGACATCACCAATTCACAGGCGAAAATTTGCTAGCGAATGGAATTGTTTTGTAGCGTTCATTCCCACTCTGTCGTCAGGCGACTTTTCGCTCTGGTGAACAATAGTTCCTCGCAAATGCAGATATTACTGAGCGTTAGCTCTTTCGTCAGAGTTGACTTTGCCACCTCAGACTAGGCCAAGTGCTAAAAAGAAGCTCAATCTTCTATCACTTACCTCAGGGGTCCCCAACCGCCAGGCCAATACTGGGCCACAGACAGTCTTGAACTGGGCCGCTGGGCCTAACGACCAATTAATGAATTGCACACCGGCGCGCCAAAATTGGACATCGACCGGTCCCCGGGCCAAAAAAGGTTGACTTACATCATATTCTAACTAGACCTAACAGAATTTTTTTTGGTAACCGGTTTTCTCCAGAGATTTATAACATATGGAACATTAATTTTGCACTGGGCTCATGTGTAGGGCATTCTACTAATTCTCTTGTCTTTATTAAGGTTCCCTGGAAATGTGTAATAAAAACCGGTAACTTAAACCATTTGCACCAACATTTATAATAAATATTTATACAACTTTAAATTTCCCAAGGTATGCAAATTGACCTAAGCGCAAGATCACTAGCGAATTTTCGCTAGGCACATATGAATGCTAACGCATCTTCGCTATGAAATGCTACGAAAAGTCACCAGCGTGCGTCGCCTGGAACAAAACTTCGAATTTTAGTAAATTAGCATATTCGTAGCCCATTTGCGCCTGGTGAAGTGGTGCAATGGGTGCGAAGCTGACGCTGGCAAAAATTCACCTGTAAGTAAATCTGCCCCTTAGAATGATGTAGAGATCTATATTCTGAGACAATTTGTAATTGGTTTGCACTTTTTATTATTTGTAGTTTTTGAGTTATTTAGCTTTTAATGCGGCAGCTCTCCAGTTTGTAATTCCCCTGGCAACCCTGCACTGATGTGAATAAGAGACTGGAATACGAATAGGAGAGGCCTGAATAGAAAGATGAGTAATAAAAAAAGTAGCAATAACAATACATTTGTAGCCTTTACAGATCAAAAACTATATATACTGTATAAAAATAAAATATGAAGGGCAATTTAAAAGTTGTTTAAAATTAGCCATTCTATAACATACTAAAAGATAAAGTGATACTGACACTAAAAATTATCTTTTCAAAATATTAATCTACATGAAAAGTTACATATAGGTCATGCTGATCATTTTTCGCTGATAGTTCTGCTTTTGAAGTTCCTAAACCTGACAGTTTTGCCAACCTGACTGTCCCTTCTTAAACTGTCAGTTATAGTTTCTAATGCTAACAGAGTCCTGCTGCACAAATATGGCAGCCTCCTCATACAGGAACTTGGGGGTAAAAAAGGTAATGTAAAAGCATCAGGCAAATACTTATGATAGACAATAAAAAATGTTATTTTCTGATGTCAGTACCCCTTTAAGTATATTGTTTCCTGCAACCTCCTAGCATGGGTGCCACTTACATCCAGGTTTACAGGCAGTGAAAATTCCTAATTAATCATGCAAACAAGTTGCCAATCCTAGGCATGTATGCAGTTGAAAATAAATCACCAACTCCCCCCATGTGGAGGGTGTTTCTGCTTCTGATGCAGAACTGTAAAGCTGGCCATAGATGCGAAGATCCGATTGTACGAATCATCATACGATCGGACTTCCCCATCTCCCGACCTGCCACTAACCATTCAGATCAAATAAAGTAGTAAAAGGACAGATCAGACGATGTTCTGCCCCTGACAGTAATCGTACGAAAGTTATGTCCAACGAAGCTGGTGACAGTCTCCTACTGATATCGTCAGATCAGCAATACATGCAGAGATATTATCAGCAGCCGACAGAGTAAAACAGCTCATATGTAAAATCCTGCTTGATGTAAATAAACCATTTTCATAATAATATACTTTCCTAGTAGTATGTGCCATTGGGTAATCATAAATAGAAAATTGCCATTTTAAAAAATAAGGGCCGCCCCCTGGGATCGTAGGATTCACTGTACTCACAAACATACCAACAAACCATACATGTAAGGTCACATGAGCCAATTAACAGACAGAGTTGTGTCTTTTGCTTCCACACTTCTTCCTGTTACAGTTAGAGCTGCAGTATTTCTGGTCAGGTGATCTCTGAGGCAGCGACTGATCTCCGCCAGATGAAAAATGTCGGGACTCTACACACACGGCCCGAAAATTGTACGAATCCTCGATTCGTACGATCAGATCTTTGTGTCTATGGTCAGCTAGATTCTCTTTTTCTTCCTTCTCTTGCTGTAGACTGTTGTATCAGATATCCTCTCCCTCGGTCAGTTTGTCCACATTGTGATTCAGACTATAGGGGGAGGAAACATTGGTGAGTAGGGTGCTGGAGACAAAAGTGAAGGGGTGCCTGGAGAGACTATAGGGGGAGGAAACTAGGGATGCACCGAATTCAGGGTCGGTTCGGGATTCGGCCAAGATTCGGCCTTTTTCAGCAGGATCCGGATTCGGCCGAATCCTTGTGCCTGGCCGAACCAAAACCGAATACTAATTTGCATATGCAAATTGTTTTTGTTACAAAACAAGGAAGGATTTGGTTCGGTATTCGGCCGAATCTCCCGAGATGGATTCAGGGATTCAGCCGAATCCAAATTAGAGGAAACATTGGTGAATAGGGTGCTGGAAACAAAGGTGAAGGGGTACCTGCAGAGACTATAGGGGAGGAAACAACATTGGTGAGTAGGGTGCTGGAGATGAAGGGTGAAGGGGTGCCTGCAGAGAATTGGGATTTCCAGATAGAACATTGCTGATATTGTTGCTGTAAAACTGCTAATAACAAAAAAGCTAAAAAAACAAAGATGAAGGTCAATTGCAAAAGTGCTCAGAAGAGCAATCTGCTCCATCTTACAACATGAGCACCGTTAAAACAAAATGTTACTATTTAAAGGGGAACTTAACGTCCAGATATTAGATTTGTATTTTAGTAGATTAAATAAAACTAAAGCTAGATGTTTTCTTATTTAACATTGAATTAAGCTGTAGTTTAATGTTGTATGGGGGATACAACTATGTATCCCCCATGTACCCATTGAGACATGAAGGCTGCAGCCAAAGGTCCAGATCCTACAAATAAATAAACGTGCGCTACTGCAGTGTCTCCTACCATGTGTATAAAGGAAATGAAAGTGAAATAATAAAATAATAGAGAAGTGAGCGGTGAGACTTTTGGGAAGTTCTGTGGGAACGAGACATCCTCCAGCCAAGGCATTTGGAAGACTTATTCCCACTCTAATTGCCTGTTGATTACAGGGGCTTTAGGCCTCATTTCTCCTTTCTCCCCCTTATTCCCCTTTCTAACCCAAAACTGTTGTGTCTCTAGGCTCCAGATAAGGAGGAGTTCATTAAACTGAGGGTTTTACCAGGAAGGATACATTGAATAACTAAATATAAATATAGGTATGAGACCTGTTATCCAGAATGCTCTGGACTTGGGAATTTCTGGATAGTGGATCATTATGTAATTTGGATCTTCATACCTTAGAAAATCATGTAAACATTAAATAAACCCAATAGGCTGGGTTTGCATCCAATAAGAATTAATTATATCTTAGTTGGGATCAAGTACAATCTACTGTTTGATTATTTCAGAGAAAAGGGAAATAATTTAAATATTAAATAAACCCAATAGGCTGGTTTTGCTTCCAATAAGGATTAATTATATCTTAGTTGGAATCAATTACAAGCTACTGTTTTATTATTTCAGAGAAAAAGGAAATAATTTAAATATTAAATAAACCCAATAGGCTGGTTTTGCTTCCAATAAGGATTAATTATATCTTAGTTAGGATCAAGTACAAGCTACCATTTTATTATTACAGAGAAAAGGAAATCATTTCTAAAAATTTGGTTTATTTGGATAAAATTGAGTCTATAGGAGAAGGCTTCTCCTTAAGGAGCATCTGGATAATGAGTTTCCTGATAACAGATCCCATACCTGTACATTTATTATCAGGTGTACTGGGTGATCAAGAAGACTAAGACTGCGCAACAAAAGACCCAAATCGGCCTAGAGACTGTACTGGGAAATAACTGCACTAAAAGAGAAAAAGCCCCCAAGAGGGTTAAAACAGGAAGGTGCCCATCTATTGTACATGTTTATTTAAGGGATTTAAATGTATAGTTGCTCAAAGCTCTTGTCTGAGCATAACAGCACCATTTGTGTTCAGTCTGGCTGACTAGATAGATACAGTCAGCAGAAAATTAAGTTAGTGAGCATAGGCAAAACAATTAAGTTTGTGAGTCATATGATGTTTTCTGGTCAGTTCTAAGCAAAGCAGCAATACATTTGCAGATTCGAAGCTAGGAAAGTTTAGGCCACACCCTTGACACACACCGGGCCATACCCAGTTCCATACAGACATGCGCCCAATCCCACTTTCCAGTAAGCTGGGACCGTCCTGTCTGCATAGGAACCACTGGGAGGTGTGACAAGCAAAATACAGTGCAGAATATTCAGTCTTTTCATTGTTCCTTTAAACAGACTGGGAAGAGTTCTGTCTCCATACTGGGAAGAGTTCTGCTTCCGTACTGGGAAGAATTCTGCCTCCGTACTGGGAAGAGTTCTGCCTCCATACTGGGAAGAGTTCTGCCTCCATACTGGAAAGAGTTCTGCCTTCATACTGGGAAGAGTTCTGCCTCCATACTGGGAAGAGTTCTGCCTCCATACTGGAAAGAGTTCTGCCTTCATACTGGGAAGAGTTCTGCCTCCATACTGGGAAGAGTTCTGCCTTCATACTGGGAAGAATTCTGCCTCCGTACTGGGAAGAGTTCTGCCTCCATACTGGGAAGAGTTCTGCCTCCATACTGGAAAGAGTTCTGCCTTCATACTGGGAAGAGTTCTGCCTCCATACTGGGAAGAGTTCTGCCTTCATACTGGGAAGAGTTCTGCCTCCATACTGGAAAGAGTTCTGCCTTCATACTGGGAAGAGTTCTGCCTCCATACTGGGAAGAGTTCTGCCTTCATACTGGGAAGAGTTCTGCCTTCATACTGGGAAGAGTTCTGTCTATATACTGGGAAGAGTCCTGCCTCCAAACTGGGAAGAGTTCTGCCTCCATCCTGGGAAGAGTTCTGCCTCCATACTGGGAAGAGTTCTGCCTCCATACTGGGAAGAGTTCTGCCTCCATGCTGGGAAGAGTTCTGTCTTCATACTGGGAAGAGTTATGTCTATATAATGGGAAGAGTTCTGCCTCCATACTGGGAAGAGTTCTGCCTCCATACTTGGAAGAGTTCTGTCTCCATACTATTAGACTTCAGTTGCTCTGTCTCTCCTCAATCAGCCTGTAAAACCACACAATCCATTTTGGCCACTAGATGGTGCAAATATGCAGAGAAAGAAATTAAATATTAGATACAACTTATCACAGAGGCTTTGGCAGGAAGAGAGACTTCTGCTACATTGTTTCATGAGTCAGAAATTACAAACAGCAATTACATTTGCACATAACTTTAACACCATTCACATTATAAAGTTTGTGTACATTGGAAAGTTGCTTGAAATGACATGTTCTTTAATTAGGCAAAATGTTATTTTTGGGTTTACATCCCCTTTACTGCTGCCTACAAAGCATAAAAAGTGAGATGTTACAGAAAAAAGAAGTGATGCAAATTGTTTTAGTAAAATGTACTGTGCCAATGTTTGAGGTTCCCAAACGGTGGAGCAACAGTAGGGGTGCAGTCTAAATATCTGCTCTATTTATGCTCTAATTTACTCTTCTAGATATTTCCAAAGTGGAATTGTTTTAAATAGAATCAATCAATTCCTGTGGTGGTTCCTTGGATGCTCCGCCTCTGGCATCCTATATAGATTCAAATTGTAGCGAAGTTTTGGAAACACTCACAAAAGCAGATTAACTGCAATTAAGCCTTTATTCCATTGCCACACTACATGTTTCGGGCACATTGGCCCTTTTTCAAGTTGAAAAAGGGCCAATGTGCCCGAAACATGTAGTGTGGCAATGGAATAAAGTCATAATTGCAGTTAATCTGCTTTTGTGAGTGTTTCCAAAACTTCGCTACAATTTGTATATTATAAATGGTAATGTACCCCCTACTGTAAATGATAAGGATATTAGAAGTCACTGAGGGGTTGTTCTGTGACCATATAAAGGCACAAGTCAGCAGGCTGAGTTATACAGGGAACTCTGAGTATCACTCATGTATTATAAGGGATAATGTACCCCCTACTGTAAATGATAAGGATTTTAGAAGTCACTGAGGGGTTCTGTGACCATATGAAGGCACAAGGCTGCAGGCTGAGTTATACAGGGAACTCTGAGTATCACTCATGTATTATAAGGGATAATGTACCCCCTACTGTAAATGATAAGGATATTAGAAGTCACTGAGGGGTTCTGTGACCATATAAAGACACAAGGCTGCAGGCTGAGTTATACAGGGAACTCTGAGTATCACTCATGTATTATAAGGGATAATGTACCCCCTACTGTAAATGATAAGGATATTAGAAGTCACTGAGGGGGTGTTCTGTGACCATATAAAGGCACAAGGCTGCAGGCTGAGTTATACAGGGAACTCTGAGTATCACTCATGCATTATAAGGGATAATGTACCCCCTACTGTAAATTATAAGGATATTAGAAGTCACTGAGGGGTTGTTCTGTAACCATATAAAGGCACAAGGCTGCAGGCTGATGTGGATAAAGTGCTGGAGCAGATAGAAGGACACATAGAAGGACACATAGAGGGACAGAGATAGGTCTCAGTTCCCTACTCGGCAGTGTTGCAGCAGATGTGGTTTCTCTGCAAATTTCCTCCTAAAGTTCCCACGTGACTTACTCGAAATGAACGACACAGACCATTCCAAGAAGAAGCAGCCGCACTGATAAAGTAGGGCAACTCCTGAGAACTTATCGCACTGCGACACCTGCTGCTGCCGCGGACGGACGCACAAGAGCATCGCGACTTTCCCCAGACACTGCGCCAAGACGCGCGACCTGCTCCTCCTGGGGAGAGACTAGGGGCTCCCAGCACTGACACTTTACACTCACTCCCCGACACCTTTCCTCCTCCCCATAGAGCTGCGACTGATCATCAGAAGGCTCTTTGTGACTGACCTGGGTTACAGCAACTTTGCTGGGGAAGAAATCCGGCAATTGAACCCTAACTCATTGGACCGCCCCCTTCCAGCTGACAGTTGCGCCTGGGGTGCAAGAGAAGCAAATGTGCCTGCCTCTCAAAGGGGAAGGGATTAAGGACTCTAAGCTTTGAAAACAGAATATTTTCATCAATTTATAGTGGATCTGTTTCAGTCAGTGTCCCTCTGGACCCCCCTATTGCTGCTCAGCCCCCCCCCCAGCAGCCATTGGGTCTGATTCTTTTTATTTACATCTCTGCATCTGGGACTTTCTATAATTTCCCCATGTGTCTGTGTTGCTTCTGATCAGCCCCAAAAGCAGCAGCATGTCAGAAAGGTCTCCCTCCACCAGTGGCACCTTCCACAGGAGCAGCGCCCACAACACCTCCAGCTCAGAGGCAGATGTTCTCTCCCAGGTAAGGACATTGCTTATTCTTTTACTTTTTATGGTGGGGGTGGGGGGCAAATTGATATTGGGTATTAGAAAATATTATCCCCGAGACGTTTCCTTAGTGTCATTTTTGGTAAGTCTGTAGATGCCACTTGCCCTGGCCAGAAATTTCCTTCATAGTTTTGTGTTGTGGTTCAGCTTGGGCTCGTGTGAACGATCCCATTGAAAATGATGTAACATATCCAAATGCAGTGCAATTAGGGCTACATTGTTACCTGATGGAAAGAGAGGATATGTAGGTGCCTGGGTACTGGGGATGAAACTAAGATATTGGCAGGGCAAAGGGGGGGCCCGGAATCTTATGGTCTCCTAAGTGTCTGCAGAGAGAAATAAAGTACAACAGCTGCTTGAACACCGCAACAGTTTTTGTAGTTTTTTTTTTTTATCATTGTCAGTATCACACTGGCACAAAAATGCGGCCAATGTGGGCTGTTACACCTGACATTAAGGTGCTTTGTCACTTTACATAAATCTGCAGTTTTTGCCCCATGCCACAATTAATATGTTAAACCCACAGTCATTTTTGGAGTTCCCTATGGGAAGGTAAGTTTGGGTGCTTTGTTGCCCATGGAGGAGAGTGATTTACTTTGGACAAGAAAGCAAAACTGTGCCATTTAAGGCTGCACCTCTTTTTACTAGGGATGCACCAAATCCAGGATTAGGTTCAGGATTCCGCCTTTCTCAGCAGGATTTGGATTCGGCCGAATACTTCTGCCCGGCTGAACCGAATCCGAACAAGGGAAAGTTGTGCTCACCACTATTTTTTAAAAACATTAGGCGGGGGTGCAATGAGGCTGTGACCACAAAATACATATAGACACATACAAGAGTCCTCTGCACTCAACCCATTATCAATATATTTAAGACAGAGACATTTTGTGCATACTGCTACTAAAAAATGCCTTACCCTTTAAACAAAACAGGGATTGTTTGTCCATATATTGCAATATATTTAAGCTGGCCAACTACGTCAAAGTCATCCCATATCTGGCCAGTCCTACGCTTAATTTTCATCTGATTCATTAAGAATTCTATTGCTTCATTATACATTTTACAAAGGGACTAGGTTTTACCTGCAACTTAACTTGCTGCTTTGGAGGTTTACTTTGAAAGCAGCAAGTTAAGTTGCAGGTAAAACCTAGTCCCTTTGTAAAATGTATAATGAAGCAATAGAATTCTTAATGAATCAGATGAAAATTAAGCGTAGGACTGGCCAGATATGGGATGACTTTGACGTAGTTGGCCAGCTTAAATATATTGCAATATATGGACAAACAATCCCTGTTTTGTTTAAAGGGTAAGGCATTTTTTAGTAGCAGTATGCACAAAATGTCTCTGTCTTAAATATATTGATAATGGGTTGAGTGCAGAGGACTCTTGTATGTGTCTATATGAACCGAATCCGAATCCTAATTTGCATATGCAAATTTGGGGCGGGGAGGGAAATCGCATGACTTTTTGTCACAAAACCAGAAAGTAAAACATGTTTTCCCCTTCCCACCCCTAATTTGCAAAATCGGGTTCGGTACGGTATTCGGCCGAATCTTTCGTGAAGGATTCGGGGGTTCGGCCGAATCCAAAATAGTGGATTCGGTGCATCCCTACTTTTTACCCATACAGTAACGTAGTTCTAGGGCCACACTTAATAGTCTGTGATTTTTTGGATCAGTGTGACCCACTAGCTTTGTTTTCTGAATGGGTCTAAGGGCTGACACTCTAATGAGTCGCTTTGTGTCCCTTCAGTACAGTGATATTATGATTTGTAAGATCAGTTGGGCTTATTTACTAACACCAGACTGGGGGGCCTGCTGCCTTAGGGGCCCCCGCACCACCCCCGGGGCCCCCAGCCACAACCCCCATCCCAGCCGTTAGTTATACTGCAGAGATATGAGGGTATTTTAGATGTGAATACATGTGTACTTATATTTGTTACAATTTTAGCTTCCTTCTTGAAGGTATCAGCTATGAGCAAATCTACAAATGCTTTATGGTGCTTAGTACAGGGGAATCCCAGCGCTGGTATCGTTTTATATTACCCAGTTGTAATTCTCTGAATAGTCTATGATGAAACTTAAAGAGGAGGAGGAGGAGGGGGCTGAACTGTGCTTAGTACAGGGGACTATTTATTTCGGTAAATCTAGAAAACATCCTTTTTTACACCATGCATTGTAAAAATCCAATCTTCTTTTGGTATTATAACACAACAGGAGGGTTCTGTGAGGTTATAGAGGTTATATAACCATCCAGCCTGAGTGGTTGCTGAGACTGGGCTAATACTGCAGGGTGAGTGGGTGATACTGCTCATTTCTAATGCCAGTGCTACAAGGGCCAATCCTTTGTAGAGAAATACCGTTTCAAATAAATAAATAAATATATTATTTTCTGGGGTGTGAATGACACCCCACCTTCCCAGTGGGAATTGGCTGCGCCTTTAGTGGACATCTCGACTCATTTTATTACATGTATACATATACATGTATACGGTTATGCTGCAAAAAGACTGATCGTTTTAATATGTTATAGAATGCCTAATTTAAAGCAACTTTTCAATTGTCCTTCATTTTTTCTTTATTAAATTTTTTTTAATTATTTGCCCTTTTCTTCTGACTCTTTCAACTTTCAAAGGGGGGGGGTCAAGAGTTGTGAAGTGACAATATAAGAGGTCAAGCAGGGTTCTTTTTCCCTTGTTTATTTAATCTCATTCTTACTGATCTAGGTTGGTTTAAATTATCATCAGGTAACAAGGGTGTCAAATTTTTCTAATCACATATTTTTTTATTTGTAATATTGGTGTGTAGGTGCGTCTCAGGTCATTTTGCCTGGTCATGTGCTTTCAGAAAGAGCCAGCACTTTAGGATGGAACTGCTTTCTGGCAGGCTGCTGTTTTTCCTTCTCAATGTAACTGAATGTGTCTCAGTGGGACCTGGATTTTACTATTGAGTGTTGTTCTTAGATCTACCAGGCAGCTGTTATCTTGTGTTAGGGAGCTGCTATCTGGTTACCTTCCCATTGTTCTGTTGTTAGGCTGCTGGGGGAGGGGAAGGGAGGGGGTGATATCACTCCAACTTGTAGTACAGCAGTAAAGATTGACTAAAGTTTATCAGAGCACAAGTCACATGACTGGGGCACCTGGTAAACTGACAATATGTCTAGCCCCATGTCAGATTTCAAAATTAAATATAAAAAAAATCTGTTTGCTCTTTTGAGAAATGGATTTAGTGCCGGGGGAGCTCTAATAACTGATTTGAAAAAAAAAACTTTTTTTACATGACAGTATCCCTTTAAGTCTTATGAAAAATAATTCCCTCAAAATCTTTCTGACAGTTATGTCAATGGTATCCTCCTCTTTCCCCAAAGTTTTGTAGCATCTCTTTATCCACACAAAAAAATCTAACCATTTCCCTTGAAAAGACAACCATGCTGTGTCAAAGAACTTATAAGGGAACCTACGACTATTTATAATGTATCACAGTCTTTCATTACCACCGTAGGACAATCTCTCAGACTCAATGGGGAGACAAAAAAGGATTTGAGTACTGATTCATATAACAGTTTTCTAGAGAAAACCTGCATTTCCCTCAGACTCAGATTCCATTTCTTCAGTAGTTTTTGGCAGATCACATGGGGCTACTAAATGGCCAATCACAGCCTGTATTTGGCACCAATGAAGCAGCTTAAATGCAACGGAGCATAACAAAATTCAAACAGTAGTAAGTAGTGACGGGTAAAAATGCCCCGTTTCGTTTCACCGGAAAAATTCACGAAATAGTGAAAAATTTGCGAAACACATTGAAGTCAAAAATTTTTTTACTCATAACATTTTTTTTTACACATTCAAAGATGGGAGTCAATGGGAGTTTTTTTTTGGTCCAAATACATTAAAAACAAGTTTTTTTTCCGCTGGTGAATAAATTAGCTCATTACTAGTAGTGAGAATAATTTCAATTAGATTAGATTAAATTAGAGCAGCCTAACGCATGTTGTACCTTATGGGGCACTTACTCATAGGGGGTTATTTATCAAAGTCCGAATTTATCTGTTACAAACTCCGATCAAAATCCGCTCTGGTTTTTTACGCTTATTTATTATTACATTTTCCCGAAAATTAGCTTTGCGGGTAAAAATCTGATTTTCACGATTTTTCCGGATTTTTTCATCCGATTTTGCATGAATTTCACAGGGTTTTTTTTCGGAATTTTCACCCGAAAACTCCGAAAACTTCAGGGTATTGCACGAAACCCAGCGCACATCAAAAAATCATTGGGACTTCTCCCATTAAATTATATGCAACCTCGACAGGTCTGAGATGCCAGATTTTCTAATTCGGAATTTTCCATCCTCAGGGTTTAATAAATTCAGAAAAATTCATGATTTTTTAAAAGTATGATTTTATAACAAAAAAAATCACGATGTTTCGTGATTTTTGCATGCAAAGTTTAGTAAATAACCCCATAGAGTACTTACTCATGAGCCTATGAGTAAGTGCCCCATAAGGCACGGAATGCATTAGGCTGCTCTCCTTCTTCTAATAAATATTTTTTAAATGTTTAAATTATTCTCACTGCTGTTTGAATGTTTTGATGGTCCTTTGCATTGAAGCTGCTTCATGTGTGAGTGTGTAACCCACAGACTGGGGTTCTATGCACTATATTTCATTATTAAGGCTTTATTGAATATTTTCGACTGTTTTTTACATTTACAAGTAGAGCCCACACACACCATTTATATTCATTGCCTTATTTGTCATCCCCCAAAATGTTTTGCACTCTTGTGTTGCTCCCCAATTCTTTATACAATTGAATGTGACTCGCGGATAAAAGGGTTGGGAACCCCTATTCTAAAAGAACACAAGCACCCAATTTGCCTGTAGTAAGTGGGCACCTTCTCAAGGATATATTGACACTTACATATCAGTGGCAGGCCTTGTGTTGTTATCATTACTAGGGACACTCACACAATTCCTGTTGCAGGTAGTGGATCTCTTATCCAGAAACACACTATCCAAAAACCACCAGAATTACGGAGAGGCAATCTTCCATAGACTACATTATAATGAAAAATATAAAAAAAATTCTCGATAATAAAAAATAACCTTGTACTTGATCCCAACTAAGATATAATTAATCCTTATTATGGAATCCAAAGTATGGAAAGACCCCTTATCCAGAAAACCCCAAGCCCCTAGCATTCTGGATAACAGCTCCCATAACTGTATTGATAAGAATGCGTCTGTATAGTGAAGGTTTCTTAGTTCAGCATTTCAAAATGGTTCCTGGGGTGAGACTGTCCATCTGTCAGTCACTGCAATATCCAGTTAAAATAAAAACTTTATATATATAGTGAATAAAGTAGTCCCTCTTGTAAAATATAAGGATATTATAAGTTACCGAGGAGTTTAATGACCTTATAAAAAGTACGAGTTCCATGACCTGTTTTTATACAGGTCATGGAACCCCGAGGTGACTTCTAATATCCCTATATTTTGCCACTGGGGGTACTTTATTTATTGTAATACACAAGTTTCAGTGAGTCATGTGACAGAAATGACATCAGAACTCACCGTTTATAACTGATGACATCAGAACCCACCTTTATAAGGATATAATTTACAAGATATTCATGGCTTTTGTGTAATATAATAATATAATACACAAAAGCCATGAATATCTTGTAAATTATATCCTGATAAACGGTGAGTTCTGATGTCATCAGTTATAAACGGTGAGTTCTGATGTCATTTCTGTCACATGACTCACTGAATCGCGTGTATTATAAAAAATAAAGTACCCTCTGTTGCAAAATATGAGGATATTAGAAGTTACCTCTGTGTTTTATATATGGTCATGAAATTCCTCTGTAACTTATAATATCCTTATATTTTACAAGAGGGGTAATTTATTTTTTTTGATTATTTGCCTTCTTCTTCTGACTCTTTCCAGCCTTCAAATAGGGTCACTGACCCCATATAAAAACAAATGCTCTGTAAGGCTACACATTTATAGCTATTTCTTTCTATTCAAGCCTCTCCTATTCATATTTCCGTATCTTATTCAAATCAATGCATGGTTGCTAGGGTAATTTGGACCCTAGCAACCAGATGGCTGAAATTACAAACTGGAGAGCTGCTGAATAAATGAGTGATTGAGTGATTTAAATATATCTTAATAGAATGGAACAAAATGCTGATGTTTTTGGGCCCCTAAATTTGACTTTGTTGGGCCAAGTAACATCTATTTATGCCACTGTTACATTTATAGGAGTACCTTCATAGTACAGGTATGGGACCTGTTATCAAGAATGCTCGGGACCTGGGGTTTTCCAGATAACGGATTTTTCCATAATTTAGATCTTCATACCTTAAATCTACTAGAAAATCATTTAAACATTAAATAAACCCAATTGGCTTTTTATTCCTCGGATAAGAATTAATTCTAATATCTTAGTTGGGATCAAGCTACAGTTTTATTATTACAGAGAAAAAGGAAACCATTTTTAAAAATCTGGATTATTTGAATAAAATGGGTCTATGGGAGACAGCCTTTCCGTAATTCTGAGCTTTCTGGATAATGGATTTCCTGGATTGCGGGTCCCATACATGTACAGGTACCAGAGAAACATGCTGCAGCAGTGAGTATGCACAGGAGCATCAATACCAAGGCGTGTGCCATTATTAGGCAATGCTGAGCATTATACTGGGGTCACTGGGAGACCTGCAGAGAATCATCAGATTTTTAAATAGCCACTACAATTGGGGTAGTTGTAGTGATAGGGGTCAGGTGACTTACAGATGGGTATTTTTGGACCCTGGTACACAGTCAGACCATAGCACCAGCAAGGCCAGTTCATAAGAATGGTATCGAACACCCAGAACCCCTGCTTTGAATAATAGAGACAGGCAGGGATTTCTGTAAAAGTCCCAGAGCCAATGCTATATGTCCTTAAAAGGGCAAACAAGCCATGCCACAGACAGACACAAGTAAATAAATACAATAAGATGAGAAGTAGCAAAAAATAGAAGTGAAGGAGCAGAAAGAGAGGTAATAATGGGGGGTAGAGGAACAAAGTGACAGCAGAACAGATTATTTGCAAGATACATGACATAGATACAACATGTAATAGATACATCATGACTTAGATACAACATGACATAGATACAACATGGCGTAGATACAACATGACATAGATACAACATGTCATAGATACAACATGACTTAGATACAACATGACATAGATACAACATGACATAGATACAACATGTCATAGATACAACATGTCATAGATACAACATGACTTAGATACATGTCATAGATACAACATGACCTAGATACAACTTGACATAGATACAACATGACATAGATACAACATGTCATAGATACAACATGACATAGATACAACATCGCATAGATATAACTTGGCATAGATACAACATGAGAAGGATACAACATGACATAGATACAACATGTCATATATACAACATGACATAGATACAACATGACGTAGATACAACATGGCATAGATACAATATGACAGATACAACATGACATAGATACAACATGACATAGACACAACATGACTTATATACAACATGACTTAGATACAACATGACTTAAATACAAGATGACATAGATACAACATGACATAGATACAACATGACATAGATACAACATGACATAGATACAACATGACTTAGATACAACATGATGTAGATACAACATGGCATAGATACAACATGACATAGATACAACATGTCATAGATACATGTCATAGATACAACATGTCATAGATACAACATGTCATAGATACAACATGACTTAAATACAACATGTCATAGATACAACATGACCTAGATACAACATGACATAGATACAACATGACATAGATACAACATGTCATAGATACAACATGACTTAGATACAACATGACATAGATACAACATGACATAGATACAACATGACATATGTACATGACATAGATACAACATGACAGATACAACATGGCATAGATATAACTTGGCATAGATACAACATGACAAGGATACAACATGACATAGATACAACATGTCATATATACAACATGACATAGATACAACATGACGTAGATACAACATGGCATAGATACAATATGACAGACACAACATGACTTAGATACAACATGACTTAGATACAATATGACTTAGATACAACATGACATAGATACAACATGACATAGACACAACATGACTTAGATACAACATGACTTAGATACAACATGACTTAAATACAACATGACATAGATACAACATGACATAGGAAGAACATGACATAGATACAACATGACATAGATACAACATGACATAGATACAACATGACATAGATACAACATGACTTAGATACAACATGACAAAGATACAACATGACATAGATACAACATGACATAGATACAACATGACATAGATACAACATGACGTAGATACAACATGGCGTAGATACAACATGACAAAGATACAACATGACATAGATACAACATGACATAGATACAACATGACATAGATACAACATGACATAGATACAACATGACATAGATACAACATGACGTAGATACAACATGGCATAGATTCAACGTGACATAGATACAACAGAACTTAGATACAACATGACATATATACAACATGACATAAATAAAATTTGCATATATACAACATGACATAAGCAGAACATAATTAGAATAACAGTCTGGAATGCAGAAATCCCCCAATCAGAATCAAATAAATGAAATATTGGAGATTCCATAATGTCCTCTTGGTTCATATATTATACCCCAAAGTTAGAGTTCCATCTTATTCTCTTTGGAAACATTATCAGGTTTATATACGCGACAGTGCAAGTCCCTATTACCCCCCCCCCCTCCAAAGAAAGGCTTGGTTCCACCTCACACCTCGAGTGTAATAGTTATCTTTACTACATAGTACAACCCACATGGGCTGCCACATATAAAGCAGTAATGTACATGAAGGCGCCTCTTTGTCCTTGTTCCCCTCTTTATTTGAAATTACAAACTGGAGAGCTGCTTAAAATAAAGCTAAATAACTCAAAAAACACAAATAATAAAAAATGAAAACCAATTGCAAATTGTCTCAGAATATCCCTCTCTACATCATACTATAAGTTAATTCAAAGGTTGAACAACCCCTTTAAAGTTCACCGACTACTGCAAAGAAGTGAGGGGTGAGTGAAGGGCAGTCACCCGGGTCTGGGTGGTTGGAAATGCGCATCATTAAAGGGGAACTATCACAAAAATGAAAATGTAATATAAGCTTCAGCATACTGAAATAAGAACCTTTCCAAATACAATCAATTAAATATTCTGTACCGTTTCAATCAAGTTTAATCAAGTTTATCTTCACTATTCCTCTCTCAGCATCTGTTTCTCTTCATTCTGTCTTCATGCAGCAGTTGGGTGTCAGATATTCATTGACAGTTAGATCCAATATATCTTATAGGGGGGCTCCTTTTGCCTAGAAGATGTATTAGAGCTCACTCTATTAAAATCACCAGACATCATGTCTCTCTACATGCAGGATTTGTGCAAAAGGCAGTTATTTTGTTAGATTTTGTTTGTACTGGAATCAGTTATTTGAATGAAGAGAAACAGATGCTGAGAGAGAGGAATAGTGAACAAAAACTTGATTATTCCAGTAATTATACAGTATATTTAATGGATTGTATTTAGAAAGTTTCTTACTTCAGTATGAGGAAGCTTATATTATTTTTTCATTTTTGCGATAGTTCCCCTTTAAGCCACTGAATAGAGAAAAGCCCAGTCTTTGAAAGAAATAAAGAAATATTCCCGCACCCGTTTATATTTACAAATGCACAAATGCAAAGCAGGAATGTTCACAGGGGAACTGTCTGTATAATTCAGGCATGTGAATTGAGAGATACACCCTATACATGAGATTTATCTATACTTCCTGCTTTGCCTCTGAATTATAAAGGTGTGTGGTTTCACCTGCACATTCAGCAGCACAGACACCACCGAGCCTCATATGCTGCCCAGTTGTGATGTTTGTTATATTATATTTTAAGGAACCTGTGTAACTGGCCACGTGTGAATAAACACCGTGCTACAAAACAATTCAGTAAGTTTGTGAAGAATTTGTAAAATGCAAAAGCACCCCTATTGCTGAGAAGAAGGGGCAAGTAAAATTGGTTCTTTGCCACCTAATGTAACATGCCAACAGCTGCAGGCTGAGTTATACAGGGAACTCTGAGTATCACTCATGTATTATAAGGGATAATGTACCCCCTACTGTAAATGATAAGGATATTAGAAGTCACTGAGGGGTTGTTCTGTGACCATATTTAGGCACAAGGCTGCAGGCTGAGTTATACAGGGAACTCTGAGTATCACTCATGTATTATAAGGGATAATGTACCCCCTACTGTAAATGACAAGGATATTAGAAGTCACTGAGGGGTTGTTCTGTGACCATATAAAGGCACAAGGCTGCAGGCTGAGTTATACAGGGAACTCTGAGTATCACTCATGTATTATAAGGGATAATGTACCCCCTACTGTAAATGATAAGGATATTAGAAGTCATTGAGGAGTTGCTCTATGATCATATAAAGGCACAAGGCTGCAGGCTGAGTTATACAGGGAACTCTGAGTATCACTCATGTATTATAAGGGATAATGTACCCCCTACTGTAAATGACAAGGATATTAGAAGTCACTGAGGGGTTGTTCTGTGACCATATAAAGGCACAAGGCTGCAGGCTGAGTTATACAGGGAACTCTGAGTATCACTCATGTATTATAAGGGATAATGTACCCCCTACTGTAAATGACATGGATATTAGAAGTCACTGAGGGGTTGTTCTGTGACCATATAAAGGCACAAAGCTGCAGGCTGAGTTATACAGGGAACTCTGAGTATCACTCATGTATTATAAGGGATAATGTACCCCCTACTGTAAATGATAAGGATATTAGAAGTCACTAAGGGGTTGTTCTGTGACCATATAAAGGCACAAAGCTGCAGGCTGAGTTATACAGGGAACTCTGAGTATCACTCATGTACTGTATTATAAGGGATAATGTACCCCCTACTGTAAATGATAAGGATATTAGAAGTCACTGAGGGGTTGTTCTGTGACCATATAAAGGCACAAGGCTGCAGGCTGAGTTATACAGGGAACTCTGAGTATCACTCATGTATTATAAGGGATAATGTACCCCCTACTGTAAATGATAAGGATATTAGAAGTCACTGAGGGGTTGTTCTGTGATCATATAAAGGCACAAGGCTGCAGGCTGAGTTATACAGGGAACTCGGAGTATCACTCATGTATTATAAGGGATAATGTACCCCTACTGTAAATGATAAGGATATTAGAAGTCACTGAGGGGTTGTTCTGTGACCATATAAAGGCACAAGGCTGCAGGCTGAGTTATACAGGGAATTCTGAGTATCACTCATGTATTATAAGGGATAATGTACCCCCTACTGTAAATGATAAGGATATTAGAAGTCACTGAGGGGTTGTTCTGTGACCATATAAAGGCACAAGGCTGCAGGCTGAGTTATACAGGGAACTCTGAGTATCACTCATGTATTATAAGGGATAATGTACCCCCTTTTCAAAAGAAAGGTGTTAGGATCTCCAACAATAATGAATCAATCAGTTAAAAAATTGAAAAATTTATTAGGACATAAGAGCAAGACCTAACGCGTTTCGTGCCTGCCGGGGCACTTATTCATGGGTTATGAGGACTGGGGTGAATTGTGAGTATATTCTCCATGATTAACTTCAATATTTGTTTTTGAATTATTAATTATTTTGGAGTAGTACATATTTATATACATATATAATATATTCAGTATTCAGAGAAATTCAGAGAACAAGATGAAAATGAAGATTTCAGGGAAAAGATCTGAGACAGACAGTGTTGTGCCATCTTTCATTCTGGCTACTGATACGCTTATCTCTTCCTCGTATCCTGCACTTTCCGTCCACGCTCGATTCATTCATGAGGTTGAAGAGGTTGAAGAGATAACATCACCTCTTGCAGCTCCCGGGGGCAGTCCCTGCTCAGAAACGATATTCAACCGGCCCTTTAAGGATTTATCGTTACAGTAACCGGTTACAAAAAATAAATATTCCCGATCTGTAAGTAGATTTGACATTCACAGGGTCTGCCCTACCAAAATGTAACTATTGGGGAGCAGACCCCATAACCCTCACCTTGGTCTCGGGGGACAGGTGAGGAGGATCATGGGTATAGAGTTTGGGTGGGACTTGAGAAGTTACTAGACCAGTAACAGAAGTTGGATTTTTTCTTCCATTACCTCCTTCTCACAAAGTCTTGTTAGGATTCAACAAAAGCTTTGAGTTGTACAAGGAGACGGGGGGATGAGCTTCTGGCCAGGACTTTCCTTGAAGAAACCATCGGGGCAACAGTCAGCAGTTTTGAGTGACAATTTCTTGACCCGTATTTTATCACCCAGGAGAGCAGATTTGTGCCACATGCTGTAGTGCTTACAGTAAAGAACCCCTTCCTATGCTGATAGTGAAACCTCCTTTCACTTTTGGTTTCATTGGATGTTCTGCTGTCACCTACACCTTCCAACACACAAAAGGGCAAAGCTCTTTACTATATACTACCTATATTATATATGTTAATTCGATGATCCCATGGCCTCTTTCTCATGTCAAAAAATGCAACTTTGCAAGACCATATCTGTAGCTTCCTTGATTAAACTGTCTGACCCGCTCTGGGTTCCTCTATATCGTTTTTGTAGTTTGTCGGTGAGCAGGGAAGGAAATCAAGTTCTCGTTAGCCAGAAATGAGTGTGAAATTAGTAGGAAAGGAAGTTATTTTACTGGTTTGTGTGGGTGGTGACATACTTGATTTGGGATAAAAACTTTATTTGGGTCAAATAAACTTACATTTTCTTTCATTGTCGTGGGTAATAACTGTTGTTGGAAAATGAGTCCAAATGGACCAAATGGAAGACTTTTTAGTCAGTTGGGAGCAATGAAACGGTGGGCCCATAATTCGGTTTTTCTGGTGGGTCCTGCATCCCTCCCAGTCCAACAGTAACCAGAAACATTACAGGGCTCAGGTATTTACTCTACTGAAACCATGGAGGGATCCACCAAATAATGAACCCAATCCTGTGAAAATCCACTCAATTTTACCATTTTTGCTTTCCCCCTCATTTAGTCAAATTGCTTTGACTCCTATGTGGCCCAGCCGATCTGGTAATTTAACAAAGATTTGGAGGATCACAGACTTAATTATCAAGAGAGGAAGAAGAGGAGAATGGAAAGTACAAGAAGAAATAGTAGAGAACTTTGAGACATTATGGGGCAGATTTTGAAGGTTCTCGTTGGATTTTTGGTCAAAACTCACAAATTCAAGTTGGGAATAATCCAAACTCCAGTGTATGAGATTTATCATACCTTGACCCTGGGAACAACTCAATTCGATAGTACGGCACCTAAAACCTGCAGAGTTCATGTAGAAGTCAATGGCAGAAGTCCAGTGACCAATTTGAAGATTTTAATAGTCTTCCGGACATTCGAGTTTAATCTAATCCGACTCAAGTTTTCAAGTCGGTAATAGTCGTTCGAGTTTTTTCTTAAATAAAATTCTATTCGAGTTTCGAGTTTGTTCAAGGTAAAAAAAAAACTCTAACATTCGACCTTTGATAAATCTACCCCTATTTATTAATTCATAAAATGAATTCTGGGTTGCTGGTATATGGCTTGAAGTGTAGGTCTGATATTTTGTTTAGGTGGCAGAGGTAAGTTCTTTTATCTAAGATCATTTTGTCAAGTCGTCCCAGTGTTTTTAATGGCAACCATGTGGTCCCTTTATGACTTATTACCCTTTCTTTAGAACAGCCCCATCATTTAGATATATTATTCCTGTTAACATGCACCACTATTCAGCTTTGACCCTTACATAAATAATTATATTCTGCATGTATTTCAGATGAGTAATATGCATTGAAATGATTGGGAGTGTCGGGTGGTACAGCATTTTGGGCTTAGTGTTAAAAACCAAGGGAAAAACCACGCTGTACTGGCACGCAAACATATATAGTTTCATTTCCTAGAATGACACCAGTCTATTAAACTGGGACTCTGTTCAGTCATTGGATCAAGCCCTGGGAGCCTTATAATAATCATAAAGAACAAAACAGAGCAGTTAAACAGGTAAAGCTAAAATACAGCTTCAGTAACCTGAAATATGGATGATTTACTGCTGTAAGTGACCAACATTTGAGTTGATGGAAACTTCTCCAAAATAAAATATTAGCTGTGTAATACAGTAGCTTAGTAGAAATTGGATTTCGTTTCTGACTTCTGTTGCTCACGTAAAGGAGAACTAAACCCTAAAAATGAATATGGCTAAAAATATCATATTTTATATAGTGAATTTATTGCACGAGGCTAAAGTTTCAGCTTGTCAATGGCAGCAATGATCCAGGACTTCAAACTTGTCACAGAGGTCACCATCGCTGAACTGCCCTTGTGCCTTAAATCAGTGGTTTACTGTTAAGTTAACTTTTAGTTAAAACAAATGCTCTGTAAAAGTGAAAAGTGAATTTTAAATGGCCCTAAATGATGGTCGTGGATCTGTGAAAATCATAGCCTACCCAACTCAGAGATATTTCGTTATCAGCAACTGAGCCATTTTATTCATATATTTAATAAAGACAAATCTCCCACCACCCCCGTCTAATTTGAAACGATTTGTATAAAATATCCCTTCTCAAGAGGCCCTATCCTTAATTTATGTTGACAACTTCTCCTTGTATATAGCAAAGATCCTTTACCTTTAACTACAACATTGGTACAAAGATCTTAAATATCAATTTAAGATTCAAAGATTTGGTTTCAAATTTGGGTATCAATGGCCCATTGCTCTAGAATCATTTCGCTTATAGAAACTTCATATAAAGTCCTCATGCGTTTGTATTTGGTTCCACTTCGCCTACACAAAATAAATCCCCAGCTCAGCAAAGTGTTCCAGACGATGTGGCCACACTGGTACAATATAACACATATGACGGACTCTCCTCAGCACCAGATAGGATACCTTTAAGAGCCAAATTTGCGTTTTTTTTTAAACCGGAAATTCGGATTTACTAGTGCGAGAGAGCCCAATTGCGCTCTCCGCACTAGTGTTGCGGCATTCCCCCTGGACAGTTAAGCTGGCGAGTGGGGAGCCTCAGAAACGGCACTGTCCAGAATATTCAGCAACGCAAATAAATTTGAAGTAAGATTTCCAAACACTTTATAGAATAAAAAAAGAAATTCAAACATTAACAACCATTTGAGGACATCAACAATGTTTATCTTCTTGGCTGCTAACATTACTTTTGCAAAATTTTGTTAATCAATTTCCATCACCCAAGATAAGATGAATTTCTTCAACACCTCAGGACCTCAAAGGTATCATCCGTTTACCGTTGGAAAACTTTTTATTTTAAATTTTTGCATACTTTTTTTTGTTCTTTCTTTATTTCGACCACCACCAACCCTATAGTGTGGTAATTAGACTTTCCAATTCCCTCCTCTTCTTTTTCCTTTTATTCTAAATGGACATCTGTATTCCATAACATGGCATTTGCATTCGATATTCATTCTGTAAAATTTTAAATGCTAATGAAAGTGATTGCATGCTCACAAGCCCGAACCCTGAGATCCTTAATGTTCTTGCAGACAAGCATGATATCGGGATTAGTATTTGAACGTGTTAATAATTATTTAAATGTTATAGATTGGGTATAACATGAATAAATGAATGAAATGTAAAACCTAGCATGTGTATTACTGACAGCAGAGCTGCTACTGCCGTCTCCAAACCACACAGCACACATTCTAACTGGGAGGAAATGCAGCCACATCCGACTCTCCATTGTACCAACTACAACTAACTGTGAAGAGGGTGAATCAGCTCTTACACACTGGGGGAGTCCAGGGCAAAGCAATCTGATTTCTGCTCTCATTTTGAACTGAACTGGTTGACCGCTACAAGTGAGTTATCCTCAGAGTATTATTTTCAGAGCACAGAGGCTTGTTGGGTCCTTGTGCACTCACTAGTCCGGTGTGAACACGAGAGTCAGAACTGTTAAGTATGTCATTAATCATGTAAAGTGAGTGTTTTGAATCATGTAGGGCACAGGTTTCCAGCATACACTCCCTAGTTAGGGGAAGTCCGTGCCCAGCTTGCCACAACAGTGCTGCCCTATCTTGCGCTCCCATTCAGGTTTGGCACGACACAAAGCAAGTCACTACTCAGTTGCTGTCACGCACATCTACTTTCACTACCTGCAGTACATCCCCATCTCCAGACTTTCGTTGTAAAACGTAAAAATAGGTAATTTTATACACAGCGGCAAGCTTTTTTTCTAGAGAGGAAGTGCCGTTTCCTGCTTGGGTGCTGCCATGGTGATGTCAATCTGTCTATAGTGCAAACGGAACCAAGAGGTTTACCAAGAGGTAACATAAATAAACGCATGGGAAAACAAAACCGGAAACATGCTGCTATTATTTTTTTGGGCTATTTGAGGTTTCTCTTTTTATTAACTCTGGAGTTCTTCTCCGTTTTTTGCTCCTCCCATGTTTCTTGGGTTGTCCACTTTTAGTTACACCCTGTGCTGTAACAGGGAAAGCAGAGGGAATATAGAGGACATCCTCTGGTGGTGCTATGGAGGGACTGAATCTAGATCAGGGATCCCCAACCTGTAGAACCCGTGAGCAACATTCAGAAGTAAAAAGGAGTTGGAAAGCAAGACAAGCATGAAAAATGTCCCTGGGGTGCCAAATTGCTGTGATTGGCCATTTGGTAGCCCCTATATGGACAGTCAACCTACATTGAGGCTCTGTTTGGCAGTACACCTGGTTTTTATACAACTAAAACTTGCCTCCAAGCCAGGAATTCAAAAATAAGCACCTGCTTTGAGACCACTGGGAGCAACATCCAAGGGGTTGGAGAGCAACATGTTGCTCACAAGCTACTGGTTGGGGATCATTGCTCTAGATAAGATAAAGAGGGGGTCTCCATAGAGTAAAGTATTTACTCACCACATTACGGAAGTGGCCCAAGTGCACCGCCCTGAGCCTTCAGCATGGAGAGCGGACAACCGTGAAAGAATCTGGAGCAGGCACTCAAATAAAGGCAATCTTTCATCAAATAGTAGAAAAGATTTATTGTGTCCTCTTTCTTACGCGTTTCGTGTTACAAACACTTAATCATAGGCTGAGTATGTGGAGCTCAAACGCCAATATTTAAACAAAAGTGCACCAATCACAACACTTCATCAATAAAAAGGTGATCCAATCCCTGAATTCCCCACATCAGACCAACTCTATGTCCAACTATCTCAGGTGTAACATGTCTGAGTTAAAGAGGTTGTTCACTTTTAAATACACTTTTAGTATGATATAGGGAGTGATATTCTGAAACCGTTTGTAATCAGTTTTCATTTTTAATTATTTGTGGCTTTTGAGTTATTTCGCTTTTTATTTAGCAGCTCTTTAGTTTGCAATTTCAGCAATGCAGTTGAGTCCAAATTCCCCTAGCAACCATGCACTAATTTGAATAAGAGACTGAAATGGGAATAGTAGAGGCACCAAATAGAAAGATCATAGAAAGTAGCAATAACAATACATTTGTAGCCTTACAGAGCATTTGTTTTTAATTGGAGTCAGTGACCCCCGTTTGAAAGCTAGAAAGAGTCAGAAAAGGAAAGTAAAAACTATGAAAAAAGAAAAAATGAAGACCAAGTCAAAAGTTGTTTAGAATAAGCCATTCTATAACCTACTAAAAGTTAACTTAAAGGTGAACCTCCCATTTAATTCTTTATTGAGCCTTATGTCCCTATTAGCACTGGCAGAAAGGGCAACCCTAGTAGGGGGCAACAATAGACTTACACGTGTGTTGAGATCTGATGTTCAGTGCAGAACAAGCTAGGATGGATCATCTGGCCACCTACCCATCTAACTAAATCACACAATATTCAGCTGCAAGCTGATTGGTCACATAGCCTCACCTGTGTATTTCCAATATTATTATTTTTTTAATGCTTAAAATGAACCATTCTTTCACTTTTAATTCCTAAAAAGAGTATCTTAGACAAACATACTTTCAGAACTGAGTATTCAGTCCTTTGTCTGTGTTGTGGTTGAACTCTTTTAGTAAGAGCTAATGAGTTTAGCAGTAAACAAACTCTAATCAGCTGAAAAGGAAGTGGCTTGTTCATCATTTGCGGCAGGACTCACATATACTCACATGGTGCACTCATAGTCCATTACTGAACATGAAACCTGCCTATAGGAATGTGTCATTGAAAGTCTGCATTGCACTGTGGGAACCTTCACTCTGAGTAGGGGTGCAGGATCCACTAGCCTGGTATTGAACCCCATGTTTGGCATGTAGACTTGGTGGGGAATTGTGGAGTAGTACATGGGCCTGTATATAATAACTGTGCAATAAACAAAGCATTGCGTGAGGCCTACTCAGAAGCGTTAAACATGGCACTTTACGCCAGGATATATATTTACAGCGCTTCCAAAGCCTTATCTATCTCTTGGGTGGAAGCAGCAGAGAATATAAAATCTACTAAACAGAAGGATCCATCTTATATATACATAGTGCTCTAGTAATATCTGTCACCTTTTCTTAGGTGGCACCATCGCAACTTGATTAGATGTTCTTGTACAAAATGATGACTTGATCAGGGCTTGGCTAGATATGAAGAAATTGAAGGCTGGATAAACCTGTTGGGCAGAGATCTCATCTGATCATCTGCTGACTGGTCCACGTGATCCAATTATTGGCTTAGGTCCATAATAATTAGAGCAGATCACCACCTGGCAACCTCCCTAATGAAGCAGATCTGCCTGTGTATGGCCAGCTTTACCCAATGGAAGCAAATACATCTTTTGTTTGGTTGACTTACAACACTGGTGGTATATAGATGGTGGTGTATTAAGGAACTGCTTTGTACTTTTCATGATTCAATGAATACAATACAATTTACACACTCTCTCTCTTTCAGAGCTCAGATGCCAGCGTCAGGAAGGTTCGCAGGAGAGAAAAGAACAGAGTCGCTGCCCAGAGAAGCCGGAAAAAGCAAACTCAGAAAGCAGACAAACTGCATGAGGTACAGTACAATGGATGGCAACCCAGCATCCTCTAGATCAGGAATCCCCAACCTTTTTTCCATGTGAGCAACATTCCAATGTAAGTAAGAGTTGGAGAGCAACATCAGCATGCAAAAGGTTCCTGGAGGTGCCAATTAGCCCCTATGGGGACTGGCAGGCTACAGGAGACTCTGTTTGGCAGTACATCTGGTTTTTATGCAAACAAAACTTGCCTCCAAGCCTGGAATTCAAAAATAAGCACCTGCTTTGTGGCTACTGGAAGCAACATCCAAGGGGTTGTGACATATTGTTCATAGGCCGCTGGTTGGGGACCTCTGCTCTAGATATTGATGAAATACAATTCCACATAACATGTGTAGGGAAGCAGTTGTCTTGCTTCTGCAATGTTGCATACCTTCCAGTTTACCTTGTTCTTGCCAAATAATCCTAAATGCAATCAGATAGTTGATAAGGTTTAGTTGGATAAGTTTTGGCTGGTTGCAAGAGGATGTAATGTAAATGGATCACAACCTAATTTAAACCATTGAGATGTAGCGGCCCAGTGGGCCCATTATAATATAGCGCTAAACATAATAAAAAGTTTGCTTTATTTCTAGTAACCCTCAGCAACAAATTCATACAACAGGCCAGTAAACTGTGGCATGTGATTGGTTGCTGTGGGCTACAAGAACTGGAAGGACCACAATTTGTCTCCTCTTCACTCTCCTACAGCCGTACAACTAGTGATTTATAGTCATTTTTGTTTCATGTTAGTTCCCCTTTAAGCCTAAATACAGACTAGGATGCTGCCCATCAGATGAAGTTGACTATAGACTAGCAATAACATATCCGAGAGGACCAACTTCTCTCTAATTATATGGTTCTTGCCTTGTTTGACAGGAATATGAATGTTTGGAACAAGAAAACTCGTCTTTGAAGAAGGAAATTGGGAAACTAACGGATGAAGTGAAACATCTAAGCCAAATCCTGAAGGACCATGAGCAGATATGTCCATATCTCCATTGCCCAGTGAACTATGTGACAGTCCCCCGAGTAACGGACGCTGTTCCTGGCTGTTTGCCTCGGTGATTTCCTGTTTCGTCTATGTCATTTCCTTTTTGATTTATCGGCGTTAACGGCCACTCTCTCTGCTGTATCCTGAATCAAACATAAAGCCACCACAGCAGGACACCTCGGTGATTGTAACCTCAGGGAAGAGACAAAATAGATGGAATTGACAACTTACACGTCAGCGTTCCATGTCCTGTAATAATAACACTTCAGAAACCAAGATGGCTCCTGTAAATGTGAACTGAACCTCCTTGAACTGAGTGCTACTGCCGCCTTGTATAAAGAAAGCCAAGTTTGTAAACCTCCTCTTTAAAAGGGCAGTGTACCCCCTTGTTCAACCTGAACATGATGAATAGGGCTTGTGCCGAACATACTTTTTGCCTATTGTTATCAGAAGAAATCGTCTATGGTATTTGAACTAAACAGGGCAAAAAGGAAAATTGACGCTACTGCATATTTGGTCCTTGCGAGGTAGATAATTATACAGTAAAACCAGATAAAAATGTATTCTTCATTATAAAATGATGGTGGAACCACGAAAAATAGTGTAAAATGCTGGAAAATTTAAATCAAAGCATGTCAATTTGAGGTTTCACTGTTTTTACCAGTATACAATCCTTTGTTGTGATTGTTTAGTTAGCAGTAGTCCATTATGCATTATTTGAGTATCTGTGCACTTGGAATCTAATTATTTATCTCACAAGGGCCAAACATGCTTCAGTCTCCCTGTTTGCCCAGTTTAGCTCAAGAAATAACAAAAAACATGGATTTTTATTATTTAAAATAATAGGCAAAAATTATATTAAGCACAAGCCCTTTTCATTGCACTCATGTTGTACAAAGGGTTATGTTTCCCCTTTAACCAGCTTTTGTTGAGGGTCAGATAGTTTCCTGTAGCCCTGACGTATAGACAAGCAAATAAAACTTTGGACGGCTTCGAATTTACAAATAATACTGTTTTTAACTGTATGAAAAACCACAAAAAGCTGCATTCGCATGAAAAATCTGAATATTCCCTTAATTCAAATGTCTTCTCAGAAGCAAATTTTCCAGTGAAAGGAAATGTATTTTACCTCCCCCTCTAAACTGTGTTCTGATGAACGACTAATATGTTATTCAGCTACGTGCAGTGCAGCACCACAAATCATACAGGGGGGGTGTCAGGTTCTGATTGCATGGAAATGTTTTTTTTATTAACACATCAGTATTTATATTGTAGCAAATGTATTTTGATAATAAATTCTCAATGAAGTGTATTTTTTAAAGCATGTTTATTATATGTGGGTGCACGCATAGGGTGGTATTGAGATTATGTTTCGGAGACACCTGTATAATGGACTAAAACACTAATGGTAGGCACCTCTGTTACCTATTACTAGGAAATACTTTTTACAGGTTTAAAGGAACAGTAACATCTAAAAGTGAAAATGTTTTAAAGGAATAACAATATAATGTAGTGTTGCCCTGCACTGGTAAAACTGGTGTGTTTTTTTCAGAAACACTACTATAGTTTATATAAACAAGCTGCTGTGTAGCCATGGGGGCAGCCATTCAAGCACAGGATACACAGTAGATAACAGATAAGTACTACTATAGTTTATATAAACAAGCTGCTGTGTAGCCATTGGGGCAGCCTCAAATGTTCACCCCAAATCTCACCTGAATTAACCATCACTTCCAGAGGCAAGTAGAACAAAACAAATCAAACCAGCATCTGGTCAGACGGTCATGTGGTTGAAAAAAATCAGGACATTATAGATGTATTGAGGGATTGAGCAGAATTTTATTGATAAGGAAATCAGGACATGCAAGATGTATTGAGGGATTGAGCAGAATTTAATTGATAATTTAATCATGACATGCTCGATGTATCTAGGGATTGAGCAGAATTTAATTGATAAGGAAATCAGGAATTGCAAGATGTATTGAGGTATTGAGCAGAATTTAATTGATAAAGAAATCAGGACATGCTAGATGGATTGAGCAGAATTTAATTGATAATTTAATCAGGACATGCTAGATGTATCGAGGGATTGAGCAGAATTTAATTGATAAGGAAATCAGGAATTGCAAGATGTATTGAGGTATTGAGCAGAATTTAATTGATAAAGAAATCAGGACATGCTAGATGGATTGAGCAGAATGTAATTTATAATTTAATCAGGACATGCAAGATGTATCAAGGGATTGAGCAGAATTTAATTGATAATTTAATCAGGACATGCTAGATGTATCAAGGGATTGAGTAGAATTTAATTGATAAGGAAATCAGGACATGCTAGATGTATTGAGGGATTGAGCAGAATTTAATTTATAAGGAAATCAGGACATGCTAGATGTATTGAGGGATTGAGCAGAATTTAATTTATAAGGAAATCAGGACATGCTAGATGGATTGAGCAGAATGTAATTGATAATTTAATCAGGACATGCAAGATGTATTGAGGGATTGAGCGGAATTTAATTGATGAGGAAATCAGGACATGCAAGATGTATTGAGGGATTGAGCAGAATTTAATTGATAAGGAAATCAGGACATGCTAGATGTATTGAGGGATTGAGCGGAATTTAATTGATGAGGAAATCAGGACATGCAAGATGTATTGAGGGATTGAGCAGAATTTAATAGAGAACAAAATCAGGACATGCAAGATGTATTGAGGGAATGAGCAGAATTTAATTGATAAGGAAATCAGGACATGCAAGATGTATTGAGGGATTGAGCAGAATTTAATTGATAATTTAATCATGACATGCTCGATGTATCTAGGGATTGAGCAGAATTTAATTGATGAGGAAATCAGGACATGCTAGATGGATTGAGCAGAATTTAATTGATAATTTAATCAGGACATGCTAGATCAGGGGTGTCCAACCCGCGGCCCGCGGGCCGCATGCGGCCCAGCAGGAAGCAATCTGTTTGCCATGTTGCGCGTCAGAGCAAAGGCACACCTCCTCTCCCCACAGCTTTGCTGGACTGGCTGCAGCCTCTCTACTGTGCGCGCGGTGCGTGTGACATCACCGCCGGCGCTCTGCGTGTGACGTCAGCGCCGGCGCTCTGCGTATGACGTCACCGCCTGTGTTCTCCGCACCAGTCTCCCCAACGGCTGCTAGCTAGCAGCTGCTGTTTGGCGCCAATTTCCTGGCTTTGCTGGGCCCTGCCCCCTCTTGTCTGGCAGCGTGATAAAGGCACACAGAGAGAGAGAGCAACTCCCAAAACTATGTGGCTCTAAGCCTGCAGCTTACTGGCAAGTCTGGCACTCTTGCACTCCACAGCAACCAATTATGATTACCTCAGCTCCCCTGGTTCAGCACAATACACCTGCACAGTATTTTTACAGGTACAGAATTTTTTACTCTTTTAGTCTGTCTTAGTGCTTTGCATTTGATATGATAAATTTGGAAGTAGGGATTTGTGTAATAACACCCCTGGGCCATATACCTATTCCATAATTTTCTGGAATTATTATTTTTACTAAATTCACTGTGTGTAGGTCTGTAGGATAAGGCATTAATTCACTATTAAATCTATTTGACAACCAATTTGTTCACTCAACTTATTTATTCAATCATGTTAATTAAAGAGCAGTGCAATAAATTAGAATTAATACAAAAATGAATTAAAAAGAAATGAATTCCCAAGCCCCCTGTGATTCCCAATAATCAATTGATTTGTTTTTTAAGATAATTAATTATGAGGTAAATGTACTTAATAGCTTATAAGTGCATTGCAATGAATAATCACTTCTTAATTAAATTCACAGTTCATAGTATCAAAAATAGAGAATAAATTTTGTAACTGAAAAATGAATTATAAATAAATTTTTTATTCAACTTCAAAAGTAGCCCAAACATAGCACAATATGTGCAGTGAAATAAAAAATTTTTTATGAAAATACGCCAGTTACAAATTGGGCCTCTTTTAGTTACGCCCCTGGTGATGGTCAAGTCTGTACCTACCATTTTGCTTTGTTGGAAAATTAGCAAAACAGTGAAAATTTTAAAAAGGCATATTTTCACATACATTCATTTATTTTTAAGACTTTTTTTTACTGCAAATATTGAACTATTTTTGGGCTACCTTTGAAGTGCCACTTGGCTAGTTTTGGGCTGATTTTGAAAATTAGACCTGGCAACCCTGAGAAGGTTGCTCTATATTTGTCCCATATTCCAGTGTATAGCTCAATCTGGTTATCTAGCTGGTATTGTAGTTAATTTCTGTGTATTTCCTTTATTTTTATAAATCAAAAGTGTTGTGTATTTCATGTGCGGCCCCAGAAATTTTTTCTTCTTCAAATGTGGCCCAGGGAAGCCAAAAGGTTGGACACCCCTGTGCTAGATGTATCGAGGGATTGAGCAGAATTTAATTGATAAGGAAATCAGGAATTGCAAGATGTATTGAGGTATTGAGCAGAATTTAATTGATAAAGAAATCAGGACATGCTAGATGTATTGAGGGATTGAGCAGAATTTAATTGATAAAGAAATCAGGACATGCTAGATGGATTGAGCAGAATGTAATTTATAATTTAATCAGGACATGCAAGATATATCAAGGGATTGAGCAGAATTTAATTGATAATTTAATCAGGACATGCTAGATGTATCAAGGGATTGAGTAGAATTTAATTGATAAGGAAATCAGGACATGCTAGATGTATTGAGGGATTGAGCAGAATTTAATTTATAAGGAAATCAGGACATGCTAGATGGATTGAGCAGAATTTAATTGATAATTTAATCAGGACACGCAAGATGTATTGAGGGATTGAGCGGAATTTAATTGATGAGGAAATCAGGACATGCAAGATGTATTGAGGGATTGAGCAGAATTTAATTGATAAGGAAATCAGGACATGCTAGATGTATTGAGGGATTGAGCGGAATTTAATTGATGAGGAAATCAGGACATGCAAGATGTATTGAGGGATTGAGCAGAATTTAATAGAGAACAAAATCAGGACATGCAAGATGTATTGAGGGAATGAGCAGAATTTCATTGATAAAGAAATCAGGACATGCGAGATGTATTGAGGGAATGAGCAGAATTTAATTGATAATTTAATCAGGACATGCTAGATATATTAAGGGATTGATCAGAATTTAATAGAGAAGGAGGTGAGGCCAATGTTTCTATTGGCTGTCCAGTAACTGACCGTCTGTTGGGAGCTTTACTGTAGCAATAGTTGGTTAATCATATAAAACTGTTATTCAAGTGGCAAAACTACCATTCAACAGACCCTACAAACCAACCAAGGCCCAACCTGCTTAGGATCAACCCATTCCACCTATGATCATCCATTTGCCTATTACTAAACAATACCTAACGTGCCAGATAAAATGTTATACTTTAGAATAAGCCGTTCCAGTATACAGTTGTCCCTAGCAACATTAGCCACATTTGCTCCAATTCTGTAAGTCACAGCGACCAATCAGATATTTGCTTTATTCATTATTCATTAACTGTACTAGAGGAGTAAATGCTAAGCCAAATGTCCTCTTGTCCCCTTCCCTTAATTCAGAGGGGTGTATCTTAGGTGACAAAAGGATGTACAGGTATGGGACCTGTTGTCCAGAATGCCTGGGGTTTTCCGGATAAGGGATCTTTCCGTAATTTAGATCTTCATATCTGAAGTCTGCTAAAAATCCATTTCAACATTAAAGGGATCCTGTCATTGGAAAACATGTTTTTTTCAAAACACATCAGTTATTAGTGCTGCTCCAGCAGAATTCTGCACTGAAATCCATTTCTCAAAAGAGCAAACACATTTTTTTATATTCAATTTTGAAATCTGACATGGGGCTAGACCTATTGTCAATTTCCCAGCTGCCCCTGGTCATGTGACTTGTGCCTGCACTTTAGGAGAGAAATGCTTTCTGGCAGGCTGCTATTTTTCCTTCTCAATGTAACTGAATGTGTCTCAGTGGGACCTGGCTTTTACTATTGAGTGTTGTTCTTATATATACCAGGCAGCTGTTATCTTGTGTTAGGGAGCTGTTATCTGGTTACCTTCCCATTGTTCTTTTGTTTGGCTGCTGGGGGGAAAAAGGAGGGGGTGATATCACTCCAACTTGCAGTAAAGAGTGATTGAAGTTTATCAGAGCACAGGTCTCATGACTTGGGGCAGCTGGGAAATTGACAATATGTCTAGCCCCATGTCAGATTTCAAAATTGAATATAAAAAAAATCTGTTTGCTCTTTTGAGAAATGGATTTCAGTGCAAAATTCTGCTGGAGCAGCACTATTAACTGATTCATTTTGGAAAAAAAAATGTTTTCCCATGACAGTATCCCTTTAAATAAACCCAATAGTATTACTTTGCCTCCAATAAGGATTAATTATATCTTAGTTGAGATCAAGTACAAGCTACTGTTTTATTAAGACAGACGGAAAAGTATTCTTTTTTTAATTTTTGAACTTTTTGATTAAAATTGAGTCTATGGGAGATGGCATTCCTGTAATTTGGAGCTTTCTGGATAACTGGTTTCCGGATAACGGATAAGGGATCTTTCCGTAATTTAGATCTTCATACCTTAAGTCTGCTAAAAAATCATTTAACAATTAAATAAACCCAATAGGATTCATTTGCCTCCAATAAGGATTAATTATATCTGAGTTGGGATCAAGTACAAGCTACAGTTTTTATTATTACAGAGGGAAAAGTATTATTTTTTAATTTTGAATACCTGAATGGAGATTGTTGCCCATGTATCTGGAATAGCTCAAGTGATAATTCCCTCTCATTGCCAAAAACAATATCATTTTCATAATTCCCCTGTGCCCAGCTTTTGTCACCCATGACATGGTCACGGATCCCCTTTATAAGATGATTCAGCTTTAGACAACTCATAGTACTTTTTTGACTTCACGCCTCTGTGGTTTTTCTATAAGAAAACAAAAATTCCTGAATTACATTTCTGTGTGATTTTCATGGTATTTCATGGTATTCAAATGCTGAATTCTAGTTCTTTAGCTTGTTTAGCTGTAATTTACAATTCACATGGGACATCATTTCATTTTAACAGCAGATATCTGAGAGTAGACAGTAGCTTATATGGGTAAGGGATCCGTTGTACAGAGACCCGTTATCCAGAAAGCTCAGAATTACAGAAAGGCCATCTCTAGGGATGGGCGAATTTTTTCCCTTGTTTGGCCGCGAAAATGACGCCCATAGACTTGTATGGCATCGTGAGTCAGAAAAATTTTAAGTTTTTAGCGAAGCAAAACAGGTGAAATTCGCCCAACCCTAGCCATCTCCCATAGACTCCATTTTATCCAAATAATCCAAATTTTTAAAAATGATTTCCTTTTTCTCTGTAATAATAAAACAATTAAACCTTGTGCTTGATCCCAACTAAGATATAATTAATTCTTATTGGAGGCAAAACCAGCCTATTGGGTTTATTTAATGTTTACATGATTTTTTAGTTGACTTAAGGTATGAAGATCCAAATTACTGAAAGATCTGTTATCCTGAAAACCCCAGATCCCAACCATTCTGAATAACAGGTCCCATACCTGTACATCATTTTAACAGCAGATATCTGACAGTAGACAGTAACTAATACAGGTGTACGGATCCGTTGTCCAGAGACCCGTTATCCAGAAAGCTCTGAATTACGGAAAGGCCATCTCCCATAGACTCCACTTTATCTATATGATCCAAATTCTTAAAATGTATTTCCTTTTTCTCTGTAATAATAAAACAGTAGCTTGTACTTGATCCCAACTAAGATATAATTAATCCTTATTGGAAGCAAAACCAACCTATTGGGTTTATTTAAGTTTATATTATTTTCTAGTAGACTTAAGGTATGAAGATTTATTATTTGGAAATCCGAGCATTCTGGATAACAGGTCCCATACTTGTGTTTTAAAATAAAAGAGGCCATAAAAAAAAACCATAAAGCAGTTATAGGGCACAGCCAATAAATGAACCTTGTGGGTTTCCTGTAAACAGCCCTTAAAGGTCAATGATGTTCTTTACCGACTAACTAGTTTGTGGGGTTTCCTGGTATTCATAAAATCGATTTCTGTTTGGCGGCATCAAGTGAAGGCGCATTTCAGAGAGTTCCACTGCTGCCAGACTGATTTCACTTGAGATCTCTGGAGCCTCTCACTGGCTTTAATACCATATTAAAGAGCCATTTTGCTTAGATTTTTGTTTTTCCTTTGTATTTTTTTTTTTTGAAGAAATGTTAAGGTTAAGGCTTGCCTTAGTACCACCCATAGGGGCAAATTTACTAAAGGCCGAAGTGACTAACGCTGGCGAAAATTCGCCAGTGTGACGTCATTTCTGGACTTCACCGATTTACTAACGGGCGCTGGAGTAAATTCGAATTTTCGATCTGGTGAACGGACGTAACTACGCTAATTGACTAAGATGCGGATTTTAATGAATGTTACCTCTTGCGCCAGACTTGCCTTCACCACATCAGACCAGGAGAAGTGCAATAGAGAAGATAGGACTTCCTCAGGGTGATAGGCTGCAAAAAATCTTAATTTTGTTTTAGGGTACCCGGCTTCCCCCCTACATTTCCTAACACATGGCACATAAACTATACACTGGGCTCATGTGTAGGGAAATATAATAACTTAATTTTATTCTATTAAGGTTTCCCGGGCTTGTGTAGTGTAATGTATTTGCTGCAACATATACGTCCATTGAAATGTAACTTCCCGTCGTATGCAAATTAGCCAACGCTAGCGCAACTTCGCTTTGCTTGCCGAATTAACACTAGCGAAACTTCGCCATCGTCCGGCGCCCTGGACGCAACTTTGCATTTTAGTGAATTAGCGTTGTCCTGGGGAATTTTCGCCTGGCAAAGTGTCGTGATGTGAGCGAAGTCGTCGCTGGCGAAATCCTGCAGGTTAGTGAATTTGCCCCATAGCCTTCCTATAGTGTTATAGTCCAGAAACACATTCGGAATATCATAGGGGTCACGGGTAGTGATGGGCGAAGCTGTCCCGTTTCGCTTCACCGAAAAATTCACAAAACAGCGGGAAGAAAAAACGGGAAAGAAGGAGGAAATTCGTAGAAACAACCTCATAGACTGTATAGAGAGATGCTATAAAACTAATCCAGTAAAGGTATTCAGCAGGAACAGCCCCCTCGTAGTATGTACAGCGAGATACCATAACATCATGTCAACGTAGGAATTGCATTGTAATGAAATAAACTACAGGTATTGGATCTGTTATCTGGAAACACATTATCCATAAAGCTCTGAATTATGAAAAGGCAGTGTCCCATAGACTCCGTTTTATCCAAAGAATCCAATTTTTTTTTATAAACAATGTCTATAATAATAAAACAGTAGCTTGTACTTGATCCAAGAGCTATGTTCCCAATATAAACCATGGCTACTTTGACTCATCAGATCATAGCCCCTTCTAACTGAGTGGCTGTTACAAGCCAAGGTCCCCTAATGACCCGAGATTTTAGCTTCTGTTGGCATCCATGGACCGATTTGGGCTCATCTGATCATTAAGCTCTCAGGCCGACTATTTCATTGGCTGTTCTTGAACTGCTTTTTGGTCAAGAGAAACAATGGACAAGGTTTGGGAAAACTCAAATTCTCTGCTGCAAGAGAAATATTTCTCAAGTTTATATGAATTTAGAAAGGACTCGACTTACTGGAAAAACCACATTTTAAGTAGAGACTGAGCTGGGGAATACATTCTTGACCTTTAGTCAGTCTTCCTGAAAATCACATGTAAAATACATCAATCAATGTTGCACACTCTTCCCAATATGTCCAAATCTTGATCCATCCAACTGCCCCCAGTCATGTGACTTGTGCCCTGCACTTTAGGATGGAACTACTTTCTGGCAGGCTGTTATTTCTCCTCCTTAATGTAACTGAATGTGTCTCAGTGGGACTCGGCTTTTACTACAGAGTGTTGTTCTTAGATCTACCAGGCAGCTGTTATCTTGTGTTAGGGAGCTGCTATCTGGTTACCTTCTCATTGTTCTGTTGTTAGGCTACTGGGGGGAGGGGTAATATCACTCCAACGTGGAGTACAGCAGTAAACAGTGACTGAAGTTTATCAGTCACATGACTGGGGGCAGCTGGGAAACTGACAATATGTCTAGCCCCATGTCAGATTTCAAAATTTAATATAACAAAATCTATTTGCTCTTTTGAAAAATGGATTTCAGTGCAGAATTCTGCTGGAGCAGCACTATTAACTGAAGTGTTTAAAAAAAAAAACATGTTTTCCCATGACAGTATTCCTTTAAGATGAAAAGAAAAACAACCAGTGATGTTCGGGAGCTTTATTTTATTTACACAAACATCACGGGGCCCATTTACTTAATTCAAGTGAAGGAATAGAATAAAAAAAAACTTCGAATTTCGAATGGTTTTTTTGGCTACTTCGACCATCGAATGGGCTACTTCGACCTTCGTCTACGACTTCGAATCGAACGATTAGAACTAAAAATCGTTCGACTATTCGACCATTCGATTGTCGAAGTACTGTCTCTTTAAACAAAAACTTCGACCCCCTAGTTCGCCACCTAAAAGCTAACGAAGTCAATGTTAGCCTATGGGGAAGGTCCCATAGGCTTCCTAACAATTTTCTGATCGAAGGAAAATTCTTCGATCGATGGATTAAAATCCTTCGAATCGTAGATTTGAAGGATTTAATCGTTCGATCGAACAATTTTTCCTTCGATCGTATGATCGTAGGAAATGCACTAAATCCTTCGACTTCGATATTCGAAGTTGAAGGATTTCAATTCGGCAGTCGAATATCGAGGGCTAATTAACCCTCGATATTCGACCATAAGTAAATTTGCCCCCACATGTTCCTACAAACAAAACAAAAACACATGGGCCATTTCCATTTCCCAATTTTTTTTCTTGTGGTGTAGAAATATCTTCTTGCAGGGTCATTGCGTTAAAGAAATTTCTGTTGGTAACAAACCCACTGCAGTGCAATTCATGTCTCTTTGAATGAGCAATGGGAATTTATCATTGCAAAACACAAAGAGGAATGTGGGGGTATGATGCAAGTGCTATAATCGTACCCTGTGAGAATATTCTAAAGGGAAATTAAACATCGCACATATGAATTGCAGAGAACCCGTTCTTCTATATTTAAAAATGTTTAAATATCTTTTATTTACATCATACTAAAAGTTAATTTAAAGGTGAACAAACAAATAGTATGATATAGAGAGTGATTTTCATTTTTTATTATTTGTGGTTTTTGAGTTATTTAGCTTTTTATTCAGCAGCTCTCCAGTTTGTCATTTCAGCAATATGGTTGCTAGGGGCCAAATTTCCATAGCAACCAAATGCATTGATTTGAACAGGAGAGGCCTGCATAGAAAGTAATAAGAAGTAACAATAACAATACGTTTGTAGCCTTACAGAACATTTTTTTAGATGGGGTCAGTGACCCCCATTTGAAAGCTGGAAAGAGTCAGAAGAAGAAGGCAAATTATTCAAAAACTATAAAAAAGAATAAAGCCCAATGGAAAAGTTGCTTAGAATTGGCTTTGGGTGAAATAATCTCAGTAAGAAATGTTATTACATATACTGAGCACTGGTGAAAACTATAAAATGTGCAATATTTTCTCTGCTTCCAGAGGGGTCTTTTAATGGTGCGGTGGACCTGCAATGGAAAAACTGTCGACAGAATGGGAACATTTCTTGCATTGAGGGTATATTTTTGGACTTCATCAGTGGCATTTATCTCAGTTGCTCATTACTGCTTTACAACTGGGTGGCCTGGGGAAATGGTTTCACTTACTATTACACGCACCATTTAAAGTGGTGGTTCACCCTTAAAGGAGAAGGAAAGGCTTTGTGCACTTGGGGTTAGGGTTGCAGCGAATCCAGGATTCGGTTTGGGATTTGGCCAGGATTCGGCCTTTTTCAGAAGGATTCGGCCAAATCCTTTTGCCCGGCCGAACCGGATCCAAATCCTAATTTGCATATGCAAATTAGGGGCGGGAGGGAAATTGCGTGACTTTTTGTCACAAAACAAGATAGTAAAAAATGTTTTCCCCTTCCCATCCTTAATTTGAATATGCAAATTAGGATTCGGTTCAGTATTCTGCTAAATCTTTCACAAAGGATTCGAGGGTTCGGCCGAATCCAAAAAAGTGGATTTGGGGCATCCCTACTTGGGTTGCCAAATGTTAGGCACCCCCAAGTGATTCTATTGACTTACCTGAAACCTTGGGCCGGTGCTTCTAACAGCAGAAAACTGCACCGGCCCGGGGTTATACCAGTGAGCACCATGGAGCAATCTCCTCCTCCTGATAGGAGCACCGGCCCGGGGTCTAACATTTGGCAGCCCAAGTGCACCAAGCCTTTCCTTATTCATCAAAGTCAGAATGCCAAAAACTTGAAAAATTTGTTCTTTTAACTATACAATCTGAATTTTTATTATAGAAATAATTTTTTGGAATTTATCAAAACCTGAGGGTGTTAAAAGTCAGACTAAAAAAGTACGCCAACTCAGACCTGCTAGAAAAGTCAATGGGAAAAGTGTAGAAGTCAATGGGAAAAGTCCTGACGATATCGTGATCTGCGCTGGGTTTCATGCAATAATCTGAAGATTTCGCGGTTTTCAAGCAAAAATCCGAAAAAATTTGAGTTTTCGGGCATCAAATCTGAAAAATATGTACAATTTAACATTTTCTCAATTCTTTCAGGTATGTTCGGAAAAATATATTGATAAATAAGAGGAAAAAACCCGTGCGGATTTGGACGGAGTAGCTTTCAAAAAATAATGAGATGTTTTTGGATTTTGATAAATGACGCCCTATGTATTTTAAAGAATGGTCAACTCTGAGCAATTTTTTAATTGGTCTCTGACTCTTTATATATGAGACTGTGATCACATGACTGGAACAAACTAGATAGGTCTGTGTGTACCATAATAAAATGCCCCCCAAAGCAGCTAGAATTTATTTTTTCATTTTATATATATATATATATATATATATATACAGTGAAGCCTCAATTTTACATTCCCGTATTTTAAGTTTCCCCTCATGTGTATATGTGTATCTATACAGTAAATAATACACAAAAGGCATGAATATCCTGTAACTAGTGACATCATCAGTTATATGACATCATCAGTTATAAATGGTGAGTAGTGATGTCATTTCTGTCACATGACTCACTGAAACTTGTGTATTATAATAAATAAAGTACCCCCTGTTGCAAAATTTGAGGATATTAGAAGTCACCTCGGCGTTCCATGACCTGTCATGAAACTCCTCGGTAACTTATAATATCCTTATCATTTACAAGAGGGGGTAATTTATTCACTAAGGGGCAGATTTATCAAGGGTCGAATTTCGAAGTGATAAATACTTTGAAATTCGACCCTCGAATTGAAATACTTTGACTTCGAATATCGAAGTCGAAGTATTTTTCACCGAATTTGGCCATCGTACAATCAAAGTAAAATCGTTCGAATCGAACAATTCAAACGATTTTAGCGTACGATCGAACGATTTTACTTCGATGTGTAAAGACTTAGAAAAATGGTCTAGAAGGTCCCTATAGGCTAACATAGCACTTCGGCAGGTTTAATTTGGCGAAGTTTTGAAGTCAAAGTTTTTTTAAAGAGACAGTACTTCCATTATCGAATGGTCGAATATTTGAACGATTTTACTTCGAAACGAATTCGAAGTCGTAGTAGCCTATTCGATGGTCGAAGTATCCAAAAAATTACTTTTTTAACTTCGAAAATTCACTCGAACCTTAGTAAATCTGCCCCTATATACAGTATATATATATATATATATATATATATATATATATATATATATATATATATATATATATATATATATATATATATATATATATATATATACAGCTCCTTGATCTTGTCTGATCTTTAGTTTTCCCAGTGTAGATCTCTAGATCACTAGTAACCGTGGGTCTCTCTATGTTTTTCTGAGTCACATACAGGTACCTGTACTAATGAGTCACCTTACATATATACATATATATATATATATATATACCAGTCTCATTTCTTCTCTCATATAACTGAGAAACAGAAGTATCAGCTCTCCAGCATTTTCTCTATTAAAACCACACGCTGAAGCCAAACATAACCTGCCGCATTCAGAGATTCCACTTTATGGTCCATCAAACCAAAGAAATCTAAGAATATTGTGTTTTAGATTTATTTTCTACCCCAAGGTAACCCTCTTCATTTTGAGCCCCATGGCAAATTTTCTCCCTTTTCTCCCTCCTTAAAGGAGAACTAAACCCTAAAAATGAATATGACTACAAATGCCATATTTTATATAGTGAACTTATTGCACAAGGCTAAAGTTTGAGCTTGTCAATAGCAGCAATGATCCAGGACTTCAAACTTGTCACAGGGGGGTCACCATCTTGGAAAGTGTCTATTTTGAAGTAATGGGAGTTTTTGTTTTTTTTTAACTCCCATAACTTCTAAATTCAAAGAAAAAAAAAGACCAAGCGGAATTTATTTTAAAAAATGTTTTCTAATTGAAGAAAAAACTTGAATGAAAAACTTATATCAGTGAATTTGGAGTGAACAACCAGAAATTAATTAATTAATCGAATATTCGAATGCCCCTGGAATAAACTTTAAGGGGGCAGATTTATCAAGGGTCGGATTTCAAGTTCATGGGAGTTATTTAAAACTCCCATAAACTTCCATGAACTCAAATTCAACCAATCGAATCTTTCAAAGTCGGGTGAATAGGATCAACCCGCAAACTTGAATCAAATTCAAATGAAATTAAATTTGAATTTTAAAAAACTTGAATTTTCCTTGATGTCAGGAAAGCTGCAAACAACTCCAAATTGATCATCTTCCGTAGGCTAAAACAGCAATTCAGCAGGTTTAAGGTGGCGAATAGTTGAATTTGAGTTCTTAAAGGGCCAGTGTTTAATAAATCTCGAAAAAGGAATTAGAATTTTTTTAAAAACTTGAATCGAATTTTAATAATCCTCTATTCGAATTTGACAGCTTTGGCCTTAAAAAAACTCAAAATTTTAAATTTGAATTAGAAAATTTAAATTTTCTCTTCGAACCTAGATAAATCTGCCCTTAATTGTTTTCGAGCAAAGCCGACTGAAAAAACCCTAAACATCAGGACATCTTCAAATGGTTCAAGGGACCTCTGTCATTGACTTATACATGACCTTGACAGGTTTTAGCTAGAGTATTTTTGTATCCAAGCTATTTTCAGCTTCGGGGTATAATAAACTTTTTTTTACAAAATAACGAAAAATTCAAGTTTTTCTTTAAACCCAAACATTCTAATTTTGAACTAAAAACTGCCCTTGAAAAACTTGAATTTTTCAGGAAAACACAACTCGACCTTTGATAAATAACTAAACAAAAGTGTTCATTTTGATTTAAATTCAGTCTGTAATTAGTGAACCATTTAGAACTGGGCTATTTGGGAGAGAAAAAAAACAGGAATTTGTGAAATTATTTTTGTGTATGTAGCCTGTTCAATTCCCCCCCTCCAAAAAAAAAATTACAGCTTTGCTTTTTACTAATCTTCCTCAAGCTATTTTTTGTAAATTCACAAAAAATATAAAAAAGGCCAAATCTCTTGGAGGCAAATGAGAATGTGTTGTGTTTTCAGTTAGAGCTGCTTGGAAAGCCTATGAAGTGATGCTTGACATGGGAGTCCTATGAGCTCAGCGATTTCCCAGAATCACATACAAAAATTTTCAGGAAGTTTTCAATGAGTGTCAGAGAAAAAAAAAAAGAGTAAAAAAAAATCCACTGCAGAATTTTACTGTGACAACAATTCCCCCGACTGCCACTGCCAAATCCCCATTCAACAGGCGTTTTCACGACAGCCCAACACCTACGGGTTAGAAAGTAAACGACAGACTTGTTACTGTAAGTTCTAACCACAAAGCTTCCTACCAAGAACAACAGCCTCGTACGTCACATCGGTGTCTGTTTTTGTAAATGCTGCTAAAAATGACTTAATTACGATAAGAAAATAACTTCCAATGCACGCCACTGAGGGCACTGAGGACAATGAGCAGGGTGATTTTTTTACAATGAAAAACACAATATAATAAATATTCCGTAACAAACAGAAGTCACCCACAATTTGGTTTGCAAAGTTCAGATTTTGGACTTTTTGACAAATTGTACCAGGTCCTATTTTATATTGTATCTTGACATGCTACCTGACTCCTCCTCCACGATGTTCTTGCAAATAAAATCTAGATTTTAGTCGTATTTTCCCATCAACTCATTGTAGTGCTGAATTTCAATTAATCATCAGTGAATTTGAGGCACTTTTCTGCCATAGGTATGGGATCTGTTATCTGCAAAACGGATGACTCCATTTTATCCAAAATAAAGGTTTTTAAAAATCATTTTCTTTTTCTCTGCAATAATAAAACATTAGCTTGTCATTTCTTCAAACTAAGATATAATTAATCCTTATTGGAGGCAAAACTAGGCTATTGGGTTTATTTAGGGGCAGATTTATCAAGGGTCAAAGTGAAAATTGACATTTTTGAATTCAAATTCGAATTCTCGACTAGAGTTTAGTAAAAATTCATTGGGTTTTTAAAAAAAATTCGAATTCGATTTTTGAAATTTATCATGTATTGGCCCTTTAAGAATTTCAAATTTGAAACCTTAAACCTGCCAAATTGCTGTTTTAGCCTATGGGGGACATCCTGGGATCAATTTGGAGTTGTTTGCTGCCTTTCTGAAAATGAAGGTTTTTTTTGGAGAAAAAACTCGTATCAAATTTGATTGGAATTCGATTCGAGTTTGCGGGTCGATCCCGATTCGATTTTTTTAAAAAAAAAATCAGTTTTTTTTTCAGAATTTCGAGTTCATGGGAGTTTATGGGAGTTTTTACCAACTCGCATGAACTCGAAATTCGACCCTTGATAAATCTGCCCCTTAATATTTGAATGATTTTCTAGTAGACTATGGGGGTTATTTACTAAAATCCGAAATTTATCTCATATTTTACTAAAAAAATCACACAGCCAGACTCTCATGCCTGATTTAGCTTATTGATTAATAAAAATATATGTGATTTAATCAAATGGGGTTTTTTGCCTTCCTCTGGATCAACTAGCAGTTGGGCAGGTTATACTGTATTTATATATATTTAAAACTTTGAACTTGATTGATGTGTGTATTTCTTTCAACTTAATTCGAGTGAAAATTGAATCATTGAAATTTTTCGGAAATTGCTAGATTTTTTTTAGTTTTTGACCGAAAATGCCGAAAAAGTCAGATTTTTGGGCTGAACGGAGAGCAGACACCAAAAACTTCTAATTGAGATAGATGCCTCTACAATTGACTTATACAGGACCTCGACAGGTCTGAGATGGCCGATTTTTTTAATCTGGCTTTTTGCAGCATTGGGGTATAATAAATCTCAAAAAAAAATTCCTCTAAAAATTCAGGTTTTTTAGTAAAAAAACTAAAATTTTTCAGGATTTTAATCATCGGATTTTAATAAATAACTCCCATAATCAAGGCTGAGGCATGCTGGGAGCTGTAGCCAGCAACATCAAGATTGTATTCTTAAAGCAATATTGCACACTTAGGAGCCTATTCACTTAGCTTGAGTGAAGGTATAGAGAAAAAATAGTTCAAATTTCGAATGGTCGAATATGGCTACTTCGACCATCGAATGGGCTACTTCGACCTTCGACTACGACCTTCGACTTCGAATCAAATGATTCAAACTAAAAATCGTTCGACTATTCGACCATTCGATAGTCAAAGTATTGTCTCTTTTTTAAAAATTCTTCGACCCCCTAGTTCGCTACCTAAAACCTACCGAGGCCAATGTTAGCCCATGGGGAAGGTCCCCATAGGCTTCCTAACAATTTCCTGATCAAAGGAATATCCTTTGATCGATGGATTAAAATCCTTCGAATCATTAGATACGAAGGATTTAACCATTCGATCGAAAGATTATTCCTTCGATCGTTCGATCGTAGGAATATTGCTAAATCCTTCGACTTCGATATTCGACTCTAGGTAAATGTGTCCCATAAACTTTCACAAAACATTTTCCCCAAATCACCAAAGCCAGCGGCTGCATTATAATGAAGAAAAAATATCTTCCAATGAGAATCTCAGCTGATCTTTGTAGATCTGCCCCTTTGTTCCTAAAATTGAATTTGGGAGCAATAAATGAATTTTTGAAGCACTGAACAAACAAGTCTGTCCTTTATCCCTATGTCTGATTCTAGTGTAATATAATAAAGAAAAAAATAAAACAATAATCTCTATATGTAAGATAACAGCAAGCTGACACAGTAATGGGAATCAGTATTCTCATTGGTCAGTTCTTTTGCACTTATAATGAGGTTCCTGGTCAGTAGAATTCTCATTGGTGAGTTTTCTTGAATCTATAATTATGTTTTTCGACAACCTCTAGAGCAATACTAGGGGTGCAGTTGGACAGTGTTGTGGTTGAGTTTACAGCCCCTTTAAATAAAGTCATTCTTTCTCTTTTCCAGAAAGAATGATGGGTTTTTTTTGGAGAAAACATCCATTTTTGGCAGCATGTTGGTACAATGGTTAGTATCCCTGCCTTGTACCTGGGTAGCATTTTAGTCAGGGCATCTACAAGCAGTTTAAGTATTCTCCTCATATTTGAGTTGGTTTCCTCCGGGTTCTCCTTTCAACATTCCAAAAATATACAGACAATTTTATCTACTACTGATAAAACTCACCACAGTGTGTGTAAATGTGATAGGGGCCTTAGATTGTAAACTCTACTGGGGCAGGGACTGATGTGAATGATGTATAATCTCTGTACAGTGCTGCGGAATATGTCAGTGCTATATAAATAAAACTAATATAATATTAATCACATTTTTCATCCCACAATACAGGGAAAAAAACATGATGATTTCAGCCATTTTATTGAATTGCCAGCGTGATGAAGGTGGAAATAAATAGCAATGTGGAGTAAAAAATGTCATTGGGAAAGTCACTCAAAGGGATTTTTTTCCTTAAAAATTTACTTTCAGCAGAATTCAGAGATAAATCACATTCAGGGGCAGATTTATTAAAGGACAAAGTGAAAATTCAAATTAAAAAAATTAGAATTCCGAGCTAATTTTTGTGTACTTCAACTAGGGAATAGTCCAAATTCGATTTGAATTTGAAAAAAAACCCCGAAAATTAGAATATCGAAATTTATCATGTACTGTCTCTTAATTAGACTTCAACCATTCGCCATCTGAAACCTGCCGAATTGCTGTTTTAGCCTACGGGGGACCTCCTCGAACCTATTTGGAGTCAATTGGTGGATTTGGAAAAATGTAAGCTTTTTTTTTTTTAAATACTTTGAATCGAATTCAATTGATTAGAATTTGAACGAAAATGGCCTATTCACCCAAAAAAATAAATCTTAATAAATTTCGGTTTGTATTTTAATTTCAAAGTTGTTTTATTTGAAATACGACCCTTGATAAAACTGCCCCTCAGTCTACAATTTTTATTCGGTCTGCAATTTTTATTTTGTGTGGTTTCAAACCTGCTCTCTGGTTTGAAATTTAAACCATTACATGGTTGATGGAGGTTAAATAACATCAACCAAATGAATAATAATAGCCTTCAAAAGAAAAATTATCAATTTTTTGGGGGGAAAAAAACACTCAACTCTTAGGGGGTTATTTATTAAAGGTCGAGTTGATTTTTACCTGAAAAGTTGAGTTTTTGGAGGATATTTTTCAGTCAAAGCTCAAATTTTCAGGTTAAAAAATAACTCGAAATTTTCAAGTTTTTTTTCTTAAATAAAACTCAAATTTTTCAAAATGTATTAAATCCCGAACCTGGAAATAGCTTGAATCCGAAAATACTCCTGCTTAAACATGTCAAGGTCATGTCGTAGTCAATGGCAAAGGTCCCTTCAACCATTTGAAGACAATTGTAGCCCTTCATGATGTTTGGGTTTTTTTCAAAGGGTTTCACTCGAAAACTCAATTCATTTGAGTTTTGGGGTTTTTCACCACGACTACACTGATTTAAGTTTTTTATATTCCAGTTTTTTCATAAATTAGAAACATTCGAGTTGTAAGTTCATTCGAGGTATGAAAACCTCACAAACATCTAAAACTCAACCTTTGATAAATAACCCCCTTATTCCACATCCAAATAAAATGTACTCAGTTCCACTTCTGTTAAAAGTTTGTTCAGGTCAAATTCAGCACATTTACCTTATTGTACTGCTTTTGAAAAATTTACTCACCGATGAATCATCATGAAAAAATTCAATCGACATCAGACAAAATGTACTGAATTCTGATTCAATTAAATTCAAAATAATAATACTGATGCTGTAAATCAAACATAAATATATCAATATAGAAATTTGCACTGATTCAGCATCATTTAAAATTCATTATATGCAGATTGGCATTAATAATAAATAGCTCTGATTCTGTGAGAAAAGTAACTTTCAACCCCCATTCAACATCATGAAACATTTGCTTATCTTTTTTTATTATTATTATTATTGTTCTTTTGCAATTTTTTTTCTATAATCTAGCACATGACATTTCAGTGTTTTATTTGTTAAATATTTAGACAAATTATTTGTGAAGGATTTGATACATTGAAGCCCATTTATCAACAATCAATTTTAGTGGATTTAAAACTAAGATTTAACTCTATTCCTCTAGGATCACAAATGCCTTGCAACTTATTAAAATATCTGAATATAAAAAGTGAAATAAACACTGTAAAAGATACAAAAGACAATTACTATCAAAAATTAATAGTCCAAATGTCTAAAAGAAGTCACTTTTATGGGACCTCGACTGCATTTATTTGCCAACATTTTGGCCCGATTTCTCCTACCTGGCTATCTCTTATAGAAGGCAGGGAGGAGAAATTGAGCGATGCACGATGGAACGTCGCCCTGTCGCCTTTTCTGAAGAGGAGCACAAGTGGAGTTTTGGCAAGTTATTTCTTAATAAAGACTTTGCAAATTTAAAGTTAAATGTGTATTGGTGGTTTTTTTTCATTATGTACAAAAAAAATTTTTTAAAAAATTTACTGGCCCTTTAACAAAAAACTCGAATGGAAAAAACTCGAATCAGTGTGTTCGGGGGTTAATAACCCAAAAACTCAAATTGATCGAGTGTTTGGCGAAAAAAGCCTCGAATCGCTTGAACTAATCGAGATTTTGGCCAAAAGCCTCCAAACATCATGAATGCTATTAACATCTCCAAATGGTCCAAGGGACCTCTTCTACATGACCTCGACAGGTTTTAGATGATGTATTTTCCGATTCAAGCTATTTCCAGGGTCGGGATATAATAAATAAAAATGTAAGTTTCTTTTTCTTAAAAATCCAAAAATTCAAGTTTTTAACTTAAAAAATTGATTTTTCACCAAAACAAATAACCTAGAATTTCCGTGAAAAACAACTTGATCCTTAATAAATTTGCTCCCTATTCTGTAAAAACCAAGAAAAAAAACTCATACAAAACGTTGCTAAGTAAAACAGTCTTGGTCCTATAGAATTTACCTACATGATATATATATGTTTCATATGTGAGTCCAAACTACTTCAAATGGAAAAAAAGCTATAAAACTATTTAAATAAGAAAGTGTATAAATAGACACAGGTATGGGATCTGTTATCCAGAAATCTCCAAATTACAGAAAGACTGTCTCCCATAGACTCCATGTTATCCAAATAATCCATTTTTTTAAATTATTTCCTTTTTCTCTGTAATAATAAAACAGTAACTTGTACTTGATCCCAACTAAGATGTAATTAATCCTTATTGGAGGCAAAACCAGCCTGTTTGATTTTTTTAATGTTTAAAGGATTTTCTAGTAGACTTAAGGTATGAAGATCCAAATTACGGAAAGATTCGTTATCCTGAAACCCCCATGTCCCGAGCAATCTGGATAACAGGTTCCATGCCTGTAGTTGAATAGCATTCAAAAAAAGACAGTGTCCCTTTAAAACACAATATAAATGGAAAATGTGATTAATTTAAAGATTTTGATTTGATGTCATATGTGATCGTTCTTAGTATCATTTATTTCATTAGAATGATCACTAATATTGGGAATAAATTGTGCAAGAGGGACAGACTATTTACAGATGGGTTTTCAGATAAAAAAATTATTTGAATGGGTGCTTTGTGAAAACGAAAAACCTAAATCTCCTCAAATTAAGAGATTGAGATAAAAATGATTGAGATTATTTGCCTTTTACTTTACATTTACATCAGGGGGGAGTGTGCTAAACGTATTTATTCATAATAAACAATGGGAATTTTGTAATATATTAAGGGGCAGATTTATCAAGGGTCGAAGTGAATTCGAGTGAATTTTTAAAGTAAAAAACTTTGAATTTCGAAGTTATTTTTTGGATACTTCGACCATCGAATAGGCTACTACGACTTCGACTTCAAATTCGAAGTAAAATACTTTGAATATTCGACCATTTGATAATCAAAGAGTGGTTTGGCATTTTAGGATACTTAGGGGCAGATTTTTCAAGGGTCGAATTTCGAAGTTGAAAATACTTCGAAATTCGACCATCGAATTGAATGACTTCGAATTTTGAAGTCAAAGTTTTTTTTCATCGAATTTGGCAATTTGCGGTCAAAGTAAAATCGTTTGATTAGAAGGATTTGAGCGAACGATCCAACGTTTTTTCTTCGACTTCCAAAAACGTAGAAAACTGCTCTAGAAGGTCCCCATAGGCTAACATAGCACTTCTGCAGGTTTAATTTGGTGAAGTATTGAAGTCGAAGTTTTTTTAAAGAGACAGTACTTTGATTATCGAATGGTCGAATATTGGAACAATTTTACTTCGAATCGAATTCGGAGTCGTAGTATCCTATTCGATGGTCAAAGTATCCAAAAAATTACTTTTTTTTTACTTTGAAAATTCCCCTCGGATTCACTTCGACCCTTGATAAATCTGCCCCTTAAAATTCTGGGGAGCAGATGTTAGATTTACAAGTTCAGAGGATACAAAATCTTGTAATTTAAGGCTTACAATAGTGATGGGCGTATCTGTCTCATTTCGGTTTGCTGAGAAATTCTCAAAACGGCGAAAAATTTGCGAAACACATTTAAGCCAATGGGCTTCAAAATGATCTTGATGCAAGACAATTTTTATGTGTGCAACAATTTTGACTTGCACCAAATTTGTGACTGCAAATTTTTGTGAATTTATTCGTGGGCGGCGAAACACGGAAATTCACTGCAAATCCATGTCTGCCAAATTTATTCGCCCATCACTAGCTTACGATGGAAGGTTACTGAAGATGTTTTGTTGGGAGAGTCGACAAATGCTTTCTTCATGAGATGGCTCTTTATGACATATTTAAAAGTTTGAAAAGAAAAGTAGAGCGTGAGAGTGGGGCAATTCTAGAATTTAAGAAATATTTTTCTAGAAACTCCTTACTAAATTATTTTTAGTGGATGCAGTTAAACCACAAATGTTTCTAGCAGAGCCTCAGGTTTTTGAGTGAGCACATGACACTGGCCATTATTTATTAACACAGAGCTTTTACACCAGAATTGACTTATTATAAGTAACTTTAACACTTAAAGGCATCTCGACTCATCATAAAACGGTCCTACCACACCCTCCTAGTTATGTAAAGAAGTTGACCAAAACGTGTTCAGTAAACTTTTTCGGTTCACACTCTACTTGAAGGTCAAACCTTTGGTCAGGGTCCACCTTAACTCAATCTGTGATTACATAAAAAAGGTGTATCAGTCATTTAATGATCGTTTCAAGAATATCTAGGACAGCAAATATATGTTTCATATTTGTTAAGATTGGTATCCCGAACCTAGAAACCCCCTGTGTCCTGGTCACGGCTCAGTTTTCTGCCTGTAGCAGCCACCTTTGGCTTCAGGAGGAGCCCTCCACTACTCGGGTGCCGCCAGGTCTTTATATGAGAGGACCCAGGGAAGAGTTCTAGGCGAACAAGGGAACCGCACGTTAAATTGACTGGGGCAACCAGGAACATAGTCGGGGTCACAAGCCGGGTCAGTTGCCAAACGGACAGTGCAGTGCAAAACAGGAGTCAGAAGCATAATCAGGTCTCAGGTCGGGTCAAAATACGAGAGAGTTAGCAGGATCCAAGAGAATGGTCAAAAACAGGCAGCAGAGAGGACTTGGTCAAACAGGCATGGTCAAACACTAGTATACACACAGAGAAACACACCCAGGAACTAATAAATAGACCTTTACATTGGGCAAAGAAAACTACATAGAAAGCCCTTTTAAATATTTGAAATTTGAACCCAGAAATATGCGCACTCAAGGAGCCGGTGCCAACAAAGATGTACGCGGCGGGCCCCCAACTAGACCACCAGGGTGAGTCCTCAATATTCAGCCCAGTTGCCACCCTAACAACTGTCCTTCAAGTTGGGTTTTCAGGTGTATCTAAGAGAAAAAATGGTCATTCCCAATAATAACCCCTAAGTAGCCCCCCAGTTTGGGATCAACTGTGTTAAAATATTGGAAGAGTTGTAGTCCAGCAACAACAGTACAGTGAGCTCTGTGATTAAACACTCAAAGTAATATATTAGAAAGTAGGTTACTGTTATGGTTTGAAGGACAGAAAGTAGTAGTCAACCACTAGAAAGACACTCCCTTTAAAGCTGCTACCTATTATCTTGGGACCTGCCTTTTACATAATATGAAGCACCATGCCTGAAGACTAATAACAATTAGGGGCCCATTTATTAAACCTCAATTTTTTTCTGGTCAAGGTTTTTAGGGGGTAAACTTGAATTTTTCGTGGGGAAAAAAAACGTAAAATTTTTTGAGATTTATCATACCCCAAAGCTGCTAAAAATCAGAATCCGAAAATACTCCATCTCAGACCTGTCAAGGTCATGTAGAAGTAAGTGGAAGATGTCCCTCAAGTTGTTTCTTAACATCATGATCTGTGCTGAACAATCCAAAATGTTGGTCTGATAATCTGAAAAAGTTACAGCGAAAATTGAATAAAATCGAGTTTTTGGAGCAACAGTTGTACGAATTGACGCTCGATTATGTTGCGACATTTTGTTGCTCCGATTTTATCAAGAAAGATTATTGATAAATGAGTGCATTTCATGTCAGATGTGTTTTCATAAAATTTTTTAATAAATTCAAGTTTCAGTAAATAAGCCCCTTCAATACAAAAACATTTCAAATTATGTTCTCTAGTAAATAAGCACATGGTTCCACAATGCAAAAATAGAAATTCATTGTTGAAAAAAATTTCAAAAAGTCTTTATTATAAAATAAATTACAAACCCCACAGTCTGTGGCCTTTCGCGTTTCGTGCCAATTAGTTATAGGCTAAGGGGGTTATTTACTAAACTCCAAATGCAAAAGTCCCGAAAAATGTGTGATTTTTTTAAATAAAATAAAAAATCATGAATTTTTCGTAATTTGTTAAACCCAGATGATGGAAAAGTCCATTTCAGACTTGTCGACTTAAGTCAATGGGAGAAGTCCCAATGATTTTTTGATGTGCGCTGGGTTTTGTGCAATACCCTGAAGTTTTCAGAGTTTTCGTGCAAAAAAGTATAAGAAATCTGAGTTTTTGGATGAAAAATAGGAAAAAAACGCGAAAATCTGATTTTTTTTCCTGCAAAGAAATTTTCAGGAAAATGTAATAATTAAGGCTGCACCGAATCCAGGATTCGGTTTTTGATTCAGCCTTTTTCAGCAGGATTCGGCCGAATCCTTGTGCCTGGTTGAACCGAATCCGAATCCTATTTTGCATATGCAAATTGTGGGGAGGGCGGGATTTCACGTGACTTTTTGTTACATAACAAGGAAGTAAACCAATTTTTTCCACTTTTTCCTTTCCTGCCCCTAATTTGCACATGCAAACTAGGATTCAGTTCGGTATTCGGCCGAATCTTCCAAGATGGATTCGGCCGAATCCAAAATAGTGGATTTGGTGCATCCCTAGTAATAATAAGCGTAAAAAACCCTAGCAGATTTGATTAGAGTTTGTAGCAGAAAATGTTGATAAAATCGGACTTTGATAAATAACCCCCTAAGTGGTCACTTCAGTTTGGTCAGTCTGAGGCAAACATCTAGGTTAAATTTCAAAAATTGCAGTGACACATATATTAAATGGACACAATTTCCAAATTGGAGCTCCACCGACATAAAGATCCTTTATCTGGGTAACCCCAGGTCCCAAACTGATCTCCTGCCTCAACACAAAATCATATCCATTTTTAATAGTTTCTATGGTTTAAACTTCTCTCTGAATGTATTTATTATGCATACATTCTCTTGGTAATTGTCTATTTTACTTTGGTTATTATTTCTAGAACTCACAAGGATTGCCTTTATTTTACTGTAATCCCTGCTAAATACGTACTTGATACTTCCACAATTTATTATAGTATTTGTGATTATTTTTGGACGTATTCATTATGCTTATTTCAGTAAATCATCTGTTGAAGAAGAAGTATGGACAATACCCATTTCTTCTAAATTCATCTCAGTGTAACAGTAAGTGTGAAGTGTCAGTCACAAAACAATGAACTTTTGCATACACAACATTTCAGGCAGAAATTTCCCAACAACTGAAACTGTAAAAACTTCTCGCTAACACCTATCGTAACACATGAATTAAAATGTACAAACACCATCAGAAACTCAACAATGACTTCATAAATATAATGAAAGGCATCAATATTAAGTGGTTCAGAAGAGGACTAGTGGCAGTAGCCATATGATTTTATACAATGCTACAGTATATAGGCAAATACCAAATGGGGAAACTGTAAAATCGAAATAATAATTTAATAATTCAGAAAATTTTAATATATTGACCCTCTGTGTTAGATCAATAAAATGTCAGGGTAAGTAGAAAATTCCAAAGATGTAAAACTTAGAGGCAGATTTGTCAACATTTGATTGGAAGTTCAAAAAATGTGAAAATGTAAAAATCGTATTTATGGAAAAACTTTAAAATCTTGGGGAGAAAAAAACTTGAAAAGCAGTGACATCACTTGGGGAGTTATTTATCAAAGGTCGAGTGTTAGAGGGTTTTTTTCTACCTCTAATGAACTCGAATGACCTTGAATGGTATTAAGAAAAACTCGAATGGCAAAAACCCAAATATGCGAGTTTGAGTCCTGCAAAAAACTGGAATTGATCGAGTTTTCCATATAAAAAACTCCAATCGGTCAAAACGAGTTCTCGCTTTGGGTTTTAATTCAAAACCTCTGGAAAAAAACTCAAGCAGGCTATTAACTTCTTTAAATGGTTCCAGGGACCTCTGCTATTGACTTCTACAGAACCTCAACAGGTTTTAGGTGGTTTATTTTTGGATTCAAGTTATTTTCAGGGTCGAGGTATAATAAATCTTGAATATTGGAGTTTTTTGATCGATGACAGTTTTTTTTAAATCCCTAAAATATGATTTTTGCCCAAAAAATACAACTTGAAAACTCAATTTTTTGAGGAAAAAACAACATCTGACCCTTGCTATCCCTGATTTTCAATGTGTCTCCCAAATGTACAAATGATGATGAAAACTCAAAACTGAAAAATAGTTTTAGATAACTCCCATAGACTTCTACACAAACGTATGCCACCTTTTAGATGGTGGTCTTTTTTATCAAATTTTTACACTTAGTAATTCTAAAAAATTTGAGTTTTAGAAACTCGAATTTGAATTTGTGATTTCAGCCACAAAAAGCTTGAAGCAAGGTAAAAGAAAAATTCAATTTGAATGTTGATAAATCGGCCCATTGATCTGCCGAAATAACTACTAACTTTTAAAATTGTATATGAAACATGGGATAATAACCTACAAATTATCGGTTATCCAAATTCTGTATAAAAATAGCTTTATGAATATTTTCTGATTTCAGAACATTTTTTCCAAGTTGACTTGTTTTTTTCCATGTTTTGTTGAACACCTTTTTATTTTCCAAATATTTACTATTATGGCATGCATCTTTTGTTTCTTCCATAATCTTTTTATGCCTAAAATTGCTTGCCTATCTGAAGGTCACGCTAGCCATTTCTGCCAGTTGGAACACTGGAACACTGGAACAGCATTGTTAAAAAGATTATTTTGAAAATTTGCTGAAATAGTTTTGTAATAAGCCTATGACTTCCTGAACTGAACAAAATAATATCATCGTGACAAATGTCGCCAAAGTGAATTTTATGGAATGACGCCAAAGTTCTTTTTTCCTTTTTGAATTGGGAAAAGCCGGAAATATAGAAAATTGTCCCAATGTATCCTGGAGAGTATTTTAATCAAGTCTGTTGAAGTTCTGCATTATTTATTTGTTTTTTGTATAAATGTTATGATATACTGAATACTGAAACAAGGTTCCAGATGAAGGAAAACATTGTTGTATCAGACATAGTTCTAAGGATATCTAGGACAGCAAATAAGCCTTCACCGCAAATCATCACCATAGTTGACCTTTAAGCTGGGCTTTCAGATGTATTGAAAAATCTGATTTTTTTATCGCTAAGACCAGTGGTTGTCGGACATTTTCCGTTCAAACCTTCCTTGGAGTTCTGTCCTTGGGTCAGGGTACCCTTAGTTTCTTACAAGCTTCCAGATGAAGGAACCATTGTAGTATCAGACATAGTTCTAAGGATATCTAGGGCAGCAAATAAACCATCACTCCAAATCATCATCATAGTTGACCTTCAAGCTGGGTGTTCAGATTTATTAAAAATATAAAAAAAAATTGAGACCAGTGGTTTTTGGATATTTTCAGTTCAAACCCTCCTTGGAGCTCTGTCCTTGGGTCAGGGTACCCTTAGTTTCAGGCATAGTTCTAAGGAAATCTAGGAAAGCAAATAAGCCTTCACTCCAAATCAGCACCATAGTTGACCTTCAAGCTGGGCTTTCAGATGTATTGAGTAGAGTAAAAAGGCTTTTACTGCCAAATCTCACCCTCACTAACCATCAGGCTGCTCACTCCCGCCACTGCTTCAAGCCAGGAACTGCTTCTGTAGACAGATATAAGGGCCACTGCTATATATATATATATATATATATATATATATATATATATATATATATATATATATATATATATATATATATATATATATCATCAGTTACTCTACTTCTTGTTTTTCCCTTCTGTCTTTTTATTCTAATCCAGTATTTCTTACCCTTTCCATCTCTTACTTTCATTTCTTTTACATTCTCACAACTCTACTTGTTCTTTTTTATCCTCCAACCATCCCTTTATACCCACTTCCAATACAAAAATATACCCTCGCCCTCTAACCCAGAGATCCCCAACCGGTAGCTCGTGAGCAACTTGTTGCTCCCCAACCCCTCGGATGTTGCTCTCAATTCCAGGCTTGGAGGAAAGTTTTAGTTGCATAACAAACAGGTATCCTACCAAACAGAGTCTCCTGTAGGCTGCCAGTCCACATAGGGGCGACCAATCACAGTCCTTATTTGGCACCACCTTGGAACAGTTTTCATGCTTGTGTTGCTCCCCAGTTCTTTTTACATCCGAATGTTGCTCACAGGTGGAAAAGTTTGGGGACCCCTGCCTAACCAAAGTTACTTTGCTACTGATCTGGGTAGTGCAATACTCTAACAGACATATAGGGGTTTAGTCTGTGTTTTTGGCTTAACTTGTCCTTTAATAGTCTAGAAAATTGTTGATTGGTGGATTCTGAAAGTATCAGCTATGTAACTATTCCTGTATCAGTGGCTGACCCTGGCATCCACGGTGCAGACCAATCGGAAGAAATGGTTATATTCCAGCTCAGATACTGTATAATGTGGGCAAGTCAGGCCTGACCTTACGTCGGGTCACAACGAGGGGAGAAGAGATGATGTAGTAAAACCACCAGATTCGGTTTCGATCACGTGAGGCTATTGAGAAATTAATTTGATGTTCCCATGACGGATTCCGCAACCACATTATACAATTACAACATATATATTAAGCAGCAGCCTGAAGGGGGTTATATAAATCCCTTATAAATACAGCACAAATCCACATCATTTCAATGAACAAACGACTATTGTTGGTGCCAAAAAAACTGATGTTGTGACATTTGGAAAATGAACAGGGTGAAAATATGTGACTGGAGTCACTGCAGCCAGTGTGATGTGCAGTAAAGAAACCTCATTTAGAGTCAGGAACAAGCTCCAACTTTAGCGAATCTGACCCATATTTTCCCACTGGTGGATTTTTGTAACTTGTACCCCTTTTATTTAATGTCAATTTCCCAGTTTAGGCTTAAACCCAAATATACATGGAATTCTGATGTCCATAGTTTTATAAATAGGCGTATGGGAATTTTCATTTTACAGATTAAGTTGGTATGGTCTCTCTGCAACTCTGTATATATATTTTATTTTATTTTTTATTTTTCGCACTGCTACCCAACGCCTATTAGTTGCTTTATAAAGTGAACAGTGACATCTAGTGGTGACTAGCATAACGTCTCAATGGACCAGTGAGTAAAGGAGGCCATAGAGTTAACAATTACGTTCGTTCTTGCGACCATTGGTCACAAGAAAGATTGTTGTTTCAATACACACGTGTAGAGCTGAATCGTCAGATATACGGGTATAAACAATAGAATTCTACCTGTATCTGACAATTCAGCACTAAAGACCGATGTTCAGGTGCCTTCAAAGACATAGGGGCAAATTCACTAAGCGCCGAAGCGCCGAACGCTAGCGTTACTTCGCTAGCGTTTGGCATTTTCATTACTGCGCAAATTCACTAACGAACACTGGCGTAGATTCGCTAGTGTTACTTCGCACCCTTACGCCTGGCGAATTATCGCTATGGACGTAACTACGCAAATTCACTAACTTGCGCAGTGTACTGAACGCTACCTTTTACGCTAGACTTCCTTCGCCACCTCAGACCAGGCGAAGCGCAATAGAGTAGATAGGGATCGCTTCAAAAAAAGTCAAAAAATTTTCTAAGTCCCAAAAAACGCTGGCGTGTTTTCTACATTATGGGTGATAGGCTGAAAAAGATCGAAAAATTTTTTGGGGCTCCCCTCCTTCCCCCCTACATTTCCAGACTCATGGCAACTTACTTATACAGTGGGCACATGTGTAGGGCAAAATAAAATTTTTATTTGATGTTTTGAAGGTTTCCCAGGCATTTGTAGTGCTGATACGTATTCCTCCATTGAAATTTGAATTTGGCGCCGTATGCAAATTAACCTTCGCTAGCGTAACTTTGCTTCACTTAGCGAATCAACACTAGTGCAAATCTTGAAATCTTACGCTACCCCTGTGCGCAACTTCGGATTTTAGTGAATTTGCGGAGCGCTGGCGAAACCACGCCTGGCGAAGTGTGGCGAAGTTGCGCCTGGCGCAACTACGATTCTTAGTGAATTTGCTCCATAGATACAACCAGTACTAAATGATCTAAATGATAGTGCTCTAAGGGTTTATAATAACTAATTACTGATCCATTGACCCAATGTATTGGGTTCACATCATGATCACAAACTGTTTGTGAAGATTCTCATTTATCCAGGTCATGGCATATGTATATCTGTAGAAATAAGTCAAATCAACTGGACTTTCTGTGTTTTTCTTGAAGTCTTTTCACCAGTCATCCAACTGGCTTTCTCAATGATCACAAACTATTTTTCTACTGAAACCCACTTAGGGGTGGGTTGGGAGCTTCTGCTTGATGAAGTGCCTGAATGCATGAAATGTGTAAGGCTGTGGGTCTATTTACTCCTTGCCTGAAATAGGATCTGTGAGTATCTGCTGTTTCTTCAGTGGTTGAATACCTCCACCATGAGCTGTTGGTGTGGGGCATGGACACCCAGACCCCACGTGTAGACTGGTGAGACTATATAATGTGGTTACGAACCAGCAATTCCCTTTTTTTCAACACTGGGAGCTTCTGCTTCCCTACTGAGCATCACTGAACACAAGTGCAGGAGGTCTAAGGGCTGTGTCCTAACCCATATTGGAGCTAAAGAATCAGGAGGCCAGAGGCCATTCATGTTGGTAGGAGACATCACCCCGCTACTATGGGGTAAAAATATTCCCCATCTATGAAAAGGTCATACAATTGCCTTAAAGGGATACGGTCATGGGAAAACATGTTTTTTTTTTCAAAACACATCAGTTAATAGTGCTGCTCCAGTATAATTCTGCACGGAACCGGTATTACAAAAGAGCAAACTGTTTTTTTAAATCTAATTTTTAAATCTGACATGGGGCTAGACATATTGTCAGTTTCCCAGCTGCCCCATGTCATGTGACTTGTGCTCTGATAAACTTCAGTCACTCTTTACTGCAAGTTGGAGTGATATCACCCTCTCCCTTCCTCCCCTCACCAGCAGCCTAACAACAGAACAATGGGAAGGTAACCAGATTGCAGCTCCCTAACACAAGATAACAGCTGCCTGGTAGATCTAAGAACAGCACTCAATAGTAAAATCCAGGTCCCACTGCGACACATTCAGTTACATTGAGTAGGAGAAACAACAGCCTGCCAGAAAGCAGTTCCATCCTAAAGTTCTGGCTCTTTCTGAAATCACATGACCAGGCAAAATGACCTGAGATGCACCTACACACCAATATTACAACTAAATACACTTGCTGGTTCAGAAATGAAATGTTATATTGTAGAGTGAATTATTTGCAGTGTAAACAGTGTCATTTAGAAATAAAACCAACATCATAAAATGACAGAATCCCTTTAATGGCCTTGCAAAATAATCCACCCCTGCAGGGGAAACAGAATACATGAAGACCTGATTAAATTGGGGTCCCCTGGAGCACAGAACACTTGCAGCCCAGAGAGACACAACCCAATACTTTTTTAGAAAGGATTTTTAAAGGAACTCGGTCTGGACTAATCGGGTTACTGACTGACGACTAAGTCATGGGGAAGCAACGTTCTCTATCACTTGTATTCTGTAGGAGTCATAACTCCCCTCCAGCAATAGGCACTTTATGGCACTGTTGGGTCAAGACCAGAGATCCCGATACCGGGGTACTGAAGCAGCCCACATTAATTAAACAGTAACTCTACCCAATAGAGTATATGTTACAGGTGTGATACAGAACGTTCCTTCTCCATGGTTAAGTCATTGAATAACATGATCAGTTTCATGTGTTGAATTATATATATTCAATGTATTGCTAATATACATCCATACCTCTTCTCCATTGTGGCAATAGGATTGTTTATTCCGATATGGAGCTTGCAGTCAAATCGCCACAAACTTTTATTTTTAGGAACTATTCAATCTGGATGTTTTGTAATGGATTTATGTGTATAATGTGCTACAAGCCTTGTGATTCACCCAGGCTTCACTAGAGGGCTCTCTTCTGTTTCCTATAAGTACACGTTCGGCTTTGTATTCACTGACAAAAGGGCCTGAGTCCTAACATTTTCGAGCAACCTTATAAAGTATTTGGAGCACCCAATGTTCTAGAACAGAAGCCAGTTGCATGCGCTTGCCCCGGGCCCCCTTCATTTGCTGATGGTGAAATCCCCATGAAAGGTTACACCTTGTGCTACATATACATACATATATACAGTATATACACAAGACAAGATACACACATTATATATATATATAGTGAATAAAGTACCCCCTCTTGTAAAATATAAGGATATTATAAGTTACCGAGGAGTTTCATGACCATATAAAAACACGAGGCCGAAGGCCGAGTGTCTTTATACAGGTCATGGAACTCCAAGGTAACTTCTAATATCCTCATATTTTACAACTGGGGGTACTTTATTTATTATAATACACAAGTTTCAGTGAGTCATGTGACCGAAATGACATCAGAATTCACCGTTTATAACTGATGACATCAGAACTCACCGTTTATAAGGATATAATTTACAAGATATTCATGGCTTTTGTGTATTATATATATATATATATATATATATATATATACATACATACACATATACATATATACAGGTATGGGGACCTGATATACAGAATGCTGGGGACCTGGGGTTTTCAAGATAACAGATCTTTCTGTAATCTGGATGTTCATACCTTAAAGGGATACTGTCATGGGAAAAAACATTTTTTTCAAAATGAATCAGTTAATAGTGCTACTCCAGCAGAATTCTGCACTGAAATCAATTTCTCAAAAGAGCAAACAGATTTTTTTATATTGAATTTTGAAATCTGACATGGAGCTAGACATATTGTCAATTTCCCAGCTGCCCCAAGTCAAATGTTTTCTGATGACAGGATCCTTTTTAAGTCTACTAGAAAATCATGTAAACATTAATTAAACTCAATAATTGCTTCCAATAAGGACTAGTTAATCTTGGTTTGGATCAAGTACAAGGTACTGTTTTAGTATTACACAGAAAAAGGAAATCAATTTTTAAAATTTGGATTAAATGATTATAATGGAGTCTATAGGAGGTGGCCTTTCCGGATTATATACATACATATACACACACACACACAATACTGAATGAGGCAACACAGCCATTTCTTTTTCAATATATTTAATAAAAAGTATCAAAACGCAAAATACCTCATTATAGAAAACAAAAGGTTTGAAAGTACCTTATTCTGACTTAGCATGCAAATCCTCACATCCGTTACATATCGGGAACTGCGTCGGACGCAGAACCGCGGCCATAATTCAACCTGCAGATGCTCCAGACTTAGTGAAAAATATATATATCTATACATAGAGGGCTAACAGGATTAACATACAAGCCACGGATATAACAAAAAGCCAAACAAAATTACATGACGCCTGCGTCACCTGTAATATATTTGGATATATAGATTTAGGTATAATTTATACACATATATATATATAGTAGGAAACGTAGGACACAAAGGAAGTCGAGATGCGTGGTTTGTCATCCATGAACTACACACAGAAGTCTATATATTCAGTGCACCCATCTAAGGATTAAGGAATATGATTGGGCCCAGTGAGCTTGCAATCTACATAACATCAGGCCCCCCAGTTATACTGATCAGGCAGTACTGATAAACTATTATTCTTCCATTTGTCTATATGGCAGGTGGGTCCTTTAATACTATTTTGGTTGGAAACCAAATTCATTTAACAAACACTGCCCCTAGAGGATGTAGATGGAAAGTAATTGGACAATATGTAATTCCATCTGCAGCCACTAGAGGCCAGTGGTGGCTACCTGAATTAGTGACCGCGGGTCGGGCAAGTTATGGCCAACCTTGCACGCTTTTTTGCAGGTGGCGGGTGCGGGTTGAGCTCTTCTCCTGCTCTCCCCGCCCGCCACCGTCAAATGGTTAGTCTTTTATAGATGATGTGCCTGCTTGCCCCGCCACTTTTGTGACATCGTCGGTGGGGCGGATCGGTGCGGGTCTATAAAAATAACCCGGAAGTGCGGATGCAGGTGGGCATGGGCTAAGGGAGGGCAGGTTAGGGTCGGGTGCAGGTTGGGGAAATCCCGACCCGCACATCACTAACCTGAATGCCTTTAAAACTACAAACCCCTCTAGGGGTCAGGGGCAATTTCTGTGTTTAGATTGTACTATTTTTGGACTTCATTCAACCGTGGAGCTAGGGGACATTACAATATATCCCAGCATGACGCATTTAATATTCTGTTGCAGAATATAAATATTAGACACATCCCAAACAAGTAAATGCCATTATTTGTACTTGGGGGGAAAAAAAAGCAGAATATGGGGAAATGTTTTGGCTTTTGTCTTACACAACACACTGTATAGAAGGTATAAATGACTAAATGACTAGCTCTTTCCTCTATTCATTACTGGTGGCACTGATGCCAATGGGTACTGCCCGGGGAAGTGATTGGTAAATAAATAAAAAATAGAACGTAAGGGGCATTTTATGTTCTTTTCACATATTTATATCCCCACCCTAGAATGATAATGGTTGGTGTACAGAACAAAACAGGTGGAGATGACTGACTAAATAGCTGCTTCTCCTCTCACCTGAACTACTTTCAATTGTACTGTTCTGCACAGGGATCTTTAAGGGGTAGTGAGCACATTCTCATAATTCTTACACAGCCAAATCAATCCAGTGGCCTATGGTTTATGGAAAAGCAGGGGTAATATTGCCAAGCCTATATGGATTAGCGTAGTGCTTAAAGGAGAAGGAAAGGTTAAAATTAAGTAAACTTTATCAGAAAGGTCTATATAAATACACCAGTAAAGCCTCAAAGTAATGTTGCTCTGAGTCAAAAGAAACACCATATTTCTTTCCTTATATTGTGTATACGTGGACTTCTGTATCAGACTTCCTGTTTTTAGCTTAAACCTCCAGGACTAGGGCTTGAGCATGCTCAGTTTGCTCCTCTCTCCCTCCCTACTGTAATCTGAGCCCAGAGCTATGAGTGAGCAGGGAGAGACTCAGACAGGAAGTGATGTCACACCAAGCTATTATGGCAGCTGCTATCCTAAACAGAGAGAGCTTCTAAAGCTGTTTATTCAGGTATGGTAAAGCAGAATAAATATAGTGTAATCGCTCGCACTATTGTGGCTAATCTATTGGCAATAAACTGCCTCTGTAGCTTTCCTTCTCCTTTAATACGTCCCCTATAAGGCAATGCTTTGTAAGTCTTAACTAACACATGGGTGGTTGACAGTAGCTCAGACCCCATTGATTCCAAACACTGAAATGTCTACTTATTGTGGTTCTGGCAAAAAAAAAAAAAAGAGAAATTGCACATTTTTGTGTTGAAAATAACAAACAAATCCCATAGTGCTGCTAAATAATAACAGGATTAGTAAATGGCTTCTAGTTAAAGCCCCATGACGTTTGCTGCATCTTCCAAAGAACGCTGTTCCCTCTAGGGGGATACTTAGGATTCAGTCACGTGATACCCTTCCAGGCCGTCAGAATCCAGTCTTCTGACAAGACGTCTTTCCCCATCCAGGCCTTTTCCCCGGGTAGAATTCCGGAGCAAGGAGTCTCTCCGACACACAGTCATTGGCCGTTGGAGGTTTAAGTGACTTGTAATAACACAGTGAGATGCTCAGGTCCATCACACAAGTCTCTTAGCTCTGCAGGGTTCCATCTTTGATCTGCTGGATGAAGAGGTTGCGCTCGTCTTCGGGGGTCCTCCCGTTCTGAGCCCGGACGATGCACGTGGGTCGGTGGAGGTTGAGCATGTAGATCAGATGCTGCTTCTCGTTCTTCAATTCCTCAATTTGGGCTTTCAGATCTGCATTGATAGATTCCAACTTCTCCGATTCCTTGTGGGAGGGGGAAAAGGAAGAATAAATGAGACCCTCCTGAAAACAAACCTGGGACTTTATAATAATGGAATAAATCTCTTGCTCCATCTACAAATATATTTGTACGGGCAGTGGAGTATTGTGCAATTTAGGAAGGGAAATTCCTCTTTTAGGGACAGATTATGAAAGTTATTAATCATAACTGTCATGTCTATATGAGCCTTAATTAGACCTGGGCCAGTGCGATCGTTATATGTAAAGCAGCACTGTGCTGATCAGGCCTGATAAATGGGGTTGTTCACCTTTAAATTAACTCTTAGTATGATGTAGAGAGTGATATTCTGAGAAAATTTGCATTGGTTTTCATTTTTTATTATTTGTGGTTTTTGAGTTATTATTTAAGCTTTTTATTCAGCGGCTCTCCTGTTTGTAATTTCAGCAATCTGGTTGCTAGGGTCTAAATTACCCTAGCAACCATGCATTCATTTCAATAAGAGACTGGAATATAATTAATAGAGACCTAAATAGTACATGAGCAGTAAAAAGTAGCAATAACAATACATTTGTAGCCTTACAGATCATTCTTTTTGTTTTAGATGGGGTCAGTGACCCCTATTTGAAAGCTGGAAAGAGTCAGAAGAAGGAGGCAAATAATTAAAAAATTATAAAAAATAAATAATTAAAATTTACTTGGAATTGGCCAATCTATAACATACTAAGGGGTTATTTACTAAACTCCAAATGCAAAAATCAAAAAAAGCAGGATTTTTTTATATAAAATCTGACTTTTAAAAAAATCTCGAATTTTTCGGAATTTATTAAACCTTGAGGATGGAAAAGTCTGAATCTGAAAATCCAGCATCTCAGACCTGTCGAGGTTGCATATAAGCCAATGGGAGAAGTTTGCTTGACAAAGGGGTTACGCCCCGAAACGTTGCATCCGCAATAAATGAGCAAGGGGTTTCCCTGCTAGAAGCAACCCATGCTGTGCCAGTGTTTTCTTGCTTTTCATGTGGATTTTGAGGTTGCCAAACGCCTCCTTCACTGAGCACCTGGGATTCGTTTTGATTAGGAAGGCCAGGGTGTGCTAGGGTAATTTCTTTTTTGACTCCAATGGGAGGAGTCCCAATGATTTTTTCGGCAATACCCCAAAGTTTTTGGGCAAAATTTGGAGCATTCGGGTGAAAAATCTGACAAAAATCGGATGAAAAATACGGGAAAAAAAATTCACGAAAATCGGATTTTTCCCCACAAACAAAATTTTTGGGAAAGTATTAATAAATAAGCCCAAAAATAAGTAACCCCCCCCCCCCAAAAGTTAACTTAAAGGTGAACCACCCGTTTAATGAAGATCTAAACTCAGAGAAAGAGTTTCTCCTCTGAGCACTTTTATAGTCTCTATTAACTGTATATTCGGTGACTTTCAAAGAGAGTCGCTGAGCCAAAAGCCTGGTATTAACAGTCTCCTGGGGGCTGAATTTGTCCAGGCGCAGTGGGCTGTAACAGCCATTCAGTATGTCTCGTTTACTGGTCACCGGATAATAGGAAACATTTTATTGGTTGCTATGGGTTACTGCACCTGGACAAACGTAGTGCTTGTTAATATCTAACAAACCAATAAAAATAAAAAAATGTATATATAAGGGTAGTCTGAGTAAAATTACAAACATTTTATTTTTCTTTAGATCCCATTTAAAGCTTTTCACTCCTTATTTTGGCACTGCCTGCATTGTATGAATAGCTTCCAGGTTGCTGGGAGTTGCAGTCTAGGGGCTGCAGGTTGTACATCACTACTGTCACGGAAACCAATAAACCCCAACTCCATTAACTGTTCTACAATCAACATTTTACAATTACACATGACTTGCTAATTTTTATGGTCAGTGGCACCTCTAATTTTATCTGGCTGCCAAAAGGTTTCCCTGGGGCTCATTTATCAACACTGGGCAAATTTGCTAATGGGCAGTAACCTATAGCAACCAGTGATTGGCAGAACAACGAATGCAACAATTTGATTGGTTGCCATGAGTTACTGCCCATGGGCAAATTTGCCCGGTGTTGATAAATGACCCTTGCTGTGTAAACACCTACTCAACAGCCCAAACCTTGAGATGTAATCATATCGGGAATCTGACTCAGAATTGTGCAACTTTATTCTTTAAGGAAATCTGAAGCTTAAAATAAAAATGTTGATTTCAGCTGCAGGGAAGTGACATTTCAGCAGAGTTTCTGCCTCATAAAGAAAATGAAAGTGCTGATATAGCCGGGCTCATTGGGCTCTGTAGCCTGACCTTATATAGTCTGCCCATAGTGAAACAGGACGCTGACCCCCAGCTGTGACTTACTGGCAGCACCAGGAGATTGGCTGCTACTGTCATAGGGAACCTAGGGGTGCACCCCTGAAATAATCCCCCATAATCCTCAGTAACATGAACAGCAGGGATTGTGTATGTGTCTATAATACACAAAAGTCATGAATATCTTGTAAATGATATCCTTATAAACGGTGACTAGTGATGTCATCAGTTATAAAAGTGAGTAGTGATGTCATCAGTTATAACTGTCATTTCTGTCACATGACTCACTAAAACTTGTGTATTATAATAAATAAAGTACCCCTTGTTGGAAAAAATGAGGATATTAGAAGTAACCTTGGAGTTCCATGACCTGTTTAAAAGCACTCGGCCTTGTACTTTTATATGGTAATGGAACTCCTCTGTGACTTATAATATCCTTATATTTTACAAGAGGGGGTACTTTATTCACTATATAATCAGAAGGAGACGGTGTAATAGCAAACACTGAGTCTGCTGCAGGTTTTGGGTCCCGCAGGGAGCAATAAGCAAACCGATTAATGATGCTGATTGGCTGTTAGACAACTAGATTTCTTTGAGAATAAGAACTTTAGGCTGAGTATTGCCTTACCTTCTGCAAACTATCTGTCCTTTCCTTCTTTTTATTTCGACACTTGGCGGCAGCAACTTTATTCCTTTCCCTCCTCCTCTTTTTCCGATCATCTTCCTCTGGGGCAAACTGTGGCAAAAAGGAAAGTAGTGTTGTTAGTAGTAGCATGGGTGCAACACTAGCAGTGGCAACGCCCCCCTAAAATCAAGACCCCCAGAGACAGGTAATAAATTGAAAGGGCTCAACTCTATAAGACTGAAGCAGCAAAAAGGCCTCAAACTGACTTCTGATAAAGAGTTTGAAGGAATGAATCACTGGGAGGGAGACTTGAGCAATGCTTATATCAGCCTTAATGATACAATGAAGCAGCTTGGTATGAGGAAGTAAATGTCAGCCTTTAGGTTGCAAAACTCTCCTAAATGTCATTGTGCTATAGAATGTATGGCTGAGGTTAACTGTGACACAGGTGGTGATTATGTGACACACTCTCAACACACGGCCCCAAACTGTGGGGATGGGGGGAGCAGTGGTAGAAGAACTATAGGTGGCCAATTAAGATGTTTCCAGGAAAGATTATTCGTTTCAATACACACGTGTAGAGCTGATTAGTCAGATAAACATATAGAAACAATAGAATTCTACCTGTATCTGACCATTCAGCACTAACAATGGGTGATTTTCGGGTGCCTTCAAAGAGACCCAATCAAAATTTTCAGCCAGCCTGATCGCCAAACCGACCGCCAAGTCTTCTATCATTCAGCTTGTCTCCCACCATACACACACACCGAATATCATACGACAATTAGTTTCATACAATATTATGGGTACGTCTATGGCCACCTTTTGGGTAAGATTTGCTTTCCTAGATACCCCTGAAAGCCCACAATGAAGGTCAATTAACAGGAGATTGGGGGTAAATATGTATTTGCTGCCCTAGATATTCTTGGCACTATTGTGGGGACCCTGCCCAAAAGTTGGTCCTCCAATAGGGAACTGAGCTGAAAAAACATTTTTTTTTTCAAAAGACATCAGTTCATAGTGCTGCTCCAGCCGAATTCTGCTCTTAAATCCGTTTTCAAACGAGCAAACAGATTTTTTTGTTATATTTAATTTTGAAATCTGACATGGCACTAGACATATTGTCAGTTTCCCAGGTGCCCCCAGTCATGTGACGTGTGCTCTGATAAACTTCAGTTACTCTTTACTGCTGTACTACAAGTTGATATCACTCCTCCCTTTCCCCCCAGCAGCCTAACACCAGAACAATGGAAAGGTAACCAGACAGCAGCTCCCTAACACAAGATAACAGCTGCCTGGTAGATCTAAGAACAGCACTCAATAGTAAAATCCAGGTCCCACTGAGACACATTCAGTTACATTGAGTAGGAGAAACAACAGCCTGCCAGAAAGCAGTTCCATCCTAAAGTGCTGGCTCTTTCTGAAATCACATGACCAGGCAAAATGAGCTGAGATGCACTTACACACCAATATTATAACTAAATACACTTGCTGGTCAGGAATGACATTTTATATTGTAGAGTGAATTATTTGCAATGTAAACAGCGTCATTTAGAAATAAAAACTACACCATAAAAATCATGACAGAATCCCTTTAAAGTGTATTCCGCAGTACATATATATGGAATAAAGGTAAGGCACTGGACATACCTCGGATTTGGGGACTGTCAATTCTAAGGGGCCGTCGGACACCACCACCGAATCTAAAGAGCAGGGGGCTCGGGTGGAGAATCGCTTATTCTGAATGGCGAACCTTAGTTCCTCTTTAACCAGTGGGGTGAGGTTAGTGAAATCCTCAAAGCTGAACGACATTGTCGGGGACAGACAGGGCACTATGGCCGTCGCACTCACTTCTGCAGCCGAGCCTTGTCCTGGGTGTTGCAGCATCATTTTCTGAGGGGGGTAAAAGAAATACATAAATTTAGATGCACCGCTCACAGCTGAATTACAACTCCCAGCATCCTTCACCAACCAAGATGCATTTATAGATGTAGTTCTTATGGAACAGCAAGTTGGGTTTTTTCTCAGCGATTTGACTTCAAATTCTAAAAATCTGTAAGATTCCAATGACGCATGGGCACTCCATGGCACGTTGCCATTGGTCTTCTTTTTTTTTATGGTATTATCTGCTGACCTCTTTCCTCCCTATGGAGGAAGGAGGTCAGTGCTGGAAGCTGGTGGGGAAAGGTACTACAGAATGCTCGGGACCTGTGGTTTTCCGGATAATGGATCTTTCTGTAATTTGAATCTTCATGCCTTAAGTCTACTAGAAAATCATGTAAACATTAAATAAATAAAATAGGCTGGTTTTGCTTCCAATAAGGATTAATTATATCTTAGTTGGGATCAAGTATAAGCTACTGTTTTATTATTACAGAGAAAAAGGAAATCATTTTTAAAAATGTGGATTATTTGGATAAAATGGAGTCTGTGGAAGACGGCCTTTCTGGATAACGGGATCTCATACCTGTACAACTCTTGTTAGTAAAAGATCTTGAACCCCCTCCCTGCTTTGAATGTGGAAATATTCAATATTATAACATTTCACCCCCCCCCCCCACTAGGGAAAGTTTCCAGGGTTTGGGCTGCACAAACAGATGGAGAATGTAGTGTAAATACTGACCTTTTTCTCTCTGCCCAATGCAAAGTACAAAGGTAAGCGAGAGTATAAATAGCCCATTCTGGCTTATAATTACACCAGTCTCTGCCTTTATTTTTACTTTTGAGATCACCAATTAACAGATCAGAGCCCCCGGGTATAGTTATAATTAGGATGGGGAATTGATTCTCTCTGCTCCCTGCCAAAATAAGACACAGGTCCAAATGAAATCTGCCTAAATGCTGATCCAGCAGAACCCTCTGCACTAGAAATGTCACCGATTGTTTCTAGCATCAACGTAAATAGTTGGAACACTGAACCCCATTGCTGCAGGATTCCCAGGCCTTAAAGGGGTGCTTCACCTAGAAGTTAATTTTTAGTATGTTATTTGTAAAATGTAATAGCAATGGCTTGTAATCACTACCGACGGCCATGGAATAGAGGGAGGGAAGTGATTACAACAGGCAAGTACACTCAGTTGGCTCTATTCCTGCTCACTCCACAGTGGTTCTATTCCTGCCCACTCCACAGCCGGTTGGTTCTATTCCTGCCCACTCCACAGCCGGTTGGTTCTATTCCTGCCCACTCCACAGCTGGTTCTATTCCTGCCCACTCCACAGCTGGTTCTATTCCTGCCCACTCCACAGCTGGTTGATTCTATTCCTGCCCACTCCACAGCTGGTTCTATTCCTGCCCACTCCACAGCTGGTTGGTTCTATTCCTGCCCACTCCACAGCTGGTTCTATTCCTGCCCACTCCACAGCTGGTTCTATTCCTGCCCACTCCACAGCCGGTTGATTCTATTCCTGCCCACTCCACAGCTGGTTGGTTCTATTCCTGCCCACTCCACAGCTGGTTCTATTCCTGCCCACTCCACAGCTGGTTCTATTCCTGCCCACTCCACAGCCGGTTGGTTCTATTCCTGCCCACTCCACAGCTGGTTGGTTCTATTCCTGCCCACTCCACAGCTGGTTCTATTCCTGCCCACTCCACAGCTGGTTGGTTCTATTCCTGCCCACTCCACAGCTGGTTCTATTCCTGGCCACTCCACAGCTGGTTCTATTCCTGGCCACTCCACAGCTGGTTCTATTCCTGCCCACTCCACAGCTGGTTCTATTCCTGCCCACTCCACAGCCGGTTGGTTCTATTCCTGCCCACTCCACAGCTGGTTGGTTCTATTCCTGCCCACTCCACAGCTGGTTCTATTCCTGCCCACTCCACAGCTGGTTCTATTCCTGCCCACTCCACAGCCGGTTGGTTCTATTCCTGCCCACTCCACAGCTGGTTGGTTCTATTCCTGCCCACTCCACAGCTGGTTCTATTCCTGCCCACTCCACAGCTGGTTGGTTCTATTCCTGCCCACTCCACAGCTGGTTCTATTCCTGCCCACTCCACAGCTGGTTCTATTCCTGCCCACTCCACAGCTGGTTCTATTCCTGCCCACTCCACAGCCGGTTGATTCTATTCCTGCCCACTCCACAGCTGGTTGGTTCTATTCCTGCCCACTCCACAGCTGGTTCTATTCCTGCCCACTCCACAGCTGGTTCTATTCCTGCCCACTCCACAGCCGGTTGGTTCTATTCCTGCCCACTCCACAGCCGGTTGGTTCTATTCCTGCCCACTCCACAGCTGGTTGGTTCTATTCCTGCCCACTCCACAGCTGGTTCTATTCCTGCCCACTCCACAGCTGGTTCTATTCCTGCCCACTCCACAGCTGGTTGGTTCTATTCCTGCCCACTCCACAGCTGGTTCTATTCCTGCCCACTCCACAGCTGGTTGGTTCTATTCCTGCTCACTCCACAGTTGGTTCTATTCCTGCCCACTCCACAGCTGGTTGGTTCTATTCCTGCCCACTCCACAGCTGGTTCTATTCCTTCCCACTCCACAGCTGGTTGGTTCTATTCCTGCCCACTCCACAGCTGGTTCTATTCCTTCCCACTCCACAGCTGGTTCTATTCCTGCCCACTCCACAGCCGGTTGGTTCTATTCCTGCCCACTCCACAGCTGGTTGGTTCTATTCCTGCCCACTCCACAGCTGGTTCTATTCCTGCCCACTCCACAGCTGGTTGGTTCTATTCCTTCCCACTCCACAGCTGGTTCTATTCCTGCCCACTCCACAGCTGGTTGGTTCTATTCCTGCCCACTCCACAGCTGGTTCTATTCCTGCCCACTCCACAGCTGGTTGGTTCTATTCCTGCCCACTCCACAGCTGGTTCTATTCCTGCCCACTCCACAGCCGGTTGGTTCTATTCGTGCCCACTCTAAATTTGGTTACACACAGAGAAAACAGGGAATACATAAATTGGCACCAAGTTCCCACTGCCTGTGTTTAACATCTATTTCCAGCTGCAACAATGTGGCAAATAAAAAGTTACTGTTAAAATAAATGATGCAGAAATGTTACTGATTTCCCATGTGACCTGCAACTGCCCCAATGACCCTCCTGTTGCCCGGTCACAACCTGCAGTTACTAAACTCCCGGCCTTTTTGCTGATGAAATCAGGAAACAAATGTGAGTTTCCCCAAGAAGCTGCTCCTGCGTGAGATTGTGTCACCCTATTGCCCAACTCTCAGATTAGTAACTGGGCTGCAGGTCACGGAGGTGAAAAGTCTCTATTATACGATGCTGACATCACTGGGAGAGAAGAGACTGACTGGAGCATGGAGGGTTAATACAGCTTCTTCCAATCACCTCTTGTCTCGCAAAATTTAGGGATTATGTTCTATATTATAATTATATGACACTTTTCTCTAGCTCAGTATTAACTGGGGTTTTCCTACATCAACCTGACCTGATTTCCTTTACAGGAAACTCTATAACAAAGTTTGCTCTAGGTCTAGTAACCCTTGGCAACCACTTAACATCAACAGCAGAATGATACATGCTGCGGATTTTGGAGAAAGACCCTCTTGAGTGATTTTACCATGCATTAATGATTAAAATGACATGTGTTAGCTCTTCAACCTTTCTCAATGCTGTGCTTTCTAGGAAACTGCTGTATAACAGATCATTCTGTCCCAGTGGCTGCACAGATCCTATCTGATCCCCATTGTAAGCAGCAGTCCTGTCCTGCTTTATGGCAGCTGATATTCTAGCTACTGTATCTGTATAACAGAACATTCTGTCCCAGTGGCTGCACAGATAATATCTGATCCCCATTGTAAGCAGCAGTCCTGTCCTGCTTTATGGCAGCTGATATTCTAGCTACTGTATCTGTATAACAGAGCATTCTGTCCCAGTGGCTGCACAGGTTCTATCTGATCCCCATTGTAAGCAGCAGTCCTGTCCTGCTTTATGGCAGCTGAGATTCTAGCTATCTGTATAACAGAACATTCTGTCCCAGTGGCTGCACAGATCCTATCTGATCCCCATTGTAAGCAGCAGTCCTGCCCTGCTTTATGGCAGCTGAGATTCTAGTTATCAGTTTAACAGAACATTCTGTCCCAGTGGACACTGCACACATATATAAGATCTATTATTATATCTATATATATATATATATATATATATATATATATATATATATAAATACACTATACATATATATATATATATATATATATATATATATTCTGCTATCATTATACTAGATTAAATTAGATTAAATAATGTACTTCTTGGAATTGTTGATACATATGTTCTGACTGTTGGCATCACGGCTTTCAGAGGAGATTAGTAATGTGCTGCCCGTGTAAGCCAGTGTTCCCGCAGTCAGATCCCCAGCTCCAGTCCTGCTCCACTCTCTCACAGCTGGAAATGCTACCGGAACCCTGACCGTGCCATTCCTGCTGGAATGTATCGCCACCTTGAGGCTGGTAAAGACACAGCACTCAGGAGAGAGAAGTGAAAGTATTAGGCAGCAGTTTCATCATCAGGCTGCAACCGAAACCTCCCAGAGCGGGACAAAGTCAGCCCGAGTCTATGTGTTGACCGGTTCTGGGTGTGCCAGGCACTAAAGTGGGCTACCTCTCTCTCACACACACAGCCAACTGTCCCTTCCCTTTATCCCCCGTAATACAGAGGGCAGAGCCCAAACTATCTGCCGGCCTCGCTCTCTCTTTGTCTCCAAAGTAACATTAGTAAAAGAAAAGTACAAGCAAACTGCACACTCATCTATCAGCCCAATGTATGGAGCACCCCACACTATACACCCCTATATACTCAATCCAAAAACTGAGAGACCAATAGATAAGAAGATACAGGTACTGTATACAGATACAAGAGAGACACGTGAATATAGACTCAGTCAGATGAGTAGCTACAAGAGGCTTTATAGACAAGGAGAGGGATATATAGGTGACAGAAGATATATAGATGATGGGACATGAGAAATATATATGACTGGACTAATATATAAAGGAGAGAAGTATATACATACAGATACAGATATATATATATATATATATATATATATATACGAATCTTGGATACGTGGGTGCACATCATATATATATATATATGATAGGAGATATATGGATGAAAGGTATATAAATGCTGGGCGATATATAGATGATACAAAGTTAGTAAGAGATGACATCTAGATGACAAGAGATATAAATACTATTAGATATAGATGAAGACATATACAAATGCAGACATATCATTAGATATCTGGAAGAGAAGAGATATTTATATAGAAGATATATATATACATAAGAATTGAAATGTGGATGATCAAATTTATTTCATCATATATATATTTATATATATGAAGCAATAAAGCTGATGATAAATATATACGAGATGGAAGGCATACAATTCATTTCAAAGAATTATGAATGATATGACAGATATATAGCTGGTACATAGATGGTGAGTGATATATAGTTAATGAAATAGATACAGAAGATGGAAAATATATATACAGATAATGAGAGATCTATAGATGATCAACTTATACAGAGAACGAGAAACAGATTATATAATATATAGACAGGTGATATATAGATGATGATAATGATATGAACTAGATCATTTGACAGATCTATATATATATACAGTAGAGATATTCTAATGGCAGATATATAGATGATAAGAGATATTCTAATGGCAGATATAGAAGTGATGGGATATACATAGCTAGCGAGTGATATATAGTGAATTACATACATAGAAAATGGAAAATATGTAGTTGATAAGAAGAATGTAGAGAAGGATATTATATAGATGATGGGAGATACATAGGGGATATGACAATGATGAGATATATATAAATGACAGATATATAAATGACAGATATAAAGCTGAAGAGAGATACACAGCTGATATGACATATAGATGATGATAATAATGGTTGAGATATAAATAAAGAATATATGGGAGATGGGAAATAGACAGGTGACAGTTGGAGGTGATTAGAGGAGAGATACAAGTGTCAGCAGCAGGTAATAGTCTAATAGTGTATATATATATATATATATATATATATATATATATATATATATATATATATATATATATATATATATATATATATAAAGATAAATATAATAGAGATAAAGTTTCTCGCACGTGTAACACAGGGATCGCTGAAGAGATCTGGGGCCCTTGGGGGCCACTCAGGCTGAGGTTTAAAGGGGAAGTTATCAGACAAGCGCTGAGCAAATCCCTGGGTATAAGAACCAATCAGCGCGAAGTGGGAAAGTTTCCCCTGAGTTGGGAGCGGGAATGTTACACAAGGAGAGGGGGAACTGCTGCCGATACACTAGCGAGGTCCGGGGCTGAGTCTGCCCGGGGAACACTCAGAGAGAGAGTTGAGCGCTTACCGTGCTGTGTCGGTGGGAAGTGACCTAGAGCAGCCGCTGCCTGTGTGTCTCCCCCTGTGACTGTGACTCGCTCTGGCAGTGCAGTTGCATCACCCCTTTATATAGCCGCGCGCGGAGAGCTCTGGAATGTGGCACGGCCTGACGTCATTCTATTAATAGCCGAGAGAGAGAGAGATCGGCCTGGCGGTGATGCAAACAGCGGGGAGGGACGGGGAAGTGCGGGGAGGGACTGAGGGCGGGGCTACACAGAGAAGACGCTGAGGGGAAGCCTCTGTCTATAACAGGCTCAGCAGTATTAACTCGTGAGTGGCGTCCCAGTGAGCCAATGACTGAAGCCAGCTGGAATGTGACGGCGGCAGGAGGAGGATCTTATTAGGCAGGGGCTCGGGGGAAAGCGGAGGAAGAAACAGAGAGCGCCTTAGCCATGTTTGCCTGTTTTTACTCCCAGTCTTTGCCTGCGCTACTGCTACTACTGTACCGTTACTACTGCTACTACTACTACTGGCGGAGGGATACTTCTCGTATCCCCCTCTGTCTCAAGGTGTACTGGTGCCTCATCCGCTCATCTACCTCACCGGCATCATTACCGACAGCAAATAGTGCAATATAGTTACATAGTGAATAAAGTAGCCCCTCTTGTAAAATATAAGGATATTATAAGTCACTGAGGAGTTTCATGACCAGATAAAAGTACAAGGCCGAAGGTTTTTATACAGGTCATGGAACTCCGAAGTAACTTCTAATATCCTCATATTTTACAACTGGGGGTACTTTATTTATTATAATACACAAGTTTCAGTGAGTCATGTGACAGAAATGACATCAGAACTCACCATTTATAACTGATGACATCAGTATTCACCGTTTATAAGGACAAAATAAACAAAAGCCACGAATATCTTGTAAATTATATCCTTATAAACGGTGAGTTCTGATGTCATCAGTTATAAACGGTGAGTTCTGATGTCATCAGTTATAAACGGTGAGTTCTGATGTCATTTTTGTCACATGACTCACTGAAACTTGTGTATTATAATAAATAAAGTACCCCCAGTTGCAAAATATAAGGATATTATAAGTAGGGATGCACTGAATCTACTATTTTGGATTCGGCCGAATCCTTCACGAAAGATTCAGCCGAATCCAAACCCTAATTTGCATATGCTAATTAGGGGTGGGAAGGGGAAAATATTTTTTACTTCCTTGTTTTGTGACAAAAGTCAAGTGATTTCCCTCCCTACCCCTAATTTTCATATTAGGATTCGGTTCGGCTGGGCAGAAGGATTCGGCCGAATCAGAATCCTGCTGAAAAAGGCCGAATCCTGGTGTTTATATATGGTCATGAAACTCCTCGGTAACTTATAATATCCTTATATTTTACAAGAGGGGGTACTTTATTCACTATATAATTTACAGGATATTCATGGCTTTTGTGTGTTTTATATATATATATATATATATATATATATATATATATATATATATATATATATATATATGCACACACAGTTATATGTGCCTCACTCTTCATCTCCTTCAGCTGTATGACATGTATATTTATATATATGGCAGTCCTGTCTCGATCTTACATCTATAATAACAACAGCTGCTTTTCATACATTTATTTTATATAGAATTTACCATTCCTGTCCTGGTCTATTTGTAGATATATACTAATACCCCCAAATGTGTCTCTTATATTTCATTTTAAAATTTCGGAATATTTCAAGATTTTTAAAATTGGTAGTTAATTATAATTTTTAAGAACTTCTATTCTTGACTTCTGCTTTCAAATCTGTGCAGCCACTGGGACAGAATGTTCTGTTATACAGATAGCTAGAATCTCAGCTGCCATAAAGCAGGACAGGACTGCTGCTTACAATGGGGATCAGATAGATCTGTGCAGCCACTGGGACAGAATACTCTGTTATACAGATAGCTAGAATCTCAGCTGCCATAAAGCAGGACAGGACTGCTGCTTACAATGGGGATCAGATAGGATCTGTGCAGCCACTGGGACAGAATGCTTTGTTATACAGATAACTAGAATCTCAGCCATAAAGCAGGACAGGACTGCTGCTTAAAATGGGGATCAGATCGGATCTCTGCAGTCACTGGGACAGAACGCTCTGTTATACAGATAGCTAGAATCTCAGCTGCCATAAAGCAGGACAGGACTTCTGCTTACAATGGGGATCAGATAGGATCTGTGCAGCCATTGGGACAGAATGCTCTGTTATACAGATAGCTAGAATCTCAGCCATGAAGCAGGGCAGGACTGCTGCTTACAATGGGGATCAGATAGGATCTGTGCAGCCACTGGGACAGAATGCTCTGTTATACAGATAGCTAGAATCTCAGCCATAAAGCAGGACAGGACTGCTGCTTACAATGGGGATCAGATAGGATCTGTGCAGCCACTGGGACAGAATGTTCTGTTATACAGATAGCTAGAATCTCAGGGATAAAGCAGGGCATGACTGCTGCTTTGTAAGAGAAAGGAAGGAGGCTTACTTTCCCTATGCACCACTAAAGGGATGATAACTTTTTCAATATTTGATACATTTCATGTTTGCCCAGGCTAACACTCTCCCGTTGATACTGATAAACTAAACTTCTACTAAGCATCTACCTGAGCAACCTGTGATGCTAAATTACAAAAGGCAAAATGATGGGAGATGTAGTTTCAGTGCACCACATCAAGCCTTGGCAATATACAGTTCTGGTTTCTACTAAACAAGTAGCTGTTGACGACGGTGACCTTTTAAATTAAAATATCATTATTGTTCATATGTGACTTTGTACGTCATGTTATGTGACAATATCAACTGTTGTTGAACTACGACTCCCAGCATCTTGTCTTGAAGACGCACCCAGTATAGGGGGTCCTAAATCGAACACCCAAAATTTAAATAACTGCCTAAAGCGTGGTCAGGGATTATCCCAAAATAACCGGAGCTCTGACACTAAAAACAGAATGTGGAGAGAATGCGACGATCCTGTTTGAAATCCTTCATTATAAAAGTGTTTGCGTGACGCTCCCCCTGCCATTCTTCTTCTTTTAGTTCAACCCTGTGCTCTCGTCTTCTATACTCAAGGGGAAATGACATATTATTCTAGTTAAAATATTGATTTATATTGTGCCCCACTAGTACCTGATGCCACCCAGCCGGACCCACAAATATAACAGGAAATCCTTCCTAACTTTATATTTTTTATTTATGAAAGAAGCAAAGAGATAATTTACTGGATATTTGTTGGCCAATTGGTTTAAATATTTACCTTTTCTCTGGGAATCTTCATAAAAATAATTTTCTCTCAATTTTTGCTACAAATTATTTTTAAATATTTAAAAATCACTAGAAAAATTACCAATGTATTTTGTCATGTCAAAATTTTTGCTTTAACAATTTAAAATGAGAGAAAAGAAACCCTGTTTATAATATCGTAATATTCTAAAAATCCACTTTTACATTAAAAACTTGAAAAATGTCCTCCTTTGGATCATTAATACTAACATCAAATCAGGATTATATTGGACCGCCTATTGGTCAATTACTAATTTTTACTTATACAATTAATTAATTATTAAAAAATTAATTGAGTATTCCTGTGATTAATTACCTAAAATCAGACACCCAAACAATCACATATCTTAGATACTTAATTGATTCTTACCGTATATATTAATTATAAAGTGCTTGTGCTGTCATTTCATTAGATTATTGATTTTACTCCATGAACACCGTGCATTCTATTAATTCATTCACATAACAAATCAAAGAGTAAAATTTACTCTATTGCCGTGAATAACTTATAAAGTGCTTGTGATTTCCAATTCAAAAATGTTCTAGTGTTCTAATTAATTAAGTGCCATGCCAATCAATTCTTTATTTCATTATTTCCAATACTCATTCCATGTCCCCCCTTAATGAGCTGTTAAGAATTAATTACTAAAATGCCCAATGCCAATATCCAATCCAAATGACCTCCTAATTAATTATCCCAAGTTATTCCTTGATTACAGACCAAGAAAAGGAAATTAATAGTTTGGTGGAGTTGCTCCAATAGATTCTAGCTCAGTTTGGGGTAGGGATGCACCGAATCCAGGATTCGGTTCAGGATTTGGCCTTTTTCAGCAGGATTTGGCCGAATCCTTCAGCCAGGCCAAACCGAACCCTAATTTGCATATACAAATTAGGGGCAGGGAGTATCCAAAAAACACAAAGTAGTGCTACACACACACTCTCACCGCTCTTTGCAGCGTCGGGTGCCGTCTGTGACCCTATCTGCCCAGGTCTGGTTCACGTACAAGAAAATACTTCAGCAGCACTCCGATTATGGTGAAAAAATTGGTACTTTATTCATGCCTCAAGCTAAGCGACGTTTCGAGCTTTTCCAGCCCTTTATCAAGGGGCAGGGAGTATAAAATGTTTTCCCCTTCCCACCCCTAATCTGCATATGCAAATTTGGTTCGGTATTCAGCTTGGTAAATCTTTTGCCAAGGATTCGGGGTTCAGCAAAATCCAAAAAAAGTGGATTCGGTGCATCACTAGTTTGGGGGAGAAGGTAGAAGCTGGAGAGCTGCGGTCTCGTATTTTACATTCCCTGACTTGTTTGGAAGAGGCTAATATACCCTATAAAACCGCAAACCTTTCAGCCCTCAGAAAGAAAACAGATTTTAGAAAAAGTCAAGGAAGCTAACACGCTAAAAAATTACTTCCGCAATCTCGATTCACCAGCCGGTGAAAAAACAATTAAAACAAAAAATCAAGTCTTGCCCTGACGCGCGTTTCGCGAAGCAGTGGTGAAACGCACTTCAGGGCAAGACTTGACTCTTTGTTCATTTAAGTATCTAAGTTTTTATGTAAAAGTAAGTTTTTAGAATATTACGATATTTTAAAGTTACAAACAGGGTTTTTTTCCTCTAATTTTAAATTGTTATTGTTAATAATCCTTGTAGACGTCTGAAAAGTCAGGAATTTTATGTAAGAAGAGTTAGTAAATTATCCAAAACATTTTTTTCTTTGTGAAATTTTTTTTTCAAGTTTCAATAATTCCAGGGCCGTTTTCTATTACTAACCCAATCTTGTTTTCAGAATATTTTCAAAATTTCGTTGCCAGATTTCCTATTGAGACAATGGATTTTTCAGCTTTAATTGGTTTGCTTGTACTTCATGGTAACTCTGCTGGATAAATCCATATTCATGGCTAAATAATCCTTTTGGGTTTTAGCATTTAACAAAGTGAGGTGCGGGGTTTCTGACCATTGTGGTCTGAATGCTTTGTTATAAAGATAGCTAGAATTGCGACCATAAAGCGTGACAGAATTGCTGCTTTAACCGTGTCTTTACTGAGTTTAAATACATTTTAAGCAAAAGTTATATTTTAAAAATGTTCATTTAAAAAAAATATATATCTGAACATTGTAATCAAGCAAAATACATGCGTTGTTTTCAATAATACATCCCTTTTCACACCAAAGAAATTTATGAGACCTTCCTTTGGTAATATTTTTTGATATATTCTGCAATTTCCTCACCCAGAATACAAAAGGGATCAACACAGCTGTTCTGAAACTCACAGAAGCAGCCGAATTCCCCCGCAAATTGCAATAAACACAGTTTCATAAATATTTATCCAAAAATGTCACGGTTCCATTGTTACACGCTGCCTGTTTTGCCTTCTATCTGCCCGACGTTAACGTTTTTACAAGGTTTTTGTTTAGATATAAAAATTCGAAATTTATAAAGCAGTGAGTAGGCATTTGGCAGAAAATAATTAAAATAAAGAACACAGACACATTGAACAGAATTGATAAATATTGACCTCTTATAAAATACACCACGGCACAATATTGTAATGAACTCCCACAAACTCCAAAATCTGTTTAGAACACACTCACAATATATATATATATATATACTTTACCCAATGCAGTTCGAAACGTTGGAATGTACAGTGGAATAAATATACACTAAAAAGAGAAACTGTTGTGCGGATCTCCTTGACAAGTATGTATACATTTTAGATCAAGCACACAACACATATGATTTGGATCTGAGTGCGGATACACACCAGAAATATATATATATATATATATATATATATATATATATATATATATATATATATATATATATATATATAGGAATGAGACCTGTTATCCAGAATGCTCAGGACCTGGGGTTTTCTGGATAAGGGTTCTTTCTGTAATTTGGATTCTTCATTCGTTAAGTCTAGTAGAACATCATTTAAACATTAAATAAACCCAATAGACTGGTTTTGCCTCCAATAAAGATTAATTATTATTATAAAATATTTCAGATCCAAATTCAGTTGTTTATAGTTGTTGATTTTATACAGCCCCCCATTTCAACTGCATTGCAGATAATCATATCTTGGTCCTATAATATAATATAGTCAAGAAACCAAATGAAAATAAAGTAGAGAGAGGAGATTGGGAGTTGCACCTTTAACAGGGGACCCCGCATGTCTCCATATTACAGGATAAATATATACAAATAATAGTGTTAATGGCAATAACAATTATTTATTTTTAAGAAAATCACTCGTATTGCTCAGTAGATAACATGAGCATAATAAATATGGCTTTTTTTTGTACAAAGGGACCTTAACAAAAACCCCCTTGAAACATTTGCTATTGGTTTATCTGTCGACAGAGAGCAGGTGATGACCCTAAATGAAGACTATCCATCCACATAATGACTGGAAGGAGATATCAGCAGGACCCTGACCATATAAACCCTGTTCTGTGCATGTCTGGACCCCATTTATAGCATGTGCTTAAACTATAACATTACAGCCAGCCCATTCTAGCCAAGGAACGTGCATAAATACTAAAATTTGTGTGCACTCCCCTCCTCATTTATAATTGAAAGTCCTATGTGGTTGCTAGGGTCGTTGACCCTCCCTAGCAACCAGTCCTTTATTGTATAATGTAGGATGAAGGGCTGTCTTGAGGGTAGGGCATTTTGGATACTTGGTAGAGGCACCTACAGTTGCTAGATATTGTTAATTTGTTATATTTATTCTTAAACCCTGTGGCCCCTTGGCTTTTGTTGAGCGGTCATTTCCCAGCATTCCCTTGACAACAGTGCCTTAAATTCTATGTTACCCAGCTACCCTTGCTCTTATTGAGTTTCTTAACGCACCGTAGCTTCTGCACCTTTAGAGACATATCTGCTTATATAAAATTAAATTAAGAGAAATGTTCACATTCCCTTGATGTATTCTGGTATAATGGACAAATAAGAGGTTCACAAACTATCGGCTGTTAGTATAAGGGATAGAGGCTGACTAAATTCCAGTTAGAATGACAGTTTGAGCAGATACGGGTTGGCTGTGTTTGTTATTCCTGGAAGTCCAGGTTGATTTTGGGTGGACATTATTTACTCTTATTACATGGAACAATAGCTGAATGCTGATACTGTAATGTTTTGTAAGGCTATAACTTTGCTATGAGCAGAGGGTCATGACCAAATGTTTGACCTCAAAAGAGGACTTGAACTACAAAAGCCATTCCTGTATCCTCCCCTCATTTAAAGATGACTACAAATGGAAACAAGCAGCGGAAAATGATGGTAGGTGTTCATAGCCATAAGAAACATACAATTTACAATTGCACTAGGCTCTGGTGATGAGAGAATTTTTTTGTCAGGCATAGACTCGCGGAAAAATTCTGCATTTCACCATCTGCAAATTTTGTGGTGAAAAAAAAAGTGGCCAAGACAAAAAAGCCACCACAAGAAAAAGCGCCCATTGACTTTTATGCATTCAGTGTCGGACTGGAACACCAGGGGCCCACCCAAATACCTTAGACCAGGGGCCCACCAAAATACCTTAGACCAGGGGCCCACTCTCTGTACTATATTCTTCCTCTCCTTCCTCTCCTAGTCTCTTTTGTTTACATACCATAATCTATTATTCCATCTATTTAGGCTCTTTGTTCTCATAGAATGGCCATGAAATAGGCCAAGATTGAGCAGCACGAGGGCCCACTGACACCTGGGCCCACCGGGAGTTTTCCTGGTATCCCGGTGGGCCAGTCCGACACTGGATGCATTTGCCGTGAAAAAAGCATAAGAAAAACCACTTATTGACTGTTATGCTTTTGGTACAAAAAGTCACCAAGACAAAAAACTCGCCGCAAGAAAAAATGCCCATTGACTTTTAATGCATTTGGAGTAAGAAAAAAAAGCTGCGCACTAAAAAAAAAAAAAAATTTTGCCTATTGACCTCAATGTGTTTTTTTCAGCAGTTTTGCAAATTATTTAGCGAAATGCCTTTTCCAAAAAAGTACTGTGTAAAATACAAATAAAAACAGAATGCAATCATGTAATCCCGATATTTTATCCCATATAGTAATAAGCATATCACTTGTTGAAATGGAGAAATTGTAGGGGCAGATTTTTCAAGGGTCAAATTTCGAGGGTTTAAAAACCCTCGAAGTAAAATCCTTCGAATTTGAATAGCGAATTCGAAGGATTTTAGCGCAAAAGGTTCGATCGAATGATCGAATAAAAATCCTTTGAATTGAACGATTCGAATGATTTTAAGCGATCGATCGAATGATTTTTATTCAATCAAAAAAAACGTAGAAAAGTGCTCTGGAAGGTCCCCATAGGCTAACATTGCACTTTGGTAGCTTTAATGTGGCGAAGTAGGAAGTCAAAGGTTTTTTTTAAAGAGACAGTACGTCGATTACCGAATGGTCGAATAGTCAAACCATTTTTACTTTGAATCGTTCGAATCGAATCATTCGATTCGATCGAATTTGATCGAATTTGACCAATTAGATGGTCGAAGTACCCAAAAAAATACTTCGAAATTCGAATATTTTTGCATTTGAACTATTCAATCGAGCTTAGTAAATCTGCCCCGCAGTGTTTTCTGATAAATCTATGTTTATTATGAATTTGATCACAACATGTTTCGGATCAACATGGATCCTTTTTCAAGTGTAAAAAAGAAACATGTTGTGATCAATAAAAATGTTTGCAGCAGAGTCTGCGGATTGTGTGCTCCATCCTATCCCTTATTGTTTAAAGTCTCACAGTGAGTTGCATCGGCTCTTCTTTTAACAACACTCTGTAAACGTTTGGGAACTGAGGAAAGAAATTGCCGTAGCTGTGTCCCATTCTTGCCGGATATAGGGGTTCAGCTGCCAAGACAGTTTGGGGTCTCCTTTATCATATTTTTTTGTTTCATAATGTGCCAAATGATTTCAGTGGGTGACTGAAGGGCAGGAGGACAGTTTAGCTACAAGCAGACAAAAGATCAGTTGATCAGTCGCATCTCCTTCATGTGCTTGTAGTACTTCTATTGTACTATGGAGCTGTGCTGTTGTAATATGCACCTACCAACAGCTGCAGTCATATGGCTGTGTATTTAACTTTATCTTGCACTAAATAGACAAAACACAATCAAATAAATGCACCATTAGAGGGTGGACCTTGTCCAAAATAGGTGCTAGGGGGAGCAGAGCCGGGCCAAGGTAGTTTGGCACCCTAGGTAAGGACTTCAATCAGCGCCCCCCCCCCCCATTCTGTAGGACAATTTCCCACCTAATCACTTACAATTTTTTTTAAGAAAGAAACACATTAATTAATTAAACTTTTATTTTATATAAATATGTAATGTTAACAAACAAAAATAAAGTACACTGTACTTTACTGGACCTGTGCCAGCCAGCAGCACCCAAAATATTGCCCCCAATCTGTACCTGTTGTGTTGCGCCAAACAGCTCCAATACCAGTCACCAGCCAGCCAGTCAGTGAGTCAGGACTCAGAAGAGCAAAGAATGCCGCCCAGACCGGTTATGCCACACCCGCACACTGCCTGGGCTCTCTCCGACTCAAAATTGCGCCCCCCTATGACTGCGCCCTAGGCGGGCGCCTACTCTGCCTACCCCTAGTTCCGGCCCTGAGGGGGAGTTTAAAGGGCACCTGTCCAACAAATTGTGACATTATTCATATATGCTCCCGGTGCAGGTGGCATAGCACACGTTGGGGTATAATTTGTTTTTCTTCTTTGGAAGAAACTGTTTTCCCCCCAATTGGAGTGTGGCTTGTATTCGTCTGCATTTCTGGTAGGGGAAACAATTTTTCGGTGACAGGTATCCTTTCGGATGGAGAACTATGCTGGGTTGAAGAGAAGCAGTTCCGTTCTCACGTTGTGCAAACATGCCTAAATTCTTATACTTTGGAGAAGAGAATTAAACATAGTCCTCATAAAAAAGAAAAGCCTGTATTTGTCTCTCCAAATCAGAAAATGGTATGGGATCCCTTATCCGGAAACCCATGATGCTGAAATCTCCACATTACAACAATTCGTTCTAATTTTTAAAGATTATTTCCTTTTTTTCTCTGTAATAATAAAACAGTGCTTTGTACTTGATGGTAACTGAGTTGCATGAATCTATATTGGTGGCAAAACGATCCTATTTGGTTTATTTAACATTTACATGATGTTTAGATCCAAATGAAGTCAGGATCCCTTATCCAGAAAGCCGTAGGTCCTGAGCATTCTGGATAAAATATCCTATACCATATATATATATATATATATATGGTAAGTGGCAGAAATGACAATTTTAGTCTCAATATCACAATTAATTCCAAATGAAAAGTGTCAGATAAAGCAACGGGTGAAATTTCTGCCTCACCAGCATTGCAATACAATATAATGCAACATTATTACATTGGGTTTAAAAAAATGAAATGAAAATGAAACCCAACAAACATCTATACACACACACACATATACTGACCTATCTATACACTTGTATATATAACTACTGTATATACCCATATCTATACTAACTGTAGATTTTAGTATTACAATAGCCTTGAATATTCTGCTTGTCCTAGAAATCATCCAAGTCCCTCTTTCAGGCATTATTAGGATCTGCCATCACAACTAGTGATATGTGATTCTGTCCCGTTTCGCTTCCCTGGAAAAAAAATTGCAAAACTAATTGAATGGGTGTCAAAATAATTTTGACGCCCGCATATATTTTCGCGCACAAAAATTTGGAATAAATAATTACGCGCATAAAAATTGATGCTAGTGTCACTAGCGTCAATTTTTATGCGTGCGACTATTTAGTCCAAATGCATTAAAGTCAATGGGCGTCCAAATAACTGACACGTGTCAATTTTTATGTGTGTGCCGATTTTGACGCGCAATACTTTTTTTTGTTATTGTAAATTTTTTCGCCAGCAAATTTTTGCCGCAAAAATATATGCGGGCGGCAAAACTCGGTAATTCAACATGAATCCATGCTTGGAAAATGTATTCACCCATCACTAATCACAACATCAATTGGCAGGGAACCACCTACGCTGCTTCACTTGAAAGTACTTTTTCTTTAATCCAACCAGGAAAAATCTATAGAGAAACAAAAGGGAAACGTCTTCTTTTCTCATATGACCTTGACGGGAAGTTATCGGATCTGTTGAGATGGTTTCCTGGAATTCATGGGATTTCAGCAACAACCAGTATAGACCAACAGCAAACAATCTATGTAACAATTAGGGATGCACTGAATCCAGTATTCGGTTCGGGATTCGGCCAGGATTCGGCCGAATCCTTCTTCCCAGGCTAACCGAATCCGAATCCTAATTTGCATATGCAAATTAGGGGCGGGAGGGAAAGCGCGTGACTTTTTGTCAAAAACAAGGAAGTAAAACATGTTTTCCCCTTCCCACCCCTAATTAGCATATGCAAATTAGGATTCTGTTCGGTATTCGGCCGAATCTTTCAATCTTTTTCGGCCAAATCCAAAATAGTGGATTCGGTTTATCCCTAGTAACAATATATATTATACAAGTATGGAATCAGTTTGACGGAAACTCATTACCCAGAAAGGCCATTTCACATAGACTCCAAATAATCCAAATGTTTAAAAATAATGTTAATAATAAAACAGTAGCTTGGACTTGATCCCAACTAAGATATAATTAATCCTTATTGGAAGCCAAACCAGCCTAGTGGGTTTATTTAGGGGCATATTTAGCAAGGGTCGAATTTCGAATTGAAAAAAGGTCAAAATTCGTATTCACAAATACCAACCGAAATAAAGTCAAAGTTTTTTTTTGGTCGCATTTTTTTGGGGAATTTTTTCCCAAAAAAAACTTTGAATTTTCAAAGTCCACCAATTGATTATAAATAGGTTCTAGGAGGTCCCCCATAGGCTAAAACAGCAATTCTGCAAGTTTTAGATGGCGAATGGTCTAAGTCGAATTTTTAAAGAGACAGTACATGTCCTGTATTTTTGGACTATTGCCTAGTCGAAGTACACAAAAAATAGCTTGAAATTCGAATTTTTTTTCATTCGAAAACTCACCTCGACCTTTGATAAATCTGCCCTTTTAATGTTTATATTATTTTCTAGTAGATTTTATGTGGAAAATCCCAGTTCCTGAGCATTCTAGATAACAGGTCCCATACCTGTACATATATATATTCCAGATTTTTCTGATTTGATTCTGTTGAATGCAAAAACTGAACCTTAACTCTAATTGACTTATTCAAATTTAATAAAAATCCAAAAATTTCCATCGACTGAATGAAAAACACAACTGGTGTGTATAGTGATAGTATTACAGCCATAATGAAGCTCCTAAAAGCAGTGTAAAGGCAATTGTGTTACTGAGTTAGAGAATAACTGGCCATGGTTGGTTGGAGATGCCTGAGGATATTTTGTGCTCATTCCTTTTGCTCATATTACACATTCCGTGCTCTCTCTTGCACATAGAACATTCTCTTACCTGCTCTAGGACTTTGTTTTTTATACTCTTACTTGTTTATGTTATGGGAGTAGATATGTAGGATGTGAGTTGCATTTAGCAATGTCTCTCCATGTCTAGTAAATCAAATGTTTACTGATCTACTACAATTAGAATAATGAAAGTAGCAGAATGATTGGTTGCTATGGGTTACTAGACCTAGACTAGCAAAGGTTGCATTTGGTACAGGTATAAGGTTCTTTATCGGGAAACCTGTTATCCCGTTAACATGCCCATTTTGTAGCATTCAAATGTCATTATTTACAAAATAAAAGGGGTTGTTAGCCTTTGAGTTAGCTTTTAGTATGATGTAGAGAGTGATATTCTGAGACAATTTGCAACTGCCTTTTATTTTTTATTATTTGTGGTTTTTGAGTTATTTAGCTTTTTATTCAGCAGCTCTCCAGTTTGCATTTTCAGCCATCTGGTTGCTAGGGTCCAAATTCCCCTAGCAACCATGCACTGATTTGAATAAGAGACTGGAATATGAATAGGAAAGGCCTGAATAGAAAGATGAATAATAAAAAGTAACAATAACAATATAATTGTAGCTTTACAGAGCATTTGTTTTTAGATGAGGTCAGTGACCCCCATTTGAAACCTGCAAAGAGTCAGAAGAAGAAGGCAAATTATTCAAACAAGACCAATTGAAAAGATGCTTACAATTCTATAACATACTTAGGGGGTTATTTATCAAAGCCCGAATTTATCTCAATATTTTCTGCTACAAACTACGATCAAATGCGCTGGGTTTTTTTAGACTTATTTATTATTACTTTTTCCCTAAAATTTGCTTTTCGGAAAAGAAATCAGATTTTCAAGTTTTTTTCTGAATTTTCACCCGAAAATCCGGGTTCGGGGTATTGCACGAAACCGAGTGCACATCAAAAAATCATTGGGACTTCTCCCATTGACTTATATGCAACCTCGACAGGTCTGAGATGCCGGATTTTCAGATTCTGACTTTTCCATCTGGGTTTAATAAATTCTGAAAAAAATTGTGTTGTTTTTTTTAAAAAAAAATCACAAATATTTCGTGATTTTTGCATTCAAAGTTTAGTAAATAACCTCTAAATGTTAATTTAAATATGAACCACCCGAAATTTTAGTAGTGATGGGCAAATTGGTCCCATTTTGCCAAAAAATTTGTGAATTTCCTGCAAAATTCACGAAACGGTGAAAAAAACCACAAATTTTGACATGCTTCCAAAAATTTTCGACACTGTCGACTTTTTGCGAATTTATTCGCCAGCGGTGAAACAAGGAAATTTTCCCGCAAATTCCCGCCTGCCAAATTTATTAGCCTATCGCTGAATTTTAGATATATAAAGCAGTGTTTTATTGTGATTGCCAAACAGAAAGAATGAAAGTGGAAGTGAAAGCAGAGAATTTATGGAATCAAAGATATAGAGACAGAAAGCTGGGAATTCATTGGAGTCGATTTACAGTGGTTGGAAGGATGGGCAGGAAAGTGGAACAAAGAAGAGTTCAGGGTAGTTGACTTGCTGTAGCTGGGGGTGAATTAGAATATATAGTCAGGAAGCAGAAAATATGGGGGGCGTATTGTAAATGGAGGTGAAGTGTTGAATTCAGGGGAGCTGATTTACCGCAGTGTCAGACTGGGATGCCAGGGGCCCACCAGTAAACTTTAGACGGTGGGCCCACTTTCCAAACTTTTATTCCTCCCTTCTTCACTCAACCTCATTATTCTCCTAATCTTTCATATCTACATACTATACTCTATTCTTCCATTATTAAGCCCCTCAAAGAAACAGTGAATGACCATGAAATCGGCTAAATGGTTACAAGCAAGAGGGACCACTGACACCTGGGCTCACCGGGAATTTTTCTGGTATCCTGGTGGGCCAGTCCGACACTGATTTACTGTAAGTGTATCGTAGGTAAAGGTGGAGCAGAATGGGAGCGAAACAAAAAGTTGAGAATTCAGTGGCGTCAATTGACAGCAGAAGGAGGTAGAGCAAACTAGTAAAGGGAGTGGAGCAGTAGGCTGGGAATTCAGATCAGTTGATGCAGTTGATATAGCACTAATACATTGACACAGCAAATTGCAGGGATTATACATCATTCAATCCAGTCCCTGTCCCAGTGGAGTTTACAGTCTAAGGTTCCTATCACATTCACATCATTTCATTAGGAATGAAACCGTACGTTTTTGTGGTGTGGGAGAAAGCTTTTGTGGTGTGGGAGAAAGCCAGAGTTAATATCTGTTTTCCATTCCTGACATTAAATAAAAAACATTTGCTCAGCCACAGACCCAATACTTATCACCCTCAACGCTTTCTCTTTGTATCCTGCAATACATGAAGATAAGCAGGGGCGGGGAGTGGAGGCATTGCTGTGTTGCAATAGGGCAATACCTCCTGCCTGTCACCAGCAATAAACATAAACAATTCCATCCACTAATTCTGCACAACAGACAAAAGGAGAAAAATCACCCATCTGCATTCAACTAAAGGGAATATTAGGGGTAAAGGTTTAAGAAGACAAATCTACTGTACATTGGGAAATCTCAGCATTACTTAAAGGGGTTGTTCACTTTTAAATTAGCTTTCAGTATGATGTAGACAGTTATATTTTAAGACAATTTGCAATTGGTTTTCTTTTTTTATTATTTGTGGTTTTTGAGTTACTTCGTTTTTTATTCAGCAGATCTCCAGTTGGAAGTTTCAGCAATCTGGTTGCCAGGTAGGGTTGCCACCTTTTTTTGAAAAAAATACCGGCCTTCCTATATTTTAAGGCATTAATTATTAACTACATTGGGATCAAGCTTAATTTTTACCAGGCAGGCCGGTAAAATACCGGTCAGGTGGCAACCCTATTGCCAGGGTCCAAATTACCCAAACAACCATATTGATTTGAGACTGATATATGAATAGGAGAGGCCTGAACAGAAAGCATAAAGTAGCAATAACAATAAATCTGTAGCTTTACAGAGCTTTCATTTTGTTTTTTTGGATGAGGTCAGTGACCCCCATTTGAAAGCTGGAAAGAGTGAGAAAACAAAAACGCAAATAACTCAAAAACTATTAAAAAGAAAAAATGAAGGCCATTTGAAATGTTTCTTAGAATGAGCCATTCTGTAACATACTAGGGGGAGATTTATCAAGGGTCAAAGGGAATTCGAGGGGATTTTCGAAGTAAAAAAATTCAAAATTCAAAGTAAATTTTTGGATACTTCGACTTCTTTGAATTTACTTTAGTTTGAATATTCGACCATTCGATAATCGAAGTACTGTCTCTTTAGAAAAACTTTGACTTCAATAGTTCACCAAATTAAACCTGCCGAAGTGCTATGTTAGCCTATGGGGACCTTCTGCAACCATTTTCTAAGTCCTTACACATCGAAGTAAAATCGATTTTACTTTGATCGTTCGATGGCCAAATTCGGTGAAAAATACTTCGACTTCAATATTCAAAGTATTTTAATTAGATGGTCGAATTTCGAAGTATTTTACACTTTGAAATTCGACCCTTGATAAATCTGCCCCTAGAAGTTAACTTAAAGGTGAACCGCCCTATTTAAATATTTTGATGTACAGGCAATCACCTTGTTTTCCAAACTGGAGCCAAACACTTATTGACTGGAGGCTATGGGAGAATTAGTCATATGCTGAATTATCTTCAGATGACGTTCCGTGTTCATTTCAAGGCTGTATTTGCTCGCAGGTATTTATAATTCATTTGCATATTATCTGGCTGGAGAATTAGACGGTTCCTGAGTCATCTTCCTGAGGCTGCTCTGGAGAGACTTGCAGTAGAGACAAGTAGTGTAGCCAAGTGCCACCTGCTGCAATATCTTCCTGGGTTTGTGTTTTTAGGTGAGAAAAGTTCATTCCTGCTTAGAAGTATTTGGCAAGGGCTGAGTCATACCGTGTAACGATTTTATCTACCTGCAGGGTCAGTGAACTCAGCACATAGATTTGCCTGTACACTGCATACAATGAACATTCACTTAATTAATAACAGCAGCGTTGGACAATGGAATACAGGGATGTGATCCATTATCTGGAAACCCGTCCTCCAGAAAGCTCCAGACGGACCTCTCCCATAGACTCAATTTTATCCAAATACTGTACATTTTTTTAAAATAATTTCCTTTTTCCCTGTAATTATAATAAAGTTCCTTGTACCTGATCCAAACTAAGATATAATTAATCCATATTGGAGGCAAAACAATTCCGTTGAGTTTAATTAAAGGGTGGTTCACCTTTAAGTTAACTTTGAGGGGGTTATTTATTAAAGTATGAATGCCAAAAACCCAAAAAAATTCTACTATAATTTACTATAAAATGAGAATTTTTTGTGAAAAAAACAAACAAAATTTCAAATCTGGATTTGGCAGAACCTCCGAATCCGCGAAAGATTTGGCTGAATACTGAACTGAATCCTAATTTGCATATGAAAATTAGGGGTGGGAAGGGGAAAACATTTTTTAATTCCTTGTTTTGTGACAAAAAGTCACGTGATTTCACTCCCTGCCCCTAATTTGCATATTCAAATTAGGATTCGGATACGGTTTGGCCGGGCAGAAGGATTCGGGCGAATCCTGCTAAAAAAGGCTGAATCCTGGCCGAATTCCGAACCGAATCCTGGATTCGGTGCATCCCTAGAAAATACTCCATCTCCAAGCTGTCGGGGTCCTGTAGAAGTCAATGGCAAAGGTCCCATTTCAAATTTGAATGGTCTGCGCTGAGTTTGGGCCAATAATCCAAAAAATTCAGGGGTTTTGAGCAATGTCATGAAAAATTTGAGCATTTTAGACATAATACCCGCAAACTCTTGAATTTTTTTAGTTTTTTTACAAACCGATTTTATAGAGTTTCTTAAATGATAAATAAGAACAAAGCGTGGATTCTATTTTGGCCAGACTTTTTTTTTTTCTTAAAAAAATCTGGATTTTGTTAAATAACCCCTTTAGTATGTTATAGATTGTCCATTTCTAAGCAACTTTTAAATTTGTCTTCATTGTTTATTTTTTATCGTTTCTACATGATTTGCCTTCTTCTTCTGATGCTTTCAAGCTTTCAAATGGGGGTCACTGACCCCATCTAAAAAGAAATGCTCTGTAAGGCTATAAATGTATTGTTATTGCTACTTTTTATTCCTCATCTTTCTATTCAGGCCTCTTCTATTCATATTCCAGTCTCTCTGCTCATGGTTGCTAGGGTAGTTTAAACCCTAGCAATCAAATTGCTGAAATTGCAAGCTGGAGAGCTCCTTAATAAAAAACTAAATAACTCAAAAAACACAAATAATGATAAATCAAAACCAATTGCAAATTGTCTCAGAATATCACTCTCTACATCATACTAAAAGTTAACTCCAAGGTGAACAACCCCTTTAATGTTTAAATTTTTTGTAAACTTAAGGTATGAAGATCCAAATTAAAGAAAGACCCTTTATCCCTTTATTTACCTGGGTATTCTGTATAGCAGGTCCCATACCTGTATAGACAAGTATATATTTTGGGATAAATTTTCACTTCCTCTCGAAAACAAACAAACAACAGGGCGTCATGTTTATAATGGCGATGGAAGAAATATGATCCTACAGATGCTTCACGCTCAGGTTTTCTATTGTTTACATTTACACGAGTGTATCATGGAGGCCTAGCAAGGGAACAATGTGGTAGAGGTGCGTAAAAAAGATTTCCTTTCTGTCTCTGGAAAATGTGTTCAAAAGTTATTGCACTAAAAATACACGTTTTTAAAAGTGCAACCTAGAGTTATTCCACCCTGTTTTTCTGCCCATAATTCCGGCGTCTTTATCTCGATCACATTTAATACAGTTCATGTGTCTTTAAAGTGCTACAATACATCGGTGCGGCAGTATATAAAGTAAATATTAATAACACTAATGTGTCAATGTGTGCAAGAAGTTGGCACCCCTTTGTAAATCTCGTGGAATGTGCATGGGCAGCTGATTAAATGGATGGTTCACTTTTAAGTTAACTTTTAGTATGTTATACAATGGCTTTAATTTGCAGTTTTTTTTTAATTATTTGCCTGCTTCTTCTGCCTCTTTCCAGTTTTCAAATGAGGGTCACTGACCCCATCTAAAAAGCAAATGTTCTGTAAGGCTACAAATTTATTGTTATTGCTACTTTTTATTACTTATCTTTCTATTCAGGTCTCTCCTATTCATAGTCCAGTCTCTTATTCAAATCAATGCATGGTTGCTACAGGTTGTTTGGACCCTAGCAACTGGATTCCTGAAATTGCAAACTGGAGAGCTGCTTAAAAAAAACTCAATAACTGAAAAACCACAAATAATAAAATGAAAACCAATTGCAAATGGACTCAGAATATCACTCTCTACATCATACTAAAAGTTTTTTCATAGGTGAACAACCCCTATAAAGGAGTCAGTGACCCCCATTTGAAAGCTGGAAAGAGGCAGAAGAAGCAGGCAAACAATTAAAAAATATATAAATAAGAAACAAATGAAGTTGGAAAAAGAAGGAAAATCACTCAAAATCTATAAAAAAGCAAAAATGAAGCCCAATTGAAAATGTGCTTAGAATTAGCCATACTATAACATATTTAAAGTTTACCTATAGGTGATCCGACCCTTTAATAATATATAAAGTTTTTGTAACAAATGTGCTGCTAGTGCTACTATGGTTCTAATTGATGACATCACTGAGCACTTTTTATAAAGATATATTGTAAAGGCTATTGCATATTAAAGGAACAGTTCAGTGTAAAAATAAAAACTGGGTAAATAGATAGGCTGTACAAAATAAAAAATGTTTCTAAGATATCATAATATACAAGACCCACCGGGTTTTTTCCCAGTGTACCGCCGGCCCAGTCTGACCCTGAACCCATATGTTCCCCCTCAAGTCACTGATTGGTTACTGCCTGGTAGCCAATCAGTGGAAAGCAAGAGAGCTGAAAAGCAGGAAGTAGTGTTCTGGCTATTATGTAACACATCCAGTCACTCCAGCCTTTATACATTACATTTTTGGCTAACTAACTATATTAGAAACATTTTTTATTTTGCGCAGCCTATCTATTTATCCAGTTTTTATTTTTATACTGAACAATTCCTTTAATTCTGTTCAAGGGAAGTGTCAACATTTTTCATCTGCATGTCCTCAACATCTGCGGTATATTTTATGCAAGCGCAGAGTATATTTTTAACTAGGGATGCACTGAATCCAGGATTCGGTTTGGGATTCAGCCAAAAATCAACCTTTTTCAGCAGGATTCAGATTCAGCTGAATCCAAGTGCCTGACCGAACCAAATCCAAATTCAAAAAAAGTCACATGACTTTTCGTCACACAAACAAGGAATATACAAGACCCAGGGGCCCACAGGGTGTTTTCCTAATGTACCGCTGGCCCAGTCTGACCCTGAACCCATATATTCCCCCTCAAGTCACTGATTGGTTACTGCCTGGTAACCAATCACTGGAAAGCAAGAGAGCTGCAAAGGGGGAAGTAGTGTTCTGGCTATTATGTTACACATCCAGTCACTCCAGCCTTTATACATTACATTTTTGCCTAACTAACTATATTAGATACATTTTTTATTTTGCACAGCTTATCTATTTACCCAGTTTTTATTTTTATACTGAACAATTCCTTTAAGTAATTCTGTTCAAGGGAAGTGTTAACATTTTTCCTCTGCATGTCCTCAACCTCTGCGGTATATTTTATGCAAGCGCCTAGTATATTCTTAACTAGGGATTCACTGAATCCAGGATTCGGTATGGGATTCAGCCAAAAATCAACCTTTTTCAGCAGGATTCAGATTCAGCTGAATCCAAATGCCTGGCTGAACCGAATCTGAAAAATCACATGACTTTTCATCACACAAACAAGGAAGTCACGTGCTTCTTTTTTCCCTAATTTACATATGCAAATTAGGGTTCGGATTCGGTTTGGTATTCAGCCGACTCTTTCACAAAGGATTTGGGATTCAGCTGGATCCTAAAATAGTTGATTCAGTGCTGCCCTGCAGGAAGGATTTGTCGCACATGATAGAATACTGAGCTTTCAGACATATTGTTTTTTACCTTCAAGCCTGTTTGTGTATTGATTTGATTCTACACTGCTGGGTTCTTTATCAACACGAATTGTAGTTTTTCTACATGTAACACTAAAATCAAGGTAAGCGGTGCCATGACTACCAGCGTTCTTCTCACATGGCCTTCATGATGGTGATGTTTATTACGCAACAAAATAGCCACATTCCAGCACCAAAAATGCATCATTACCCATAATAATAAACAAAATATTTCTATTCAAGTAATCCAAGCTCAGGCATCTTGTAGCTTAGCTGCACGTGAATAAAAAATGGAAATACGCCCTGCTGTAATAATGACCCCTCTCACTGTAGCATATTCTCCGTGACTTCCATTAACTGTGGCCAAATAGACAAGGACACCGGCCTGACAAATTGTTCTCATAGGAAAGAGTTTGCTGCGGCAGTACAAGTTTAAATATATCACGTTACATGTGTGTTTCTTAACTCAAAGATCTTGCAGGCAGGATCTTCCAACTTTTTTAAAGGGGTGGTTCACATTTAAAGGAGAAGGAAAGACATTTCTACTTGGGGGTGCCAAATGTTAGGCACCCCAAGTGATTGTATTTACTTATCTCTTCCAGCGAGAACCACGGAGTGATCCTCTTCCAGCTTTTCTCGCGGTTGCACATGCGCATTAGAACGAAAGGCCGGAGGTTCATTCTACTGCGCATGCGTCTGCCCTGGGAAATTAGAAGAAAGTAGAAGAAGATGGAAGCCGATCGCTCCAAGGTGCTCTATGGAATAACCGCCAGGCCGGTGCAGTTTTCTCCTGATAGGAGCACCAGCTTGGGGTGGCAGGTAAGTATATGCGATCACTTGGGGGGTGCCTAACTTTTAGCACCCCCAAGTATAAACACTTTTCCTTCTCCTTTAAGTTAACTTTTAGCATGTTATAGAATGGCTAATTCTAAGCAACTTTTCAATTGTCGTTTTTTCATCTTTACAGTTTTTGAATTAGTCTTTTTTTCTGACTCTTTCCAGCTTTCAAATGGGGGTCACTGATCTGTAAGGCTACAAATTTATTGTTTTTATTTCTTTTTTATTACTCATTTTTCTATTCAGGCCTCTCCAATTAATTTTATAGTCTCGTATGGTCTCTTATAGTCTCTTATTCAAATCCATTTGTGGTTGCTAGGGTAATTTGGATTCTAGCAACCAGGTGGCTGAAATTGCAAACTGGAGAGCTGCTGAAAAAAAAAAAGTTAAATAACTATAAAAACAGAAATAATAAAAATGAAACCCAATTGCAAATTGTCTCAGAATATCACTCTCTACATCATCCTAAAGTTAACGCAAAGGTGAACAACCCCTTTAAGATGGAAATGCTGCTTGTAGTGCTGGTTGACAACTGTCACATGCTCCGTAGCTCTAAGGTGAGTTCTAAGCTTTCCTAATGGCAGAAACTCTGCAAAACAATAGGATATACTTGCTATATTAGGGCTCATTTACCATTGCCCCAGATGTATAAGAGCAATAAGGGGCATAAAACTGAGTCCATTAGGGCCCATGCACTGGGCAGTTGTGACTGGTAGGAGTATTTTCCTGGCATAGGCCCCCATTTGCCCCTGTTAGAATACAAGTTAAGTGCAGGTCAGATTTCTCGGGTGGCATGGGGGCTCAGAAACACCCCTGCCTGGGGCAATGCAAGGGAGGACCTGCCATCAGGCCCAGATTGGAATCTATAGATTCTAGCAGATGCCACAGGGGATGCTTTATGGTACTATAGCAGCCACTATTAAATACCTCCCAACATTTGGAAAATAGAAAAAGGGACAAAAACAGTTGCCGTGCTTTTATTGGACCACGCCCATGTTATTGCCACACCCCCTACATACCACATCCTTATTACAAAATTTGGCAGGTTATGGAAAGTTTGAACACATTTCTGGGGGTTTTATGGTTCAGGTTATGTGTGATATTACAGTTTTGCTAATGAAGGTGAATTGCTCTTTAAAGGAAAACTGTACCCCCCAAACAATGTAGGTCTCTATAAAAAGATATTGCATTAAACAGCTCATATGTAAAACCCTGCTTCATGTAAATAAACCATTTTCAGAATAATATACTTTTCTAGTAGTATGTGCCATTGGGTAATCATAAATAGAAAATTGCCATTTTAAAAAATAAGGGCCGCCCCCTGGGATTCACTGTACTCACAAACATACCAACAAACCATACATGTTAGGTCACATGAGCCAATTAACAGACAGAGTTGTGTCTTTTGCTTCCACACTTCTTCCTGTTACAGTTAGAGCTGCAGTATTTCTGGTCAGGTGATCTCTGAGACAGCACACAGACCATCACAAAATGGTGGCTCAAGGCAAGAGATGTAAAAGGGCAATATTTACTTAAATATATATTCCAGTTTGGTAAGATTCTTTAATATGCCAGTTAATATGATATGAACTATCTGTTGCTTAAGTGTTCATTTTGGGGGTATAGTTTTCCTTTAAGCTGCAAGTCTCGGTTTCCCCAAGAGACCTGCTTATCTTAAAAAGTTACAATTGTTTCTTTGCTTCTCGTAAATTGTTACAAATGTATCTAACTGCAGCTGCCCTTCTGGGCTCTCTGGCAAAAGCCTCAGACTTTGTATCTTTTTCCTGACAGGAGATCAAAGAGAAAGTCAGGACATTTCAGTAACAATCCGGGACTGCAGGTTGAGCTGTCAAATTGGGACTGTCCTGTGAAAAATGGGACGGTTGGGGAATATGCTATTATTGGGCATGTTTGGGCGTCTGAAATACCAAGGCCTATTTTAAATCTTAGTCCAGATCTGCTTGCCATAGAGTAACTCTATATAGCACAAAACAGGATAATCGTGAGTAAGAAAATAGAAGTGATCGTGTCCTCTTAAACTTTGGACCAGAGCACAAAACTTGGCAGAGAGATGCTTGTGATTCACACTCACATGGTATCTGGAATAAAGGAAAGCCACGTTTTGCACTTAGATATCCGTCCGTCTGTCTGACAGTTTTACCATTCCCCCACTCAGCGAGGGTTTTATCGTTATGAGCCGCCATCTCTTCCCATTAGGGGGAAATAGGAGAAGATTTTAATAAAGGTTAAAAATGCAGACGCAGTATCTGGAGAGCTATACAGCATGGGAAAGAATGTGCAAGTGCATGGCTGCCAAATGGGTGAAGATTTGAGCTTTATGAGAAAAATACATTTATTTAACTATCGTCATCGTTAACCCTTTGGTATTGGAGGTTGTAATATAATCTGCCTAGGAATAGTGTTGCTAACTGGGATCTTTACCAACTGCAAGTGGCTTTAGCATTTCATTCCATTTGTGTTAAAGGGCAAGTAAAGCCCTAGTTAAATGTAAAGGTTTTTGGATTAGCCCTAGGATACAGAGGGTAATTGTATTGCTGCCCATGACCTGCAGTTCTGGGTCAGTTAAATTACAGTTGCTCTAGGGTGATCTTCTATTATACAGACAATGAACCATCCTATTAGTAGTGTTAAATTTCTTATTAAAGGAGCTGCACATCCATATACATTTTTGCAATGAATTCTAAGCAACTCTCCAATATGCATTTATTGTGTTTGACATTGTAAATGCTATTGAAAGCAGAAATCTGTGCTTTGCTATTACATGCACTGCTGGTTCTAACTATGTGAAAGAATGTTGCAGTAGTCAGCTGCCCTCCAACCAAGAATCTAGTCCCCAATGCCTTGCATAATTTTGCAATTTTCCTTGTTACAGCTCTATTAGCCCCAGAACATGCAAGACATTGAGAAAATGTAAAGCTGGCCATAGACTTTGAGATTTTTAAAAGATCAGATCCTGATCGTGAGACCACGATCTTCTCAGAACGATCGTACGAATTTACCGTCAACTAAAAAGACCAATTTGCCAGGAAAACAAAGGGGAGCTGCCTGCTTGGCCCTGCAAACATAGATAGATTCCACTGGGACCGACTATGATTTTTTGACCTGGCCGATCAATTTCCCGACAGATGTCGGCCGAAAAATCGTAAGATGTACGATCGTTCGAATCCCACTAACCGCACGATAATTTCGAAGGATTGGTCGGACTTCCCTAAAATCGGTCGTTCGGCAAGAAGAATCGTCGCGTCTATGGGGAGCTTAAGTCTTGGCAAGAGACAAGATACAGTAAATACTGCAACATTGCATCAATGCTACAGCACAGAAGAGAATAGCAATTTCAAGAGCAACAAATAACGTTTAGAAAAACAAGTTTTTGTACAATGTAAACAGTGATATTCTGAGACAGTATGCGATTGGTCTTCATTTTTTTTGTGGTTTATAGATGATTTTGCTTTTTGTTGAGCATCTTTCCAGTTTGCAATTTCAGCAGCTATATGGTTTCTAGAGTCTAATATACCCTAGCAACCAGGCAGTGGTTTGAATGTGAGAATGATTAGCAGTGAAACTGAATTGAAAGATAAGTAATAAAAAGTAGCATTAGCAATAAAATTGTAGCCTCAAAGAGCAATATATTTTGGGCTGTCAGGGTCAGTGACCCCCATTTCAGAGCTGGGAAATGGCAGATGAGTAAAGCAAATAATTCAGAAACTATAAAAAACAAAAAATGAAGACAAAAAAGTTCCAAGTAAAGGCCAAGTAAAGCTATAAAATGATATAATTAGGGGGTTATTTACTAAACTCCTAATGCAAAAATCCCGAAAAATTTGTGATTTTTTTAAAATAAAATCAGACTTTTAAAAAAAATTACAAATTCTTCAGAATTTATTAAACCCCGAGGATGGAAAAGTCCAAATTAGAAAATCCAGAAGATCTCAGGCATCTCGAGGTTGCATTTAAGTTAATGGGAGAAATCCCAATGATATGCGCTGGGTTTTGTGCAATACCCCGAAGTTTTCAGAGTTTTTTTCCTGCAAAATGTTCAGGAAAGTGTAATAAATAAGCATAAAAAACTCAAGCGGATTTGATCGGAGTTTGTAGCAGAAAATGTTGAGATAAAATCGGACTTTAATAAATAACCCTCTAAATGTTTTGTAAAACACACTTTGTAAAAAGGGTTCTTCACCTTTAAATTAACTTTTAGTGTAATGTAGAGAGAGATATTCTGAGATAATTTGTAATTGGATTTCATTTTTTATTATTTGTGGCTTGTTAGTTATTAAGCTTATTCAGCAGCTCTCCAGTTTGCAGTTTCAGCAATCTGGTTGCCAGGGTCCAAATTACCCTAGCAACCATGCACTGATTTGAATAAGAGACTGGAATATGCATAGGGGAGGCCTGAATCATAAAATGAGTAAACAAAAGCAGCAAATAACAATACATTTGTAGCCTTACAGATGATTTGTTATTTAGATGGGGTCAGTGATCCCTATTTAGAAGCCAGAAAAAGTCAGAAGAAGACAGCAAATAATTCAAAAACTATAAAAAAGAAAAAACGAAGGCCAATTGAAAAGATGTTTAGAATTAGCCATTTTATAACATACTAAAAGTTAACTTAAATATCCACTTGATTTTGGGTTATTTTTATAACTATGATTAAAATTACATCAGGTGCAGGTATAGGACCTGAAGGCTTTTCCAGATAACGGATGATTCTGTAATTTGGATCTTCATACTTTAAGTCTACTAGATAATCACTTAAATATTAAATAAACTCAATAGGCTGGTTTTGCTTCCAATAACGATTAATTATATCTTAGTTGGGATCAAGTACAAGCGACTGTTTTATTATTACACAGAAAAAGGAAATCAGTTTTTAAAATGTGGATTATTTGGATACAATGCAGTCTATGGGAGACAGCCGTTCTGTAATTCAGAGCTTTCTGTATAATGGGTTTTCCGGGTAAAAGTTCCATACGTATATCTCTAATTTCAGTATGTAACTTATTTAAAACAAGCATATGATTTCTCATAAAAGAGAATTACTAGAAGGGCTTAGTTGTATTTATAATAATAATGCTTACTATAGTAGTAGTACTACTGACATTTTACGCCCCACAAAAAATAATAAACACCCACTTTGCTTACTTTTTGAGTGAATGTTTTCAATGCCTGAAAAAGTCTGAATTAGAAAATCCGGCATCTCGAGGTTGCATATAAGTTAATGGGAGAAATCCCAACAATTTTTTGATGTGCTCTGGATTTTGTGCAATACCCCAACGTTTTCAGAGTTTTCGGGCAAAAAAAGCATAAGAAATCTGAGTTTTCAGGTGAAAAATCCTTAAAAATCGTGAAAATCTGATTTTTTTTTTCCTGCAAAATGTTCTGGAAAGTGTAATAATAAATAAGTCGAAAAGGTTTGATTGGAGTTTGTAGCAAAAAATGTTGAGATAAAATCAGACTTTGATAAATAACCCCCTAAGTGTTTAGTAAAACACACTTCGTAAAAAGGGTTCTTCACCTTTAAATTAACTTTATTGTAATGTAGAGAGAGATATTCTGAGATAATTTGTAATTGGATTTCATTTTTTATTACTTGTATCCACTTATTTGTATCCACTTATTAAATATCCACTTGATTTTGGGTTATTTTTATAACTATGATTAATATTACATCAGGTGCAGGTATAGGACCTGAAGGCTTTTCCAGATAACGGATGATTCTGTAATTTGGATCTTCATACTTTAAGTCTACTAGATAATCACTTAAATATTAAATAAACTCAATAGGCTGGTTTTGCTTCCAATAAGGATTAATTATATCTTAGTTGGGATCAAGTACAAGCGACTGTTTTATTATTACAGAGAAAAAGGTAATCAGTTTTTAAAATGTGGATTATTTGGATACAATGCAGTCTATGGGAGACAGCCGTTCTGTAATTCAGAGCTTTCTGTATAATGGGTTTTCCGGGTAAAAGTTCCATACGTGTATCTATAATTTCAGTATGTAACTTATTTAAAACAAGCATATGATTTCTCATAAAAGAGAATTACTAGAAGGGCTTAGTTGTATTTATAATAATAATGCTTACTATAGTAGTAGTACTACTGACATTTTACGCCCCACAAAAAATAATAAACACCCACTTTGCTTACTTTTTGAGTGAATGTTTTCAATGCCTTTTGACAAGAAATGTACCTAATAACTCAAATGTTTCATTCCACAAATGAGTAAAACTGTAACTCCCTTCTCCCTCAGACAGCCAGAGCTGGTCAGAAAGGAAGAAGAGAAATCTCATGTGATAGAAAACAGGTTAGACGTGAGAGCGCGTTTCAGACTGAGAGTTACTGTGACTAATAGAGACAGTGACTAATAGAGACTGCACAAAGAACTGTTCAAACAGAAAGGAAAGAGCCCTGAATCACTGGACTTATGGCGCATATTACACACCAACAATACAGGTGATAAATGGAGCTTTCAGTTTTGTTTTTGCAAATTAAAACATCCCATCTACTCCTTTGTGTCTTGTTCCAGGCAGGTCAGATATGTAAGAGTAGTGGTCAGTGGTATGGCCTCTAACTCACTGCACATAAGATTAAAGCAGAGCATCACAGTGTTATATATTGAGGTCACTTTTTATTTTGTATTGGTATAGACGGAGTTGGAACGGGTACCTGGGGCCCACCTGGTACCTGACTCAAGGGATTCAGATGAAAGTTGAGCATAGGATTGGCCAGTTATTACAGTTTGAATGAAGGTGAATTGCCCTTTAAACCGTGAGTCTAACTTTTCCCAAGGGACCTGTTATCTTATTTTGTTACAATTATTTATTGGCTTATCTCGAAATTGTTGCAAAAGTATCTTATCTGCTGCTGTGGCTGTTCTGGGCTCTCTGCCAAAAGCCAATTAAGTTAGAAACATTGTTTCATTTTCTGCCTGTTCAGTGCAGAGAAAAACTGGACTTTCCAGTACAAATTATGGACTGCGGGTTGAGCTGTCAAAAGAGGGACTGTCCCTCTAAAAATGGGACAGTTAGGAGGCACAACATGTCTCAATGTCTTAAATATATTGATAATGGATTGAGTGCAGAGGACTTCTTTTACTTACCTGACGAATGCCCACCACCCAGCCACCAGTATCATTGCTTTCGCTCTACCTCCAGCTAAAGCCGCTCCTACTCCCAGTGCTATTTACTATGCTGTAAAAAATAAATATGACCATGAATTCCATAGTAGAATAAACGGCAGCAGAGCAGAGAGCAGTGCTGATGGGAGTTGGTGGCTGGCTTGCGGGCCGGGCCCAATTGGGTTGGCTCCACCTGGATTTTTCCCAGTGTCCCGGTGGGCCAATCCTGAGAATAGAATACGTACTTGCAGATTACAAAAATTATACAGAACAACTGAATCCATTCTGGAAATCAGCATTTTTTCAGGCCAGGGTCGGACTGGGCTGGTGGGACACCAGGAAAAACCCCGGTGGGCCCCCACCGGCACAGACCTGCTCCCCTAATCAGCTGCCCCACAAAGAAAGAGCATTTGCGCCACGGCCTGTTGGCATTCACTTATGAGCGAGGCACAACAGCATTCTAGTGGCGGGGGTTTAGAAGTTGGGATGGGGCCCACTGCCAGGAGGCCCCTTTGTGTTGCAGCCTGGTGGGCCCCCAATACTCCAGTCAGACTCTGTTTCAGGCAGTTCTAGACAAGATGATCCACGAATCTAGGAGGTAGATGAGATTCAATGTAGATAAGTGTAAGGTCACATATTTAAGGTTTAAAAATACGCAGTATCATTTTGGTTTTTAAAAAACACCCCGTTATTTTTAAACCTTGCCATGCCCCCAATCAGACTCAACCAGGCCCAGTTACATTCAGACTCACACCCATGATCCAACTGAAACACCACCCGCTTCATGGTATTTGCTTTTTTGGGACTGAACAGTAGTATAGAACAGTTGCATGGAAAATTAGGACATTGGGGAGCATGGCAATCTACTTATACCCTTATCCAGGACCTGGGACTTTCCGGATAAGGGGGCTTTCTGTAATTTGGATCTCCATTCCTTATGTTTACTAAAAAAAAATGTTAAAGGGGTTGTTCGCCTTAGAGTAAGCTTTTAGTATGATAAAGAAAGTGAGACAATTTGCAATTGGTGTTCATTTTTTATTAGTTGTGGTTTTTGAGTTATTTAGCTTTTTATTCAGCAGCTCTCAGTTTGTCATTTCAGCAGTCTGGTTGTGAGCATCTGAATTATCCTAGCAACCATACATTAATTTGAACAGAAAACATGAATATGAGAGGGCCTGATGAAAAGATGAGCAATAAAAACTAGCAATAACATTAAACTTATAGCTTTACATAGATTTTATTTTTAGATGGGGTCAGTGACCCCCATTTGAAAGCTGAAAAGAGTCAGAAGAAAAAGGAAAACAACAAAAAAATAACTATAAAAAATAAAGACCAGTTGAAAATTTGCTTAGAATTGGCCAATTTTTTAAAGGGTGTTAGTGCCAGAGAAGTACCTCAGCTGTGCTGAACTCTAACACCCATCTGAATTCTTACTCTCATATTTTCTGCTGGAGTCATTGCCTTGTGATCTAGCTACTTGGCCCAACAATAATAATACTGAAAACTATCACATTAAAAGTGATTTTGGTTTTCAGAACGTGATGCTGTTGTTCTGAAAGAGGCATCATTGATACACAGAGCATTTTCTGTCATTTGTGCATGAAATCAGCTGAGGTGCAGTTCATGTGCAATAAGCACGCTGAGATTTCTGGGCGACACCTCCCACCTTCTTTTACACATTTGATATTTGAGGTCAGTCCTTGCGATGCTGAAATGACTGGGACCACAAGAAATGATAGAGGTGACGCAGCTCGCTCAGACTAAATGTGGTGAGAACAACGGTGGGGCTGAGGGTGGGCCTGTGCACACTGCAATCTTTAGGGTAACTTGCATCAGAACTTCTTTTCTGAATGTCAAACTCACCACAGAACGGGCTGAATATCTTTATTATAACAGACACATGTGTAGTGTTTGTCATTAAAGGAGAACTAAAGAAACGAAGAATGAGACTAGAAATGTTGTTGTGCTTCTGTACCAGCCCAAGGCAACCACAGCCCTTGGGCCGCCAGCGATTTAGATTCTAGCCAGTGGGAGGCAGTTCGGGGAGATTAGTCGCCCCAAAGAAGAGGTGATTTATCGCCAGGCGCCTAATCTCCCCGAATCTGAGCGTGTGTCTCTGCCCTTAGCAGTAAAGGTCTGTGTCTCCAAAGATGCCCCAGTAGCTCCCCATCTTCTTTTCTACTGATTCACTGCACATGCTTTGTGCTGCTGTCCCTTACCTGAGCTCTAATGCCACTAAAATTTGACCTTTAGTAAATGGGCCTCCGAGTGTTGTCCTAATCCCCTTATAATACACAAGAGCCGTAACTATCCTGTAAATTATAAGGGTATAATTCCCAGGATATCAATGGCTCTTGTATATTATAACCTTATAATACACAAAAGCCGTGAATATCTTGTAAATTATATCCTTATAAACGGTGAGTAGTGATGTCATCAGTTATAAACGGTGAGTAGTGATGTAATTTCTGTCACATGACTCAGTAAAATTTGTGTATTATAATTAATAAAGTACCCCCAGTTGTAAAATATGAGGATATTATAAGTTACCTCGGAGTTCCATGACCTGTATAACAACACTCGGCCTTCGGCCTCGTGTTTTTATATGGTCATGAAACTCCTCGGTAACTTATAATATCCTTATATTTTACAAGAGGGGGTACTTTATTCACTATATAATATACAAAAGCTATGAATATCTTGTAAATGATATCCTTATAAACGGTGAGTTCTGATATCATCAGTTATAAACGGTGAGTTCTGATGTCATTTCTGTCACATGACTCACTGAAACGTGTGTATTATAATAAATAAAGTACCCCTAGTTGTAAAATATGAGGATATTAGAAGTTACCTCGGAGTTCCATGACCCGTATAAAAACACTCGGCCTTCGGCCTCGTGTTTTTATATGGTCATGAAACTCCTCGGTAACTTATAATATCCTTATATTTTACAAGAGGGGGTACTTTATTCACTATATATAAAGAGTGCTTAGTGATGTCATTGGTTATAATTGGAGCTTAGTGATGTCATTTCTGTCACATGACTCACTGAAACGTGTGTATTATAATAAAGTACCCCTGTTGCAAAATATAAGGATATTAGAAGTCACCTTGGAGTTCCATGACCTGTATAATGGTCCTATTTACTTATCTTATAATATCATTATATTTTACAGTTGGGGGTACTTTATCCTAGGGATGCACCAAATCCACTTTTTGGGATTCGACAGAATCCCCGAATCCTTTGTGAAAGATTCGGCCGACCTAACCCTACCCGAATCCTAATTTGCATATGCAAATTAGGGTCAGGAAAGGAAAAGGTGGGGAAAAATGTTTTTTACTTCCTTGTTTTGTGACAAAAGGTCACGTGATTTCCCTTCCCACACCTAGGGGCAGATTTATCAAAATTCCAAGTAATTTTTTGGATACTTCGACCATCGAATAGACTACTACAACTTCTACTTCGACCTTTGAAAATGTTCGAATATTCGACCATTCCATAATCAAAGTACTGTCTCTTTAAAAAAACTTTGACTTCAATACTTCGCCAAATTAAACCTGCCAAAGTGCTATGTAAGCCTATGGGGACCTTCTACAATATTTTCCTAAGTCTTTACACGTCGCATAAAAATCCTTCGTTCCTACGCTAAAATCATTCGGTTCAATCGATTTAATCGGTCGATCTAATGATTTTTATTCAACCACAGGATTGGCAAATTTGCTCAAAAAAACTTTGAATTCGATATTCGAAGTTTTTTAATTCGATGGTCGAATTTCGAAGTTTTTTGTACTTCGAATTCGACCCTCGATAAATCTGCCCCCTATTTTACATATGCAAATTAGGATTTGGTTCTAGCTGAAAAAGGCCGAATCCCGAACCGAATCCTGGATTCGGTGCATCCCTACTTTATTCACTATATAATACACAAAAACCATAAATATCCTATAAATAATATCCTTATAAACGGTGCTTATGATTTCATTGGTTATAATCAGTGCTTAGTTACGTAATTTATATCACGAGACTCACTGAATTGTGTGTATTATAATAAATAATGTACCCCCTGTTGGATATTGTAAAATATGAGGATATTAAAGGTTACCTCTGAGTTTCATGACCTGTATAAAAGCGCTCCTCTGTGACTTATAGTATCCGAACAGACATTCCTCTCTACTGAGCACAATTTACTAGGGAAAAACAGGGAGGGCATCCCGATCACTTGTCCCTTAATAAATATCGTTCAATGTTTCAGTTATTTTTATATGCCTGCCCCGTGTGTTACCGCACAGCGTATTTTTACTCAGCATGAAATGGATATTTATTTTTAGCGCAGAATAACGAGAGCATGGAAATTGATTTGTCTGTAATGCAGCGGCGTCACCTCACTCACTCATTTAAACTGTATCTATTTATGACGTCGAAGTTAAAGGGATTTTACCAATAAATACCAGCCGATATGTCAAGGAACAGACAACAAGTTACATTTATGCACATTCTGCTTCATAACTTGGTACATCTCATGTGCTGGTGCCGTGAGAATTGGGAGAATGGGGGCAGCCATTACTTGTACCACTTATATCCTGAACACTCAATACTGAAAGTGAATACTTTCGTCTGGTGCTGGTGGTGGCTGAGGAACATAGTAGTGGGGTGGCCTGTCCACTGCCTACAATGCAGTTTACTAGGAGCGTTGCTATGCAAACACTCCGGTACAGCCCACCAAAACAGGAATAGGATTGGCTGGATCAGGCTAGTACGTTTTCCATGCAATTTAATTTTTTTTAAAAATTAATTTTGAAAGGTTCCTTCTGTTTTTAGAGGTGTATAATGAGATGGCAAATAGTTGTTTGCGAGACTATTTATCCATGTTCACCAGTACTCATAGGGGGTTATTTATAAAAATCCGAATTAATCACATATTTTATTAAAAAAAAACACAAGCAAACTCCCAAAAACCCAGAAAAAGTCAGATTTTTCAGGCTAAACTAAACACAGACCATGCAAACTTCCAGATGAGATAGGTGCCTCTCGTATTGACTTATACAGGACCTCAACAAGTCTGAGATGACGGATTTTCAGACTGGCTTTTTGCAGCATCGGGGTATAATACATCACGAAAAATTCAAGGGTTTTTTTCCACCAAAAACTCAAGTTTTTATTGACTTTAATGCGTGTCATATTGTCGTCGGCATTGCAAAATTCATTTGCGAAACAGAAAAATTCTGTCAATTTGCGGGCATCAAAATCTACACAACTTTTTCACCGTTTCGTGGATGAATTTTTTGGCAAAGTGAAACGGGACAAATTCGCATATCACTAGTGAACAGCCCTTTTAAGGAGGAAAAAAATTCCCATAACTTTTTTTTATAGAAAAATAAAAAAGATGGTCTCATTAATGCAAATGCGAAAAACCCACAAAAACCTACTGTTGATTTTTTTTTTCACCAGGCAGAAGGTCAAATGTGATTGTAAATATCAGCTGAACTAATGCAATAGCTGCACATTCTTTGCTCCGGCGGCTTTAAATATTAAAGGCATGTTGCATAATGTGGATAAACCATAAAAGAATAACATGAAATGAGTTTACAGTAAAAACGAAACCAGGGCACGGAGCATTCAGAAAGGCTAACCACAATGCTAAACCACCAGGCACAGCACTATAGGCTTGGCTAGTTCAGAAAATAATGATATTCAGTGATCGGTTACTGCAATAGGCGGTGTATTTTTTGTAAAAGAATTTGCAAAGAATTTTTCTTCTCGGTTATTCACTGTGGTTCATGAGTTTTTGGTGTTTACCAGGTTTGCAACAAGGTCAAGTCCCCAGTATAACCCAGAGATTATTATTCTTTTAGCATATTAAGCAGCACTTTACTGAGATTCTATTTCATTCTCATCACTCCCTGGCCCAATGGAGCTTACAGTCTGAGGTCCCTATCTCATTCACACACAGCAAGATCAAATTTATCCTACATCTATGTTTTTGGAGTGTGAGAGGAACCCCATGCAAATAAAAATATAAATCCATTGGAGGCACTCCAATAGAGACAACTTGAATATATATACAGGTATGGGACCTGTTATCCAGAATGCTCAGGACCTGGGGATCTTTCCATAATTTGGATCTTCAAACCTTAAGTCTACTAGAAGATCAGGTAAACATTAAATAAACCCAATAGGCTGGTTTTGCCTCCGATAAGGATTAATTATATCTTAGTTGGGATCAAGCACAAGTTTGTTTATTGTTAATATGATTTTCTAGTAGATTGAAGGTATGAAGATCCAAATTATGGAAAGATCCATTATCTGGAAAACCCCAGGGCTGAGCATTTTGGATAGTGAATATACATACGATTGTAATCAAAGCAAAAATGATTAACAAGAAGCTGATACATTTGCCAAAAATGAGAACAACCCCAACATTTCAGCGTAATAGCCTTTATCAAGGGGAATCCCACGCAAACACATTTAGAACATACCAACTGCTTGCCGATGGGTTGGTGGGGTGAGATGGGGATGTCCTTTCTGCCCTGCCTTAAAGGGGTGGATCACCTTTAGGGGAACTTTTAATATGTTGTATAATGGTTTATTCTAAGCAACTTTAGAGTAGGCCTTCATTTTTTTATAGCTTTTGAATTATTTGCCTTCTGCCCTGACTCTTTACAGCTTTTAAATGGGGGTCGCTGACCCCATCTAAAAACGAATGCTCTGTACGGCTACAAATTTCTTTTATTGCTACTTTTTATTACTTATCTTTCTATTCAGACCTCTCCTATTCATATTCCAGTCTCTTGTTCAACTCAATGCATGGTTGCTGTGGTCATATGCCCCTGGCAACCAGATTGCTGAAACTGGAGAGCTGCCGAATAAAAAGCTAAATAACTCAAAAAACACAAATGAAAACCAATTGCAAATTGTCAAATTCAAAGGTGAACAACTCCTGCCTAAAAGCTCCCACCGGATAAGACAAGGTGGTTTATCCAGTAAAGCACAAGCCTTTATTCTAGTTTCACTTGTCATTTCACAGCGTCATAATGTGTAAGAGAAACATAATCATTGGGAAGCTCATTTGGTGCTCACTGGTCTGAAACATTTTTAAAGCTCCTGTATTTACACCCAGCAATAAAATGCAGTGAGAGCAGAGGTATTTGCCTGTCAAAGCTCCTGTATGACATCAGGTTTGTCCCTCGGTGGCAATAAAAACAAACTAAAATAATAAAACCATGTGGCTTTCCACTGACTAAGCACGGCTGCGGGGGTAGCTGCTATCGAAACCCGTTGAAGGAAAACAAAACTTGGAAATAAGTGGGATTTTTATATTCATGTATTTTTCTATAAATGTAATACACGATTGATTCCCCTGTGATTCACAAAATAAGTGATTAATTAGGGTTAAAATGACAACAATAAAAATGACTCGTGAATTGACAAATTTCTATCCTGTAGCTATAAAATATTTTCTATGAAGCAGAAGTCCTGATTATGGTACAGGTATGGGACCTGTTATCCAGAATGCTTGGGACCTGGGGATCTTTATACCTTAAGTCTACTAGAAAATCCTTTAAACAATCAATAAACAGAATAAGTTGGTTTTGCTTAATATAATTACTTATATTTTAGTTTGGATCAAGTACTGTTTTATTATTACAGAGACAAAGGAAATAATGTTTAAAAATTTGGATTATTTGAATATAATGGGGGATGGCCTTTCCTTAATTCAGAGCTTTCTGGATAACGGGTTTCCAGATAATGTACTGTAGTGTGTTGGCTATCAGCTGTGCCAAAGTATTTCTGAATGAACATCATGCATCAGCAGATTTTCAAACCTTTTCTAATCCACAAACCCTATTCATAATACGAACATATCTGCACAACACACAAGTACAGGTATGTTATTCAGAATGGTGGGGAGCTGGGGCTTTCTGGATAATGGATCTTTCTGTAATTTGGATCTCCATTCCTTACAACTAGTAGAAAATCATGTAAACATTAAATAAACCCAGTAGGCTGGTTTTGCTTCCAATAAGGATTAATTATATTTTAGTTGGGATCAAGTAAAAGCTACTGTTTTATTATCACAGAGAAAAAGGAAATCATTTTTAAAAATTTGGATTGTTTGGATAAAATGGAGTCTATGGGAGATGGCCATCCCGAAATTTGGAGCTTTCTGGATAATGGGTTTCTGGTCATGCATAGGATCAGCTTTGGATACAGGTTGGTTTCTAAACCAAAAAACATTCTCACACTGGGGGGGGGTTGATTATCCTATTTTACCCCTGTCTGTAGCTCGGCTGCATTAGAATGCTGATATAAATCAAGGTTCCTGGGTTCTGCCGAGCTTATTCGGACCTTGGCCTTCCCATTGTAGGGCTCTTGCAGTATCTCATTACAGATCTCTGTCATCATAGGGATATCAGGTAAATAAAGCAAAAGAATGCTATGCATGGTTACAAGCTATATTGAACACTAGGCTTATATATCAAGGTTCTGCTGTCCATATGAAAAGCTAAGCAGTCACCATCTAGTATTACTAAAACACCGGCATGTGATTTACAGTTATATTAAAGGGGTTGTCAAAGGTCAAATTTTTTTTGAAATCTTCTTTGAAATTCGACCATCGAATGGCTATACTTACATATTATCGAAGTCTAAGTTTTTTTTTACCAAATTTTATCATTTTGCGGTCGAAATAAAATCCAGAAGATTGAATCGTTCGATTCAAACGATTCAAACGATTTCAGCGATCGATCAAACGATTTTACTTCGACTACAAAAAACGTAGAAAAATGCATTAGAAGGTCCCCATAGGCTAACATAGCACTTCGGCAGTTTAATTTGGCAAACTATTGAAGTACAGTACTTCGATTATCGAATGGTCGAATTCGTAGTGTCCTATTCAATGGTCAAACTATCCAAAAAATTACTTTCAATTTCTAATTTTTTTCCTTCTAATATTCCCTCGAATTCACTTCAACCCTTGATAAATCTGCCCCTTAGTATGATGGATGTAAAAAGTGACATTCTGAGACAATTTGCAATTGGTTTTCATGTTTTATTATTTGTGGTTTTTGAGTTAATTGTGTGGAGTGAGTAAACCAAAATAACAAGCTCTGTTAGCATCTCTCTTAGCAGCTACATCTCGGCACTGTGTTCTCCTTAAAATGCCTTTTCCATAAAGGGGTGGTTCACCTGTAAGTTAACTTTTAGTATGTTATAGAATGGCCAATTCTAAGCAACTTTCCAATTGGTCTTCATTACTAATTTTTGTATAGTTTATGAATTATTTGCCTTCTTCTCCTGACTGTTTCCAGCTTTCAAATGGGGGTCATTGACCGCATCTGAAAACAAATGCTCTGTACAGCTACAAATGTATTGGTATTGCTACGCAAATCCGTGGGCTGTTCAGGCCCTCTCCTATTCATATTCCAGTCTCTTATTCAAATCAATGCATGGTTGCTAGGGTAATCAGGACCCTAGGAACCAGATGGATGAAATTGCAAACTAGAGAGCTGCTGAATAAAAAGCTAAATAACTCAAAAAACACAAATAATAAAAATTGAAAACCAAATTGTCTCAGCTTATCCCTCTTTATATCAGACTAAAAGTTAACTCAAAGGTAAAAAACCCCTTGAATTTTGTAAATAATGACATATAATACACAAAAGCTATGAATATCTTGTAAATTATATCCTTATAAACAGTGAGTTCTGATGTCATCAGTTATAAACGGTGAGTTCTGATGTCATTTCTGTCACATGACTCACTGAAATTTGTGTATTATAATAAATAAAGTACCCCCTGTTGCCTTCGGCCTCGTGTTTTTATATGGTCATGAAACTCCTCGGTAACTTATAATATCCTTATATTTTACAAGAGGGGGTACTTTATTCACTATATAATACACAAAAGCCATGAATATCTTGTAAAATATATCCTTATAAACGGTGTCTGTCACATAAATTTCTGTCACATCACTGAAACTTGTGTATTATAATAAATAAAGTACCCCCAGTTGCAAAATATGAGGATATTAGAAGTTACCTCGGAGTTCCATGACCTGTATAAAAACACTCGGCCTTCGGCCTCATGTTTTTATATGGTCATGAAACTCCTCGGTATAATAACCTTATATTTTACAAGAGGGGGTACTTTATTCACTATATAAACGGCTTGTTCTGACGTCAGAATGTGCCTTTTATAACAGGGGCCCCAGGCCGCCGAATTTGACGCTGCGCGTCCAACCCCCCCTCCCGACCCTCCCACAAAATGCAGATTATAATGCATAATGTACCCCCTACTAGAAATTTATAAAGATTTCAGAAGTCACCTCAGAGTAATGTGACCTGCGGCCTCGTGCTTTTATATGGTCACATAACTCCTCAGTGATTTATAATATCTTTATAAATTACAGTAGGGGGTACATTATCCACTATATAAACTCTACAAAATGTGCACATTAGCATTAGGTGTCCCTATAGGATTAATGGGAAACACAGTACAGATACGGAACCTGTTATCCGGAATACTCAGGACCTAGGGTTTTCCATATGAGGGTTGTATCCATAATTTGGATCGCAATACTTCAATTTAAAATCATTGAAACATTAAGTGATCCCTGTGGGATTACTTTTCCTCCAGTTAAGGATTAATTATAATTTAGTTGGGATCAAGTACAAGCTGCTGTTTTATTATTACACAGAAAAGGGAAATCCTTTTTTAAATGTGATTAAAACAGAGTCTATGGGAAATGGCCTTCCTGGAATTCTGGATAAAGGGTATTCCGATAACGCATCTTATACCTGTACCAAATGCAACCTTAGCTCAAGTCTAGTAACCCATAGCAACCAATCATTCTGCTACTTTCATTATTCTAATTGTAGTAGATTGGTAAACATTTGATTAAGGATTAATTATAACTTAGTTGGGATCAAGTACAAGCTGCTGTTTTATTATTACAGAGAAAAGGGAAATCATGTTTAAAAAATGTGATTATTTGATTAAAATGGAGTCTATGGGAGACAGCCTTCCCCGAATTCTGGATAATTATACTAAAAGTTAACTCCAAGGAGAACAAGCCCTTTAAAATCCCCTCTTCCTGAAAGGGGTGGTTGACCTTTACATTAACTTTTATTATGTTACAGAATGTCCTATTCTTGGCAGCTTTGCAATTGGTCGTCATGGTATTTTTTTCATATAGTTTTTAAATTTATTTACCTTCCACTTCTACATCAAAAAAGCCGGAGTTTAGAAAATAACCCCCTAAAAGTTAACTGAAAGGTGAACAACCCTATTAACCTACATTAATATAAACCAAAAAATGTGCTTATGCCTCTACTCCCCAGAACTAACAACCTGTTGGGCTGTAGATTCCTTTATATTGACTTTAGCCCCTTAACAGTAGCTTGTTACTTCAGGCTTTTGACATGCTGCCTCCCGAATGACTTTCTCTTATTGTGAATTAGTCATCAGGGAACTTTCGCTTTGACTGCTGCAAGAGACAAAAAATGTTCTCTAATGTCAAATGAGTCACAGCCGCAGTGGGGCTGCCGCCAGGGTCTCTGACAAGAGCTCCACCTTGGTATCAATTTCCCCCATGAGCACTAAAGCCGCTGTAAGGAGACCCCCTCCTCGAAAAGCCAGAGGGTATTATCACACATTTATACACAGGTTTGCCCTAATGTCGCTGGCCCTTTAAGTGAGGGAACGCATTGTACCTGTACCTAAGCACAGTGATTAATTGTGTAAACCCACGTAACCTCTTGGTTTGTACAGTAAAGTGTAGTTCAATTCATTTTTATTTTTTTAGCTTTTTTCCCCCAAAAAATGTACAGTAGGCTAATAATAGTTTCTGTTATTGATGGGCAGTGGGATTTTTTTTGGTGAGTAGGTGGATTTACCATTGTGTGTGTTTTTAGCCACCTACTGTTTATTAAAATTGCACTTATGAAAACACACTTACTGGTTTTGGGGCCCTTCTGCTACAGTCAAATGGGTAGGACAAGTGTCCCCTGGGTATTCCATACGCTGTTATAGGAAATGCTTTATGGCTTTCTCATCAGAGTTAATATTATTCTTTGAAGGGATTGTTAAGAATTGCGGTAAATTTTCTAAGCGGCAAAAATTCGCCAGCGACGGCTTCGCAGCAATCGCAACACTACGCCAGGCGAAAATTCGCTCAGACAACGCTAATTTACTGGAATGCAAAGTTTCATCCTGGGCATCGGACTCTGGTGAATTTTCGCTAGCGTTACTTCAGCAATGCAAGCAAATCAAAGCAAAGTAACGCAAGCGTTCAAGTCTGCCTAGCGCAACATCGTTAGATTAAATTAAACTTGAATAGAATTCTGTATGTTACATGTTGCAGCTAATGCATTACATTTCCACTGATAACTACACATGTCCAGGGAACGTAAATAAAGCCAATACAGTTGTTTTAATGCCCTACACATGAGCCCACTTTAAAATAATGTTGCCTGGCGTTAGAGTGCGAATCAGCACTAGCTTCTATCTCCTTTGCTAGCGAATTGTCGTCTGCACCATTAAGTAAATTGGCGAAGTGGCCAAAAGTGGTAATGTTGGCGAATTGTCGCCAGCGTTAGTTACTTCGCCCTTTAGTAAATTTTCCCCATAAGTATAATGTAGAGTGTTACTCTCAGACAATTTGCAATCAGTAATTTTTTTCTCTCGTTTGGCATTTCAGCAGCAAACTGGTGGCTAGGGTCCAAATTATGTAAGCAGCCAGGGAGTGGCTTGAATTAGAGGCTCACATATAAATAGGAGAGGGCCTGACTAGGAAGATAAGTAATGGAAAGAAATAATAACAATAAAATTGTAGCCTCACAGAGCAATAGTTTATTAGTTGCTGGGGTCAGCGACCCCCCATGTGAATACTAGAAACAGTCAGATGAAGAAGGTAGCTAGGAATTGTCCATTCTATAACATACTAAAAGGTAACCTTTCCTCATCGGAAAACATGTTTTTTTCAAAACACATCAGTTAATAGTGCTACTCCAGCAGAATTCTGCATTGAAATCCATTTCTCAAAAGAGCAAACACATTTTTTTATATTCAATTTTGAAATCTGACATGGGGCTAGACATTTTGTCAATTTCCCAGCTGCCACTGGTCATGTGACTTGTGCCTGCACTTTAGGAGACAAATGCTTTCTGGCAGGCTGCTGTTTTTTCTTCTCAATGTAACTGAATGTGTCTCAGTGGGACATGGGTTTTTACTATTGAGTGTTGTTCTTAGATCTACCAGGCAGCTGTTATCTTGTGTTAGGGAGCTGCTATCTGGTTACCTTCCCATTGTTCTTTTGTTTGGCTGCTGGGGGGGGGGAAGGGAGGGGTGATATCACTCCAACTTGCAGTAAAGAGTGATTGAAGTTTACCAAAGCACAAGTCACATGACTTGGGGCAGCTGGGAAATTGACAATATGTCTAGCCCTATGTCCGATTTCAAAATTTAATATAAAAATCTGTTTGCTCTTTTGAGAAATGGATTTCAGTGCTAAATTCTGCTGGAGCAGCACTATTAACCGATTCATTTTGAAAAAAATGTTTTTTCCCATGACAGTATCCCTTTAAGGTCAACCACCCCTTTAAAGAATAAGGAATGCTACAGATACAGTTTATTGCCAAAAGATTAGCCAAAATGGTGCAAGTTAGAACACTATATTTATTCTTTAGAATGCTTTTCCATACCTGAGTAAACAGCTATAGACACTATCTCTGTTTGTATAAGATAGCAGTTGCCATATTAGCTTGGTGTGACATCACTTCCTGCCTGAGTCTCTCCATGATGCTCCTAACTCTGAGCTCAGATTACATCAAGGAGGGAGGGGGAGAGAGGAGCAAACTGAGCATGCTCAAGCCCTAGACCTGTAGGTTTAAGCTGAAAACAGGAAGTCTGATACAGAAGCCCATGAGTACTCAATAGAAGGAAAGAAATGTGCTGTTTCTTTTGACAGAGGACTCAGAGCAGCATTACTTTGAGGGTTTACTGGTGTATTTATTTAGGCCTTTCTGATAGAGCTTACTTAGTTTTAGCCTTTGCTTCTCCCTTTAAGGACAAGAATAGGTGGATTCACTGAGGGGGTGTCAATATATTAGACACCCCAGTAAAACCAGTTGCTGCTAATAGAGCACCTTATTTCCAGGTGTCCCTGGCTTGAGTTTGCATATGCTCAGTAAAGTAGAATATTAATCTACTGCAATGCATGGGTATTATTCTGCATTTGGAATGCCTGGGAAAGGATAGTACAATAGTCATGTGGCCAGCACAGTTACCAGCCCTGGGATGGGGGCACCCCTAATTAATTCAACTTTACTTGTCCATTATGTAGTGTCACAAACACTGCTGATATAACTTAAGAGAGGGGGGACCAGTGGCGTAACTACCATACAGCAGACCTCACAACCGCGGATGGGCCCAGGGGACAAGTAGGCCTGGGCGAATGGGTCTGCTGTATGGTAGGTAGTTCCTTCATGTAGCCGCTTCTGCCGCCTAATTTTTGACAGCCACTGCCATGAACAAACAAGTGGGTAGGCATGCAGCCGGCAGTGGGGTAGAAGGTAAGTCTGAAGATGAACTCCGACAGCCAGACCAGCAGGGCCCGTACTCTTTATACAAAATGTGTTACGCATTATGGGCAACTCTAATGACAACTCTAGATTCTAGTGGGACTCAAGTGCTGGGATCAGTATAATGACACTCATGTGGACAGAGACAAATTCCAGGTGCCATCCAGTAACTTTGCTCTGAGTGCCTGTGACAAACCACACTCTTGGGGACTTGCAGCCAAGTTCAATAGACGTAAAAAATTTTGATGGCCAACCTAAGCACTTGGAAAATATTCAAACTACAATTGCCATCAGACCCAAGTGTGGATAGTGAACGCTCCCTAATAAGAACAGACACATGACTGCAATAAACATTTTCCTTGCCTGACACAAGACACAATATAATCAAATCCAATTGCAATTCAAAGTTTCTTTCCAAAATTCCACCCTAGTTGAATTGAATACTGGAGGCACGCATATATGCAATACAAGTAAATTGGGCTAAAATGGACTTAGCTTGCCTCTGCAAGGGATAGGGAAGCACCCAGGAGGGACATCTCCGTGCCCATGCAGGCCCCCAATTCAGAAAAGACACCCTTGCTTGTAAATGCTGTTCATTATAAGGCACAAGTGACATAAGTCTGCCAATTATTTTCAGGGCCAGCTCACAGTATATTTCGTATTTGCTGAAAGTGATATTGCCCAATGGGTCATTGGCTAAAGAGTAGAAAGAAGTTTCTGTTACAAACAAGCATACTCATTAGCTCCAACTCCCATCCTACTGTACCTGCCTGTACCAAAAAATATTCCTAGCACCCCCTAATCAAAAGTTTACCCCATAATCACAAACTCAGGAGTTTTATTTCATCTGTGCCCTGAGCAATGCAAGCCAAACCATTCACAGAGAACTGGTCACTTACCTGCAGAGGTGTTTCCCTGCACATCCCTCCTGGTCCCTCTGCGCTGGCATCTGGCTGAGAGAAGCTGCCTGGTCTGCTCTGTGCCTATGAAATACCAGTCTGCTCTGTGCCTATGAAATACCAGTCTGCTCTGTGCCTATGAAATACCAGCTGCACAGTGTTTGGCTATAAGCCCTGCTGCTGTCACTAAATATAAAAGGGACTGTGATATAATAGAGAGCCCGACTGGAACTTTGGAGTAAATGCCACACGCATCATGCTCCTAGGAATCTGTCATCCCCCCATAATAATGTGTGAGCTGAGGAGATTTCAGAAATGCATACACTGTAATATATGTTAGTACTCAGGGCTGTGCTTAGAACTGCCAAAGCCGAGGTAAAAATACCCTTTGTGGGCACATATTTAAAGCTATCCTCCAGCTTTTACTGAACTACAGCACAAAACTAGCCTCCAAAAGCCCTTGGCTGGCAGATGCTACGACTTAAACTTCAATAACAGCTGAAGGATGACACCATTTTGCCTTACTATACTCACATTGACCCAAAGTTACAGTGCCTTCCTCTGACACCTTGTCTTGCTATACACACTAAGTAAGGTTCAGTGAAAATAAACCTACTATACACCCTGCCCTACATTGTCAATCCATCCTGACATCATCATACCTTACTATACACACTAAGTAAGATTTAGTGAAGATAAACCTACTATACACCCTACCCTACATTGTCAATCCATCCTGACATCATCATGCCTTACTATTCACTATCCCACAGTTAAATACCCTTCCCTTGGCACTACCAGCCTAACTATACAATTGGGAAAGCCTATGTCACAGTTAAAGCCCCTGACACTTACTACTGTATATACCCACTGATAAATCTTTTCACTCTACAGTTACATTCCCTTCCCACAGTTACTTTTCATATAGCAGTGGCTCTGAGGGGCCCCAGAAAATGTGGAACCCGGGGGATGTTGTCATGCATGCACCCCCCTCCTTCCCAAAGCCAGCGCTTAATTCTGACTCTCCAGCTGTGCTGGCAATGAGTATATTTTATGAGATCTCATTCCTTCCATATGCCTTAACCTCCTTATACTCTCCATGCCCTGACAGTGACATAATTTCACAGAGGGTGAGTCTAATGGAAAATGTTATCTCTGGGTTAAGTGAGAACTTGTCTCTCCGCTGTGCAGCAGTTTAACTAGAGGATTTGCCCAGCACTAGGAGGAGGTGGGGGGGGGAGTAGCTAGCTTGTTTGGAAAACATATACATTAATTAACAGGGATCAATCTCTTATACTTAAATAATAGAGGAGTGTGAGCAATGGATGAGTCAAGGCAGAAGTGGAGTTATTGAGACTTCTAAGCTTACAATTACAAAAGCAGAGAAACTTGTCCGTCCTTCCCAAATGCCAAGAAAAAGCTCCATTGTTCTGCTTGCATGATGAGTAAGAGAGATAATAGATGGCTCATCTAAAAAGCCTTCTTGTTCCCCACATGCCACAAAGATGGAGATTCTTGCCCAATCCGTAAAGAGAATCTTAAAAAAAAGAAAACAAAATGCTAAAGTTGTACATGTATTGCTATTTAAAGCAGAGCTGATTCTAAGGAAAGAGCCGCCCCCCCCTCCCCGGCTTACCTGTCGGGAGGGGAGGCAGGAACACTAATGTGGAGAGCTCAATTGCGCTCTCTCGCATTTGTAAAGCCAAATTCCCGGTTTAAAAAATGGAAATTCGGCTCTTAAAAGGTACCAAGATCAGCTTTTTGCCACCCCTGGAAACCTCTCCGGCGTGCCGCCTGAGGCGAGTTTCTCAACTCGCTTCATTGGCGGCGCGCCCCTGATTAAAAGTTATGTTTGTCTCTTTCTACTCTTTGTCCTGGAGGCTCAGACTGTTGAAACAATGCAGTGTCGGACTGGCCCACTGGGATACCAGGAAAACTCCCGGTGGGCCCAGATGTAAGTGGGCCCTCTTGCTTCAAACCATTTGGCCTATTTCATGGTCATTGCCTATTCCTTTAAGGGGCATAATAATGGAAGAGTAGAGTATAATATGTAGAGATAAAAGACTAGGAGAATAAAGAGGTTGAGTGAGGAGAGGACGAGGAATAATAGTTTGGAAAGTGGGCCCACGGTCTAAGCTTTTCTGATGGGCCTCTGGCATCCCAGTCCGACACTGAAACAATGTAAGACAAGGTCGCCGATTAACATTAGGCAAGTTTTTATTTTGGGGTTGACTTGCCCTTTAATCTTAAAATGATGCTGCAAATACATAAACTGGTTAAATCTTTGGCCATTAGGCTCATGGCACATGGGGTGTATTCTCCACCAGTATTTATCAGCCTATCTGATTTGAGCTGAAATTCACCTGGTGAAAGGAGGTTTCTTTTAAAACAAATGGCAGGTTCCTCGGTGGCATTTGGGCACTTCTCCAATGCACATCTAGCATGCCACAGCATTTTCTCAGTCCCCTGGAAAGAAATAACCAATGGTTTTGGGGCCAAAAAGGGGCAATATTGGCATTTTCTCCACCAACCAATGTGTACGCCACAAGCACCGAGTAAGCTGATGGGAACTAATGTACAGGTGGCGTAGAAGTAGAAAAAACATCCTCAGTGACCTCTTAGGCTAGAGTTACACGTGGCATTTTCTCCACCACCATATCTCAACCACTGTAAACTGCCCCAGCCACCTCCTGGTGAGAGCGCAAGTATCATTTATGTAAGTATTATCTGTTATTTTCACAGTGCCTGTGCCTATCGTTGTGGATATGGCCAGCTTTAGGAAACGCATTCCCTCATGCTGTATTATATTTAGTTTTTTCAAAATTTTCTCTGTTTGACTGTGAGCACTACCACTATATTTAAGATAATGTTTTGGAGAGATTTAGCTGTAACTGAATTTCAGGTATGTTAGAAGGAGCTTGGATTATCTTTCAATTTCCCGGGCTGAATTTGGGGTACTTCAGGCTTCACTAAGAACTGTCAATTCTTCTGTTCTAAGGAAGATCTGCAAACTAGGATCAGATTCATCCATTGGTGTCTGCACAGAATGAAACTAACGGCATCAGAGAAGTTATGGATAAGGTTGCTAGGTGTGTGGAGCATTTTTTACTCTTTACTCTTACATCTGTTAACATAAGAAATTCTCAAAGAAAAAATCAGTTCGCACTGCTAGGAATTTGCCCATGGACCCCACTGACTCCATTTCTCAGCCGGCATTCCCGCATTCCCTAGTGCCATACACATACTGGGGAATCCCTTATATGCCTGCTTGAAACATCCCAGTGCCAGTAATAGGTGTGCTTTACTATCAGTAAGTCTGACTTGCTTACAGGAATATGCACGTATACTATGGTATGTTACATGGACTGCCACTGTATTTTACTGCTGCTATGGGGGTCTGTTATTCTAAACAAAGCGATATCTGCAAGAAGTCTGCATTTTCCCCATGTCTGTGTTGGTTTCAATTGGTTACCATTGGTTTCCTACAAAGGTCCAAAAAACATAAAGGCAGGTTACTGTGTGACTGGTCATCTGGTTGAAAACAGATTTTTGGGGTTACTAGATGTGGGCAAACAATACTTTGTATTACATTACACACAGGGGTTATTTATAAAAAAAAAAGCCTGAATCCAAAAATCCGCCATCTCAGACCTGTCGAGGTCATGTATAAGTCAATGGAAAAGCCACCTATCTGAATTCAATTATATATCCATTATATATATCCAATTAAAACAAGTTGGTTTTTTTTAATGAATAAGCTAAAATCGAGCATGGGAGTTTAGTTGTGCTTTTTTAATAAAATCTGAGATAAATTCAGATTTTAGTAAATAACTCCCTTAGACTGCAAGCTCCACTGTATGTAGGCACTGTATGTATAATTAAGGGTCATAGAACGAGGGGTCAATTTTTATACATGGGGCAGGGTGCAAAATGCAAGAAACAATTCAATAGGCCTCATTTAAAATACAGGACACAGCGTGCAAAGTGCAAAAAAAAGGCAGCAGTCTGCCTTCGGTAAACACCTTTTTTGGAGCACAGAGGCCTGCAGCATGTCCTGTGGGCAGTGGCGTAACTACAGAGGAAGCAGACCCTGCGGCTGCAGGGGGGCCCAGGAGGTGTAGGGGCCCATAAGACTCTAATTCATATACAATATCAATAAATATTGGTAAAACAGGTCAACCTCTAGACATTTTGGGGGCCTGAAAAATAATTTGCTGTGGGGCCCAATAATATCTAGTTACACCACTGCCTGTGGGTCAAGCATTGACTACATTAGTCTGCGCTTGATGCATGAGGGGTTGGTGGGGTGGCACATTGTCATTAGGGATGTAGCGAACGTCGGAAAAAAAGTTCGCGAACATATTCGCGAACTTGCGCAAAAATGCGAGCGGTTCGCGAACGGTTCGCAAACCCCATAGACTTCAATGGGAAGGCGAACTTTAACATCTAAAAAAAAAATTTCTGGCCAGAAAAATGATTTTAAAGTTGTTTAAAGGGTGCAACGACCTGGACAGTGGCATGCCAGAGGGGGATCAAGGGCAAAAATGTATCTGAAAAATCTGCCTGTGTGTGCTTGGAAGAGATAGTGTAGGGGGAGAGCTGTTAGTGATTTCAGGGACAGATGATAGTAAGTTTGCTGGCTAGTAATCTGCTTGATACTGCTCTGTATTGGAGGGACAGAAGTCTGCAGGGATTTGAGGGACATTTTAGCTTAGGTAGCTTTGCTGGCTAGTAATCTACTGTTCTCTTTAAACAACTGCCATACGTTGACCTTGTAGGCATTGTTTGCCCAGTTTTTTTGGACGCAGCCACTGAAGCACAGTTGCCAGAAAAAATATGCCATATAAATGCTGAAAATAGTAATTTTCGCCATACGTTGACCTTGTAGACATTGTTTGCCCAGTTTTTTGGTTGCAGCCACTGAAGCACAGTTGCCAGAAAAAATATGCCATATAAATGCTGAAAATAGTCATTTTTTGCCATACGTTGACCTTGTAGGCATTGTTTGCCCAGTTTTTTTGGTCGCAGCCACTGAAGCACAGTTGCCAGAAAAAATATGCCATATAAATGCTGAAAATAGTCATTTTTTGCCATATACGTTGAGTCAACGTATGGCAAAAAATGACTATTTTCAGCATTTATATGGCATATTTTTTCTGGCCTCTGTGCTTCAGTGGCTGCAGCCAAAAAAACTGGGCAAACAATGCCTACAAGGTCAACGTATACACTACTACAGCGGTGGATACGGATTACGTAAAATATATTATGGCTGCTTGAAAAAAGTCACTCCGGTGTTTTTTCTGGAGACGGTAATATTATGGATATTTAGACAGAATGTGAACAAGGTCACACAGCTAGATGGCGGGTTGAAGAAAACAGTGTGCAAATAATGCCTACAGGGCAAATAATGCCTAAAAGGTCAACTTATACACTACTACAGCGGTAGTAAAATAAAAAAAAGTAAAATAAAAAAAAATGAATATTAAAAAAAAAAATTAAAGTTGGTGCTGCTGAACTACTAGGAGCAGCAGATTAGCACACCAGTCCCACTCCCCAACACTGCTAGACTAATAGCACTGGGCTCTTATAGTAGTAGTAGTAGTAGTAGTAGTAGTAAAACAACAAAAAAATAAATAAAAGCAGTCCTTACAAGGACTACTGTTATTGCAGCAGTCAGCAGATGAGATCAGAAGCAGGACAGCTGCCCACTGCAGCTACATACAGAGCACTGCAGTAGAAGGTAGATTACTAGCCAGCAAAGCTACCTAAGCTTAAATGTCCCTCAAACCCCTGCAGACTTCTGTCCCTCCAATAACAGAGCAGTATCAAAACGATTACTAGCCAGCAAACTTTCAACTGTCCCTGAAATCACTAACAGGCAGCAGCTCTCTCCCTACACTATCTCTTCAGCACACACAGGCAGAGTGAAAAAACGCTGCAGGGCTTCGGTTTTTATAGGGAAGGGGAGTGGTCCAGGGGAGAGCTTCCTGATTGGCTGCCATGTACCTGCTGGTCTGGGGTGAGAGGGCAAAAAAAAGCGCCAACAATGGCGAACCCAAAATGGCGAACGTCGCGCGACGTTCGCGAACTTCCGGCGAGCGCGAACACCCGATGTTCGCGCGAACAAGTTCGCCGGCGAACAATTCGCGACATCTCTAATTGTCATACCTCACACCCTCCCCTAACTTGTACATCATTTTCAAGTCTAACATGCACATGAAGTGGCACAGTCAGCATGGGGGCCCTGTTCTAACTGTGTGGCTAAGGACAGGGATGAGCTGTGCCTGCTGATGCTGCTCTCTGCACTGTGGTCAGACTGGGCTGGCGGGACACCGGAAAAAAACCTGGTGGGCCACTGGCTCTTGGTGGCCTGTCGGACCAGAGTGTGCTGCTTCCTCCTGCCATGATCTCCCTTCTTTGGCCGGTCAAAAAGCATAAGACACGTATCTAGCCATTTATATTGTGTGAGAGGTGCGTAAATCTTCCAAATACACTTGGATGTCTCGTAATGTACCAACATTATTTTCAAAAGGCTGGTGTTCAATTTCACAAAAAAAAAAAATCTGTTTTTTAACTTAAGTTACTCATCGTTTTGTGGTTCCCAAAATGGAAAACTGGACCTGACTCCCCCCCCCCCCAGGATGGGTCATACATCATTTATATTTGCAGTGACAAACTTCTTTATACCCAAGTTCACATCTCCAAACAGCTATTAATGCTGTTAAATGATAGGCATGTATAATTATATTTTTGGTCTCATTACAAAAAGTCACTGATCTGTGTGCATGTCTCATCAGCAGCAGCAGCAGCGGGTTGTTTGTGCTACAAAATATCAGCCCGGGGCAAGTAAATGTCCGAATGTGAGGCAGTGGATGAGGACACAAGGGTTAAAGGACCAGTAACTCCTTAATGTGAAACGGGTTTTTATGAATTCAAACATGATATATTGTTGCTCTACACTAATACAAACTGTGTGTTTGCCTTGAAAACTGGAATATACAGTAGATTATATAATGGAGCTGCTGCCAGTCTAGCCTCTGTGCCACCAGGGGTGCTGCTGCCATGAAGCAAATTGAGAAACTCGCCTGAAGCGCCAAAATGTGAAACCAAAAAAATACCGGCCTTCCTATATATTTATCTTTTTCCCCCATTAATAACATTGGGATCAACCATCATTTTTACCGGTCAGGCCGCAACCCTAGCACTGCTGGCCCAGATCCACTCCACACAGCCTGCCTGTGCTCTTGACCTCAACCTCCCTGATCGAAGAAATGAGTACAGGTAAGAGAGGGGGGGCAGAGAGGAGTTTTCGGCTCCAGAGGGGGGCCAGAAGGGGGCTGTGGGGGGCAGCCGTGGGAGGGCACTGATGTGGCAGACCCTGGGCCCAGACCCCCCAGTCCGAAACTGTGAGCTTGACTATAGTTGCCTACTGGCCCATATTTTACCTGTATTGCTGGTAAAAATGATGCTTGCTCCCAATGTTATTAATAGGGAAGAAAGGTAAAATATACAAAGGCTGGTGTTTTTTGTTTTTTCCAGAAATGGTGGCAACCCTGTGTGTGACTTCAGTTCCACAAGGGCAGATAGGGTGGCACCGGATCTAAAAACAGTTCTGCTGTCAATAGGGTTGCCACCTGGCCGGTATTTTACCAGCCTGGCCGGTAAAAATGATAGTCGATCCCAATGTTATTAATAGGGAAAAAAGCTAAATATATAGGAAGGCCGGTATTTTTTTCCAGAAAAGGTGGCAACCCTAGCTGTCAACTTTGACAAAGATCGTCAACGTACCACATGGAAATATCGCCTCTACCTGCTGTGCAGTCGCAGGAGTTGCCATTCAAGTTGCACAGGGCAATAAGGTACATATTTACTTCGCACATAACAGATAAACTACATAAAAGACAATGGTTTCAGTACTTAATCAGGGATATAATCAGTTGTCGGATGCTATTTATGTCTTTAGAAACTGTATAACCTTTTACAAAAAAAGACAGATTTGTGAAACTTTTTAATGTGCATTTAATAAGACATTTGTGAAGAAAAAGTTTTTTGTATGTGCATTTAGCAAGACATTTGTGGGGAAAAAGTTTTTTGTATGCGCATTTAACAAGACATTTGTGAGGAAAAGTTTTTTGTATGTGCATTTAGCAAGACATTTGTGGGGAAATGTTTTTTGTATGCGCATTTAACAAGACATTTGTGAGGAAAAAGTTTTTTGTATGTGCATTTAACAAGACATTTGTGAGGAAAAAGTTTTTTGTATGTGCATTTAACAAGACATTTGTGAGGAAAAAGTTTTTTGTATGTGCATAGTTTTTGTATGTGCATTTAGCAAGACATTTGTGAGGAAAAGTTTTTTGTATGTGCATTTAGTAAGACATTTGTGGGGAAAAAGTTTTTTGTATGCGCATTTAACAAGACATTTGTTAGGAAAAGTTTTTGTATTAGGAAGGATACAAACTTCAAATGTACGTTTTTAAAAACATATAATAATGTTGTGTATGGTGTGTCTGGTACTTTAAGCAGTAAAAAAACCCACAGAACATTCTCAGGCCCCCTCCACTGTAACTAAATGAAAATAAGAGACTTTTTTTGTATGTGTATTTAGCAAGACATTTGTGAGGAAAAGTTTTTGGTATGTGCATTTAGCAAGACATTTGTGAGGAAAAGTTTTTTGTATGTGTATTTAACAAGACATTTGTGAGGAAAAGTTTTTTGTATGTGCATTTAGTAAGACATTTGTGAGGAAAAGTTTTTTGTATGTGTATTTAACAAGACATTTGCGAGGAAAAGTTTTTTGTATGTGCATTTAGTAAGACATTTGTGGGGAAAAAGTTTTTTGTATGCGCATTTAACAAGACATTTGTTAGGAAAAGTTTTTGTATTAGGAAGGATACAAACTTCAAAAGTAAGTTTTAAAAAACATATAATAATGTTTAATTGAATGGTGTGTGTCTGGTACTTTAAGCAGTAAAGAAACCCACAGAACATTCTCAGGCCCCCTCCACTGTACACAGTCTGTCAGAGAGGCTGACACGTCACTTTCCGGGAAACAGACACGTCACTTGGCCTCGGCTTACAGTGAGGTGAGGAAAAAGACGTACGCATGCGCAGTGGGAATAGCAGCAGCCCCTGTGACGTAACTTTGGGTTTGAAACGCTGGGGCTGATGGTTCGGAAGGATAGTCGTTTGCGCTTCAGCGACCTTTGGTTCTGTCAGTGTCCGTCTCGCAGTTGGGTTCTGTGGGGAGTGAGCGATCATTTTCGCTAGAAAGAATGACTCATGACCGTCCCCATTCTCTGCCCCTCTCGTAATTGCTTTAATTATAAATGTCGTTGGGGATGATGTAACCTCGAGTAACCGAGGCAGCTGTGGTTGCCTAGAAACCGCGTCATCGCGTGAGGAGGGGGAGGCGATACTGCCGGGCTGGATACTGACTGGGTTACGGGAAGTTTGAGAGAGAGAGAAGGAGAGCGAGTCGGTGGCCGAAAGTTGCTCAGTTTTCTGCTCGGTCGAGCGATGGCGGAAAATTTTCCACTCAGACGTGATAACTGAGAAATGACGCGGCCTGGTTCTAAAAACGCCATTTGTGCAACATTACATTATGTTTAAGAGAAGCGCAATCAATAAACTCCTGTTAGTTTCCCTCACACAAACTCCTGCCGCTTTTTATCTAACCCTGTCCTTGCTGGAACAAATAAACCTATAGAGATGTTCTGCTTTGGGGACGCCACAATGATCCTTTGCCGACCTCCCAACATTTTGAAAATAAAAAGAGAGACCAAGATTTTGTCCACGCCCATTTTTTGTGGCCACACCCCCTAATTACTATGTTATGTTTACAAAATTTGGCAGGTTACGGAAGTTTGAACATATCTGTTTTTTTTTTTAAAATTATTACAGTTTTGCTAATGAAGGTGAATTGCCCTTTAAGCTGCGAGTCTAACTTTTCCCAAGGGACCTCTTTACTTATTTGCTTATCTCAAAAATGGTTACAAAAGTAAATTATGGTGGCCATAGACGTGCAGATTTACCTTCATATCGGACGAAAGATCGTTCGGTGTAGTGATGTGCGGGCCGACCCGATACCCGCGGGTTCGGGTCGACCTTGCACTGCTCCTCGCGGCACCTTCAAATTCCGGATTCCGGTTCTAAAGTCTCGTGTCTGTGACTTCATTGTGACGTCATCGGTGGGGCAGGTCTATAAAAGGACCCCAGAAGTGCGGGCGCTGGTTGGAGCAGGACGGGTTAGGGTCGGGTGCGGGTCAGGAAAACCCTGACCTGCACATCACTAGTTCAGTGCCATCTCCCACCCTGCCACTAACCATTCAGATCAAATAAAGTAGTAAAAGAACAGATCAGCCGATGTTCTGCCCCTGACAGCAATCGTAAAATAATTATGTCCAAAAAAGCTGGTGACAGTCTTCCACTGATATCGTCATATTAGCAATACATGCAGAGATATTATCAGTGGCCGACAGAAATTTTCGAACCTGTCCGATCTTCTGAACGACCGATTGCCATGTCGCGAAAAATGTCGGGACACTCCATGCGCAGCCCAAAAATCGCACAGAACGGATTCGTACGATCAAATCTTTGCATCTATGGCCAGCTTTAGTTGCACCTGCTAGCTGTTCTGGGCTCACTGCCAAAAGCCAATTAAGTTTTGTTTCTTTTTCTGGCTGTTCAGTACAAATGTGGGACTGCGGGTTGAGCTGTCAAAAGCGGGGCTGTCCCGCTGAAAACGGGACAGTTGGGAGGTATGCATTTGGAGGGGCCATTTTTAGCCCATGGGGCCCAATTGGCTGTTTAAGGGATTCAACTTTTAGGGGCCTATTTATTAAACCTCAATTTTTTAAAAGGGAAAACTCGAATTTTTAGAGAAAAAGGAGCTTGAAAATTTTAGAGATTTATTATACCCCAAATCTGATAAAACTATGAATGCGAAAATACTCTAAAATACAGCTAAAACCTGTCGAGGTCGTGTAGATGTTAATGGCAGGTGTCCCTTCTACAATGTGAAGATTTGATCTGCGCTGGTTTTCGTACGATAATCCAAAAAAGTAGGGTTTTTCAAGCAACAATTAAAAAAATATTGTGTGATTCGGCCATCAAACTCGAAAAATGTGTGCGATTCAAATTGTCGCATGATTTTGTCGAGACTTTTCCCACACCAACTTTTTCGAATTGATTTTTTTTTGATAAATGAGTTACATTCCTGGATGGGAGTCAGGTTGACTTTGTTTTGATTTTTAAAAATGCAATACGTTCAATTTTTAATAAGTACCCCCCTTAGTATGATGTAAGAGTGATATTCTGAGACAATTTGTAATTGGATTTCATTTTTTATTACTTGTAATACAAAATAGCAGTAATAATACATTTGTCGTATTACAGAGCATTTGTTTATTAAAGCTGGAAAGAGTCAGAAGAAGGTAAATAGTTCAAAAAATATAAATAAGAAAAAATAAAGGCCCATTGAAAAGTTGCTTCAAATTAGCCATTCTATGACATTGTTTGTGCACATAACATGGCTACAAAATAGTGGTTCCGGTATTACAAATTTATCGGCAATGTCTTAACTGGTAAATTTGTAATCCCTATTGTTCCGCCCCCGGCCCGCATCAGATCCATCCCTCCCTGCTCCCCTACTCACCTAATCCAAGCACTGCAGTCCCTTCATGGCCAAACCGGCTTTAAAACTTCATGACTCTGCCCCAAAACATCACAACCCAGCCCCCAAAACTGTACAACCCCACCCCTGAAGCAGCACAACCCGCACCTCTCTGGCCCACCCCCATCCATTACGTCACCGGCCGGTAGGGCTAGAACTAAAAAGTGGCAACCCTTATGGCTAGTCAGGGGAGATTTAGGGATAATGCCTACTTGCTCTTTTAAATACACCTAGGGTATTTATTTAGGGTCTTTTCACTGGACAAAATTTTAAATGTGACCCCTTAACAAGCCTTCAAATAATTTGCCCACCACAGATGTCAAATTTACTGGCCTATAATTGCCAGGCTGAGATTGTAATCCCTATTTTAAAGGGGAACTATAGCCGGTAGCGCCAGAACTAAAAGGTGGCAAACCTAATGGCTAGTCAGGGGGGATTTAGGGACAATGCCTACTCGCTCTATTAAATACACCTAGGTTGTTTATTTAGGGTCTTTTCACTGGACAAAATTTTAAATGTGACCCCTTAACAAGCCTTCAAATAATTTGCCCACCACAGATGTCAAACTTACTGGCCTATAATTGTAAGGCTGAGATCGTAATCCCTATTTTAAAGGGGAACTATCGCGAAAATGAAGATTTTATCTAAGCTTCCTCATACTGAAATAAGAAACTTTCTAAATACAATCAATTAAATATTCTGCATCATTTCTGAATTAATCAAGTTTATCTTTACTATTCCTCTCTCAGCATCAGTTTCTCTTCATTCTGTCTTCATGCAGCAGTTGGGTGTCAGATATTCATTGACAGTTCAAATAACTGATTCCAGTACAAATAAAATCTAACAAAATAACTGCCCTTTGCACAAATTCTGCATGTAGAGAGACATGATGTCTGGTGAGTTTAATAGAGTGAGCTCTAATACATCTTCTAGGCAAAAGGAGCCCCCCTATAAGATATATTGGATCTAACTGTCAATGACGCTAAAATTTGCTTTTCTGAAGTTCATGGTATTTGTTGCCTCAGTGTATATTTGTTTTTTGCACCAGACATTAAATATCACATTACTGCCACTATTACCCAGGGGTTACCTGCACATTTGCTATACGTTCTGGGTCATTAGAGATCACTAGATCCAGTACAGCATGAGTTAGCAGGTTTATGGTTTATAAACTTGTTCCCATTAACTGTCCTGGCAGTAATGTTGCTCCAGTCAATATCTGGACTTTTTTTTTATTAACCTTACAGCATGCAGCTCTAAATGACTGGAAGACCCATTAACCAGAAAGCCCCTGCTCAGTCATGGGGTAATCGGTATCACTTTCTTCAAGATGACTTTGCTGCATGTAAAATGTGAAAGGGAAACAGCAGAACTAACTTGTCCCGACTAATGCCGTGAGATTGAAACAAGTGGTTTCAGCTTCCCTGTTTATTTCCTTACAGTTATACATGTTGGCTCTGACTGGAAAGACCTGTATGCTAATGTATTCTGTAAGGAAATTACATGCTATACAATGGCCTACAGTCAAGTAGATTAATGGCACGTTTAGTCTGTACTTTTTATTTTGGGTTACAGGAACTAAAATCTATTTATATGACAATATTACTTTATGTCATAAGGAATTCAGAAAGGAAACTTCTTTGCAGGAGAGGAGATCAGCCCGAAAATGCCTGTTTTTGTAGTTTTCAGGCCAATCGCTCTGCTCCGTGTACTTGTGCTCAAATGGAAATTGTACTTTTCAGTGCAGATAAACAGAGCTGTGAAAGGGAGCAGATCCTCTTCTCTAAAAACAAGCTGAGAGTATGGAGCCAACGTTCTCTGTTAGTGATGTGTGTGTCGAGAAAAACTCGAACCTGACCCTAACCCGACCCGTGGGAACGCGCAGCCATCCCTAATCCGACGTGCTCTCTTATTTATATACCATATACCCACTGTGATGGCCCCTGGCCACTAATATTTTTTTTGTAATTATTCGACGGGGCTGCTGACCACCAATGTTTCTTTTTAAGGGGTGGACCATGGCCACCAATGTTTTTTTTAAAATCTTTTATGGGGGCTCTGGTGCCAATTTTATAGGGGGGCCCTGACCACCAATGATTTTTTTAACTTGTAGGGGGGCCCTGACTACCAATGTTTTTTTAAAAACTTTTATGTGGGACCCTGGCCGCCATTTTTTTTAATTTATAAGGGGTCCTGACCACCAATGGCTTTTTACAACTTGTGTGTGTGGGGGGGGGTTACCGTTTTTAGTGCTGATGTCTGTGTGGCCTTTTTTACTGTGGGGTGGGTGGGATCTGGAGTGGGCAGGGACCAGGGGCCCCAGAAAATGTTGTTGTACAGGGCCCCGTGATTTCTGATGATGGACCTGCAAATCCAACAATGTGGCACATGGGGAGTTTTTTTTGGTTAGGGTTAGAGTGGAGTGTTACCCATTGATATTAATTAGAACTGCTAGTTATGATTAATATCCAGTCAGATTCCAATGTATTACAAAACACATGATAATGTAAGACCATGTACCTGCAACCCTATGCACATGCCAACAGCAATTTTTGCAGTAAGGGAATTGTATTAATGCACAGCAATTTTAAGTAACACTGGCTCTCTTTTTATAGGCCTAATATTTGGATTTTTAACGGCCTCTGAGCATTGAAGACAGAAGAGCTTGTGATCAGGGAGGTAAATTGTTTTTTTTAATAACACTGTGTGCCCTGTCCAAATGAATAGCTCTAGTATATCATTCCAATAGCTCAGGTATTCATTCCAGTGGCATTTCTCTTGATGGGTTACAACTGAGCAAAGGAAAATAAGGGGTGCGATTACTGTATCTCGACCATAATCCTAATCGAAGACCTGTACAAAGTGATTTTACTACAGAAAAAGTAGAGAAGAGATTCAGTGTCATCATCTAAAATTGTTAATTGTTATGTTAGTGATTAATCAGAGTAGTATAAAAGACTTACGTGAAATAAAAGGCTGAGACTTTAGTTTTGTCTTTTTAGTAACTATTAATAGGCAGGTTTCTTTGTGTGGTGATTTTCGTTGCTTACACAAGATTTATATTTACATTACAATGAAAAGGCTTAGTCACAGTTGGCTAATTGGCTATTTTCCCAGAAATAAGGTTTTTTTATTTTAAAGGCTTAATTGAAACTTAGCGAATTTGTGCAAGTCACACAAACAGCACCTTGTGACTTTGCACTGAAAAGCGTGGCTCATGCAGTGGCTGATGGCTTGTGTAACGTCGTGACATCATTTGTTGACAACCACAGACCATGAAGCCGTCCAGCGAAACAGAGGTCCTCGTGTTCTGCAACAGAAACCGTGCAGTGACTAAGCTGTTTTTGAGCTTTCCAAACAGTGCTCTTTCAAATGGTTTCCTCCTTGATGTTTATGATATTTGAAGCAGATGGTGCCCGGAGATAACTGCAGATATTGTGTTGGCATAAAGAGAAAGTATTGATAGCCACGGGGCCAACAAAAAAAAAAATCAATGGACAATACAAAAAAATATGCCAGATCAATTATGCTCTGGCTTTCAACAGTAGTGGAACTTTATTTTTGGAATTATTTTCCCACCGACTTGTCATGTCTGACATGTGATAAAGACAACGGTAAACAACCGAGAATGACTGGAAAGTGGTTATTCCTTTTCTTTGGACAATGGCATATTGTTTCTCGATGGAGAATTGTTCAGAGAGCATTATTGGGGGATTATTCAAAACATAGTTCTTAAAGACCCTTGGAAAAAACCTATGTAACATTGCCCTCGATAACTTTTAGGATGGCCATACACATTAACATTATGACCTGTCCTGCAACCATTTGGTCACGGGAAAGATCTTATTTATCTCTACTAACATTAAAAGCTGAATGGTCAGATATACAAGTAGAAACAAAGAACTCAATTCAGCATTTACGTTTTTTCCAATGTTCACGCACCCTTGAAGGTAGTAAAATGTAAAAAAATTTCCATCCTGTCCAATCAGTGAGATGACTGTTATCCAAGGCTATTGCCAATGTAGGTCACATCGTCTCCCACCATACACTCACAGAATATTGTATGAAACCTCATTTCGTAGATAAAATGGTAGCGTGCCTGGCCACCTTAAAAGACTTCTATCCAATCTTAGAGGAACCTGTCAATTTTTATCAGGATCCTGTATGTTTTTGGAGTGTGGGTCTAATTCAGAGTACCTGGAGGAAACCCATGTTGACATGGGGAGAACTTACAAACGCCTTGTCAAATGTGCCCTGGCTAGAATTAAGCCCAAGAGCAGCAATGCTAACTAGTGCACAAATGTACAGCAGGTCAGGAGAAATCTCAATCTACACCCATCGATAACTCACAAAATGTTGCCATTGTAGGAACCACACCCAACGAGTGCCCATATTTTTTGCATGTGCTTCTTTTTCCAAGAGGAAATCTTCAGGATCAGAAGAGGAGTTTACCTCCCCAGTCTGATCCGAACCTGCAGTGGCTGCCCAAATTTTAACCTGAGCCCACCTGACCCACGGGTTTTGGGTCAATTGACTCCTTACTACCTCACTGATAGTACAGAGGAGTCATGAAATAAACCTGCAGAAGCCTTTTTATATTTGTCTGTGAGCACTGCAAAGGGACCCAGAACTGGAGTTAGGTTAGAGGGGGTCCTGGGCAAACAGGAAGCCCCCAGTTAAGGTGGCCATAGACGCAAAAATATTATCATCTGGTATTCTGTGCATGTATGGGGGGAGATGGTGTCTGTTATCGACAAAAGCCTTGGATATTGGTAGGGGCGTAACTACAGAGGAAGCATATTCTGCAGTTACAGGGGAGCTGTTGGGGGCACAGTAAGGCCTTAATTACTGAGCAATTTCAATATATATCTGGGTGGAATAGGTCAACTTACCAATGCTTTGGGGCCGTAAATTGAATTTCTTATAGGGCCCAGAAACATGTAGTTACTCCACTGGATGTCGGCTATCTCGCAAATTGGACACGATGGAAGATTTTTATCTGGTGCCTTTTGAAGGTGCACAAATATTGCCAAAATGTTAGTAATGAATAGTGAGATGGAGGTACAATTATTTTGTTTCTAAATGTGTATCTGATGATTCTCTAAGGCTAGGGCCAGATGGGGCCAAAATCAGCCTGCTGAAATCCGCAGGTTGAATACAGTCCCCCACAGCTAGGAGAATCCTCTTCTCTGTTATCATTCTGAAGCCTTGTTTTGGCTCCAGGGCTAACACTCTGTAGATTTTGGCTCAAAATGCAAAGTCTTGTGTTTCAGTGTTCACGCTGGAGCCAACACAAGGCTTCTGGGCGCAAACAGCGGTGAGAAGCTGAAATCGGCCTACTGATTTCAGCAAGCTGATCTCGACCCCTGCCTGTCCCTAGCCTTAACGTTAGTAGAGGAAAAAAACAATTTCTTGGGAAAGATCATAATTGTAACGTGTATGGCCACCGTTGTGGAACAGGGATCATGGATGCGCAATATGCAGATCTCCAACTCTTGTTAAATTCAGGTAATCTGGTAATTTCCTAAGAAAAGATGAAAAACAACTTTTAAAATGCATAGCAAAAATCACTTTTATTTCTGTGACAGGGCACTAGTAACAAAAAAAAATGTTTTCCTTTTGAAAAGTTTCCCTTTATTGTGTGGCTGCACTTTGATTGCTGAGCAGTTGGCAGAGGCTGGAGTGTTGCTGCCTGGTACAGGAGAACTTACCTTGATGACTCACAGCAGGAATATAAACACAAGTCAGGCTGCAAATTCCCTCATTAAATATTCATTGAAACCCAACACTCCAGGCTGCCTTCTTATCGGGGCAAGCAAAGACTTGTTCTTGAACTTGAAATTGTGCAACAAAGCTGAAATATTTAAAGCTGTGATCCTGCAGAAAGGATAAATCATCTTGTAATAAAGCAAAAAGCATCAACTGTGGCTGTGGGCCCCGGAGAGCTGGGAGAAGTTTTATTGTTATTGCTTTAATAATACAACCCTGATGTTGCTGGACTACAACGCCCAGCATGCCTTAGCCTTAACCAGTAAAGTGTGGTTGAGCACTGCTGTGTATTAGGGTTTAGTGTCCCTTTAAATATGGAAAATATCTTCTATATGCAATATTTGGTGCATATACAGTATAACATAATAACATTATTATTTCTTATAATACACAATTCTCATTGAGTCAGCTGATATAACAACAAGTAGAGACTATGGGGTAGATTTACTAAAGGGCGAAGTGGCTAACGCTAGCAGCTTTTCGGCAGCGTTGCCACCCGCAGAGACGTCAGCAATTCACTAACAGGCACAGGTGCCAATTCGCTATCGAACGGGACCATCACTAGCGCTCATTCCCACTCTATCGACAGGCGACTTTTCGCTCTGGCGAACGATCGTTACTCTGCACATTCACTAAAGTGCGGATTTTACCTTTTTCACCAGAGTTCACTTTGCCACCTCAGACCAGGTGATGTGCTAAAAAGCAGCTAGATCTTCCTCAATCGTCTGTCACTTACATAATATCCTGTGTGCCCAAAATGCATTTCAGCATACCTCCCAACTGTCCCTTTTTCGGAGGGACAGTCCCTCTTTTGACAGCTCAACCCGCAGTCCCTCATTTGAACTGGAAAGTCCCTCTTTTCTCTGCACTGAACAGCCAGAAAAAGAAACAAAGTTTCTCACTTAATTGGCTTTTAGCAGAGAGCACAGAATAGCTAACAGGTGCATATAAGATACTTTGTAACAATTTTGAGACACAAAAACACATTTTAGATAAGGAGAAATATTTTCAAACTTTCATAACCTGCCAAATTTTGTAAAACAAACATGGTAATTAGGGGGTATGGCCACAGAAATGGGTGTGGTCAAAAAATTGCTGCGCTACGTGCGGGAAAAAAAAATTTTTGTCCCTCTTTTTACTTCCAAAATGTTGGGAGGTATGATTTCAGTTCAAAAAACGCTGGTGACTTCCTTTTTTTTAAGCGGGATTGGCTGCAAAAGTCCTGACTTACTTTTTTGGGTAACCAGTTTTCTCCAGACATTTTATAACATATGGAACATTAATTTTACAGTGGGCTCATGTGTAGGGCATTATATTAACTCTCTTGTCTTTATTAAGGTTCCCTGGACATGTGAAATATAAGCCGGCAACTTGAACTATTTGCAGCAACATTTATAATAAAGACGTCCATACAATTTTCAATTTCCCGCCCTATGCAAATTGACCTAAGCGCACAATCACTAGCGAAGTTTTGCTAGCGCATTTTCACTATGAAATGCTCGCACAGCCGAAGTAACACTAGTGAAAAGTCACCAGCATTTGACGCCCGGGACAAGACTTCGCATTTTAGAGAATTAGCGTATTTATAGCGCAATTGCACCTGGCTAAGTGGTACGATGGGTGCAAAACTAACGCTGGCGAAAATTCGCCCGTTAGTGAATCTGCCCCTATAACTTATGATAGGAAAAGGCAACATTTTAAAGCATATACCCTAATTCAATTGTTATGGGATCCGCTATCCGGAAACCCATTATCCAGAAAGCTCTGAATTACGGAAAGGCAGTGTCCAATAGACTCCATTATAATCAAATAACCCAACTTTTAAAAAATGATCTCCTTTTTCTGTGTAATAATAAAACAGTAGCTTGTACTTGATCCCAACTAAGATATAATTAATCCTTATTGGAAGCAAAACCAATCCATTGGGTTTATTTAATGTTTACATAATTTTTTAGTAGACTAAAGTTATGAAGATCCAAATTACAGAAAAATCCATTATTCGGAAAACCCCGAATAATGTCCCGAGCATTCTGGATAACAGGTCCCCTACCTGGATTTCAGTTACATGTACAGTAGATGAGAAAATGTCTTTGTATCTTTTTGTAATCAAGCATCTGCTAGAAATGGGTTTGTTTGATGAAATGGAAATATCTGCCTGCAATATATATTTTTATAGAGGTTTTTACAGTATATTACTCCCAATTTATTATACAAGTTTTAAATGAAAGGTAGATATTACACTGTATTAACAAATCTGAATTACTTTATTGCCAAATAAATATTACACTGTTATCTCAGTATTGTAGTGGTACGTTAGTAAGTACAACATAGATAGACGTCATATGAATTCCACTGATAGACCTTTGTATTCATATGATAGAGAGATTTATCTCACATTTACTACCATTAGAAAAATAAATGTCATTAAAACACATTTTCTATGAAAAACATATGTGGCTGTTTCCAAAGGATGGAAAAACTTAGCATGTTTGTGTCACGTATGGTTCCCAAAACCCAGAACAGACGCCAAAGGTTCCGATCACACTTCCACCTATAACAGCCACCTTTCGCTTCAGGGTGAGCCCTTCGCTACTCAGATGCCGCCAGGTCTTAAAGTGAGAGGACCAAGGGTGGAGTTCTGTGCTGTCAAGGGAACATGGAGGAGGAACGGGGTTAGAGCAAAGTGTAGTAGTAGAAGAGTCCAGGGTCAAAACCAATCAGATGGTGCAGTACGGAATCAGGAACCAGAAGCATAAGTCAAACCAAACAGTAAACGCAGTACAAAGTCAGGTCTAATAGTCTCTGGGAAGGGAGTGTGACTGTGGGATAGCAGGTATAGTAGGGAGAGATGGTGTCTATAGTAACAGTGGATAATAGTCTCTGGGAAGGGAGTGTGACTGTGGGATAGCAGGTATAGTAGGGAGAGATGGTGCCTATAGTAACAGTGGATAATAGTCTCTGGGAAGGGAGTGTGACTGTGGGATAGCAGGTATAGTAGGGAGAGATGGTGCCTATAGTAACAGTGGGATAATAGTCTCTGGGAAGGGAGTGTGACTGTGGGATAGCAGGTATAGTAGGGAGAGATGGTGTCTATAGTAACAGTGGATAATAGTCTCTGGGAAGGGAGTGTGACTGTGGGATAGCAGGTATAGTAGGGAGAGATGGTGCCTATAGTAACAGTGGGATAATAGTCTCTGGGAAGGGAGTGTTTCTGTGGGATAGCAGGTATAGTAGGGAGAGATGGTGCCTATAGTAACAGTGGATAATAGTCTCTGGGAAGGGAGTGTGACTGTGGGATAGCAGGTATAGTAGGGAGAGATGGTATAGCACATTGTGTTTTGAGACAGACTACCATTGACCCAATGGAACCTATCACACCACCAGTTATTTCCCACACTTTATATGGAGGAGCAGTTGCCCCAAAAGCAGTTTAATTTTTTTATTTCATTTATAAAGTAATACTTACATCCAGCTTTGCGAGTCTATAATGGGAACGAGGTTTCATTCTGATCTCAGGCTATAAGGATCCTTTTCTTGGTCCTGAGCTAGTAATATCAATTATGTTAATTAACTGTTATAAGTCCTAATTGTTTGGTTAGCACGTTTGACCTAATTGATTTTAGATAATATCATGATGTCATTGCTAGAAACGGTTGAAGTAATAGGTCATGTTTATTATTACAGCAGGATGTCACGGGTGATGTCATTGATTATGTCATTTATCACATGATGAATAAAGTCACATACAGAGTGTCCGCAATTTAGACTTTTTATTGATACAAAATAAAGCCATAAATAGTAGTGGGAACTAATGGCAGCCTCAGACTGTTGATATAGAACACCCTACAGTTAGTTTTATAACAACAGATCTGAGATGCAGAATGTGCTTTCTGTTCTGTAATGTGTGCATAGCTCTGCCGGGCAGATGCTTAGTCCTGTCCTTATAAATACAGTTTGTACAAATGTATGTTTGTGTATGAAACTTATATTTACACTGTATCTGGAATCCCTGAGCCTTGTAAGTGAAACAATGAATTTAAAGGAGATTTCGTAAAGCCCAACCTGCTATTTTTTCCTCTTTTGCGCAGCATTTCCTCAAAACATTGGCTCTAAGACCCCTTTTAGCGTTTGCTATAACAGACCTCATAATGGCAAATAACCAGACTTACTTATGGATCTCTGGGGAAGCAGATAATATATCTCCTATTCATTGGGAGGTGAGTCACGCCGTTCCCCTGAAGACTCCCAGCATCAACTACAAGACAATATATTTAAGATGAATCAATTAAATGAAACAGCATTTCTGTGGCAGGAGATGCACCCGGGCGAGTTCCTTAAAGGGGATAGAAACCCAAATAGCAAATTAATGGAAACTTCCTCTGAGTGCTTTTGCATTATACACTAATTTTCTCTCTTTAGGGGTTTCTGAAATATTAGCAGTTTTGAACACAACTCTCTGTATCAGCTCCCAGTCGGCCTCATGGAACTCTGACATGACTTCTAATAACTTCTAATATCAGGAAATGAAATGGGGAGCAGTGAACACAGTGTTACTAAGGCAAACACACTGCAAGTTTGTGTAGATTAAACTACTAATCACAGGAGAAGAAAAAGTGAAATCAAAACACTGTTAGTCCATAAACACTTACTTCAAAGCAAACTAGTTCAGTGTGGCGCCTATATAGTATGATTGGCTAAACTGCCTTATATAAAACGTAACTTTTAATAAAATTAGGCTTAAAAGAGGAGCGCCCACAGAAGACAAACCCACTGCTAGTAGCCCATGTGGCCGCAGTGCAGGAACAATGTCCTTAAAAAACATTCATTTAAAAACCAGCAAATGGTGAAAACGGTGGTATCTTAATCAGCCAACAAAAATACTTCGCCTGTAGTAGTATAAACCATTGGTTACAGTGCAAACACTACCCGCTCCCACCCTTCCCTTCGAGCAAGAACCTGCCTGTCTACATAGGGACAAAGTGGGAGCTAAGCTGCCACCGTCCACCTATGGGCGGCATAGGTGGACGGTGGCAGCTTAGCTCCCACTTTGTCCCTACGTAGACAGGCAGGTTCTTGCTGAAAAACTTGTGGCACAAATGGAAGGGTGGGAGCGGGTAGTGTTTGCACTGTAACCAATTGTTTAACTTCTAATATCCTCATATTTTGCAACTGGGGGTACTTTATTTATTATAATACACAAGTTTCAGTGAGTCATGTGACAGAAATGACATCAGAACTCACTGTTTATAACTGATGACATCAGAACTCACCGTTTATAAGGCTATAATTTACAAGATATTCATGGCTTTTGTCTATTATATACACAAAAGCCATGGATATCTTGTAAATGATATCCTTATAAACGGTGAGTAGTGATGTCATTTCTGTCACATGAAGGCTCCGCCATACTTCGCGCCACTTCTTCAGGTGCAAATTCGATACCACTATGGTGATTCACTAAAATGCGAAGTTGCATCTCTGTAGCCGAAGTTTCGCTAGTGTAAATTCATCAGCGTGACCATTTCATAGGGGACTTTCACTAACGTTCATTTCTGCCTAGCGAAACTTCGTTAGTTCACTTAGGTCAATTTGAATAGGGCGGGTACAGTACATATGGGTCATATATATGTTTTTATTAGAGATGTTGGTGCAAATGATTGAAGTGGCCACTTATTATTACAAACGTTCAAGGAAGCAGAATAAAGACAAAAGAGATCCGCTAATGCTCTAGACATGAGCCCACCCTAAAACAAATGTGACATATCCACGACTGGGATATTTCTTTTCTGTTGTAAATGATGTAATAAATAATTGTGAGCGGCATAACAAAGTGGACATTTCAATGTGCAAAGCCCAACAAAATAAGGAAAAAGATCATGAATGTCAAGTACAAGGAAGTAGAGCTCATACAATGATTATGCTTGCCAGCCATGCAAATATCCAGGCCCTAAGTGGAATTTCCTGAAGCAGCAGCATAAACATGAACATACTCCGGGGAAGAATGGCAATGGATAGGGTTAGCCCACAGTATAGACATCTGTATTGTAATGATACACTGGCATTAGCATGAAAGCCCCATACACCCTAAAATATCCCTGCAGAAATTTGCTTAGTACAGGGGAATCCCTACTCCATTCATAATGTCGTATCTCTCTGTACAGACTATGAGGAAACGTAAGGGGCCGTTTAAGCTGAATTGGGCTCAGTACAGGGGAATACTTACGGCTGGTACAGCATCTCTCTGTACAGGCTGTGAACACATGTAGGGGGCTGTTCCTGCTGAACTGGGTTTAGTACAGGGGAATACCTGTGCTGGTTACCTTTTATAGTATCTCTCTCCATAAAGGTTATGATCAGACATAGGTGGCTGTTCCTGCTCAATCTTTCTTCGTTTTCATCTCTGTACATGCAGTGAGCAAACTTAAAGGTATTATGTCATGATTTTTATGGCATTGTTTTTTTTTATTTATTAATGACATTGTTTGAAATGCAAATAATTCACTTTACCATGTAAAATTCCATTCTTGAACAAACAAGTACATTTTTTTAGTTGTTACATTGGTGTGTGGGTGCATCTCAGGTCATTTTGCCTGGTCATGTGATTTCAGAAAGAGCCAGCACTTTAGGATGGAACTGCTTTCTGGCAGGCTGTTGTTTCTCCTACTCAATGTAACTGAATGTGTCTCAGTGGGACCCGGATTTTACTATTTTGAGATGTTCTCATATGTACCAGGGAGTTGTTCTCTGGTTACCTTCCCATTGTTCTCGGGGTTAATATCACTCCAACTTGCAGTAAAGAGTGACTGAAGTTTATCAGAGCACAAGTCACATGACTGGGGGCACCTGGCAAACTGACAATATGTCTAACCCCATGTCAGATTTCAATATTAAATATAAAAAAAATCAGTTTGCTCTTTTGATAAACGGATTTCAGTGCAGAAATCTGCTGGAGCAGTACTATTAACACATGCATTTTGACATGACAGTATCCCTTTAAGTAGATAATGCTTTTAATGCTAAACCTTCATACTGTTCGTGTCCTTGTACTCACTGCCCCATTGCGGTCAGGCTCTAATCTACCCAATAAATGGGGTATATTCTATTTATTTTGATAAAATACACTGTACCAAAGTATATACTGAACAGAGCCAACTTGGATGGAATTGCTATTGTTTTTGTGGATGAACAGGCACTGTTCTGCCCAACCTTTAACACAAGGGATCATTTAAGAAAATCCTGGACAGGAATTCACGAGCATTAGGGTCACACGATTATGCGCAAGTTGGAGGGGGTACTTTTACTGCAAAAATGCAGTTTTTTTGCACCATGCACCCTGCCTTCCAAGTAGTTAATATTGTTGTAAATCATTTTTTTAAATGCAATGGCTTCCCAATGCGTTTCAGAGTTGGTATATATCAATTTGGCCAAATAGCAGATTTCATTGAAATTTAGGTCAGAAAAGTTTGATGAAATTCTTTGCATATTAACTAGAATGATGTAAAACTGATGAAACAGGGTAAAAAAGAAACATGAATTAAAGGGGGCCCATCACCCAAAAAAATTATTCAAAATCCTATTTTATCACATTAGTCAAGCAAAATGAAATTTAATTACACTGTATAAATTATTTGAACCTTGTTTCGTTCAGTCTGGGAATTCATAATTATAGCAAGCAGGCAGCAGCCATTTTGTGCACTCTGTTATTAAGTCTTGCTTCATCTCAGAATCTTGTTTGTGCACCAGAATGGGGGAACCGATGTCCATCCCCATGTACTGGCTACACAAATTCTTTCTCAAAATCCATTCTCTTAAATGGTAAAGAGAATGGGGTAATATGTGGAGAGCAGCGACATCTAGGAAGTGCTGAATGGAAAGTGAAAGTAATTGTCTGCCTAAGGCATAGAGGAGGAGCAGGCAATATTTGATTGACAGTTGAGATTTTTAAATGCGCTTACAACAGCTATGAATGCTTTAATAAAAAATTGAATTTGGATTTCATGTTTAATTTGAAAAGGACTTTTATTATACAGATTTTTGTGTCTGGGTGACAGGTCCACTTTAAGAAAACTTGACATGTAATGGCCACTTTTTCTGTTTGGAGCACACACAGAGCTCTAAACGGTGTATAAGGTTGTGTATAATAAATAGCACAGTAACAAATAGATGCCAACTACACATCAGTCAAACCCCACACCAGAGCTTTGTTCAGTTTGGCCAAAGACTCTTTGTGACCATCGGCCAACAAGTTTACCTCCGGCTGGTCAAATATTGATTGGGAATGTGATTGTTTCAGACCTGAACATGTGAGGATCCAGAGCCAGTCCTGTTGAAATAGCTGGAAAGTGATGTTTGTTTGCTTATGGGCACCTTGGCCTGATTCTATAATCACATGTCTATAGGTAGATTTCATTAGATAAACATCAGAAGGAATGTTCTCCTATATAAACCCATGATTTCCTGGTAGGAAATCCTGCAAATATCTCCTCTGTGTGTATCAGCCAGGCCACAGCTTCTGTGAACATCTGGGGAAATTATTTACCGGGAAAAAATAACCGTGAAATTAAGGGATAAAAGATAAAAATGAAAAATTACCAGTAAGAAATGACAGGTTGGAATGTGTTTACCACAGTGGTAAAAACACATTCCAGCCCTCCAAACCTATTGTGGTTTTGTGTGTATCGCTTTAGGGAAAGAGGTTGTTACCTATATTCATAGTCCCTCCCGTAGCCACCCAAGCACCCACCATCCTCCTCCGTGTATATTGTATATAACTACTGTGTATGATGTTGTGTATCAGGAGCATCTGGATCTACTGCCTTTGGTAAAATTCCCACAGTGCTTGTTTCCCTACTGGCTGTTCAACTAAGATCAACTAAAATCAACAATGTACCCACTAGGGCAACGGTTCTCACAATGTAGGGTTGGCAACTTTTGGGGGGTCTCAGCACCTTTGTTGGGGGTGGCTAAAGAAAGCTTGTCTAGAAGGTCAATTAGATCAAGATTTGTGGTGAACCCCTCTTAGATATCCTTGGAACTATTTCTGAATGACTGATACACCTTTTTTATATGTTTGCAACTTATTATGGGCTTAGGGGACCCTGGCCAAATGTTACTCTTCAAAATGGGGGTCGTTTTCTTTACTAGAGGGCAGTCCAGAGTTTAAATTATAATTATTATCTCTCGTATATGAAACAACTGGTGGGCAGGGTTTGTGCCAAAACTGCACCCCCTAATAGAGCTCCCTTCTGCCAATTCCTAGTTTTTGTATTGGGTTGTACTGTAATTCTTTTAACCTTGTTATCTGTAATACACAAAACTGTTCCATTCATGTAGTATAACTTGACTGCTGTTTTTTAATTCTGATGGAAAAGACGTAACTGCCAGGAGAAAAGCTTTCAAAGGAAAGCTACTGCCTATAGTATATTGGGTTAAAAATTGAAGTAATGGAGCAGTATACCCCCTTGTTCAACATTAGCTCAGTGAATAAGGTATGTGCTGAACATACTTTTTTTTTTTTTAACTTTGTTTTTATTAACATTATAAATAAACATACAAAAGTACAGAAAGAAGCATAAGAATGTCTTACGATTAACTATTTTGAATATTCATAGGGTTACAATCAAGCACTACATAGCAGATTACATGCATTTAACTTGCAGGAAACACTTCCGCATGACCTAGACTATTACTTATAACAGGGGAGCAGCGGTTTCTGACAACTGGGCCCCATATCTCTTGGAATTTGTCCGGGCACCCTCTTGCTAAATATACCGCCTTCTGCAGAGGGAGTATTTCGTTTATCGATCTTTTCCACCAGCACAGAGTAGGGGGACTGGTGTCTTTCCATGTTAGTTATATATTTTTTTTTGCATAGTATAACATTTGCAGATAAAATAATCTCTGACAGCGGGGGAGGGGGAGTGGTTCGATGTAACCCATTAAGCATAGCTTTGGGGAGCATATGTTTGGTAAGGCGAACCTGGTTTGGATGAAGTCCAGTACTTTACCCCAATAGCGTTGCATGAGGGGACATTCCCAGAACAGATGGGAGAGAGTCCCTGTAACAGGTGTCTGGGGTACCCAGATAAATCTTAGCCAGCCTCTGGGGTTCAGGTATACTCTGTTGAAAAAATTCATCTGTATTAACCTATCTCTGTTTGATGCTCTGATCTCAAGGTGTGGTAGGGTTTGAGCTGCCCTCCCTCCACAATTTGTGCTAGGTATTTTATTCCCAGGGAGCCCTGAATCAAGGAGTCTTTTAAAATTATGGCGTTTTGGGTTCTCCCATAATGGGGGTGCCAGGGGACCAGGTGTCTTGTCGGGGATATAGGCCTGAACATACTTTTTGCCTATTCTTTTCATTCATTTCTATTTTTTTTCTTGCAATATACAAGAAATGTAGACAATTTCAGCACTTCCTGGTTCTGCCGAGTCACTGTTTCCAAATTTTAAGATAGTAAAAGCCTGAATTATCTCAAAGTTTAGGGATGTGAAAGGCTTCTCTATACAGAGTTTATAATCTCTATTTAAACCAAAATTTTGGTTACAAGTGGCCAGGGTGGGAGAATTTCTGTGCAGCAGACCCCGCAGTCCATGCCCCTTAGTCCCCCAGGCCCTCGTCCTCTATATATACGCGCCTGCTCTTATCCACAGTCATAATCGCTTGATAATCTCTGTATTTAGGTTTATGGCATCAATGATGAGTTATTTTGCTTATAAACATGTCTCCCCACATTGGAGTCAAATGGTTGGCCCTTCAGATCCCAATCCCCGTCCAATCAGAGGTCAGTGTGGCCAAATTCATCCGTTTTCTGCAAAAAAAATGACTCAATTAATTCAGTTCATTCCAGTAATAGAAAGGTAACAGGTCACCTTACCAACATCACACCTTATCATGTAAAACAGCTGTTATTGTCTTGAGCAAAAAAAAAAACAGCTGTTATATTTCCCATACTTTACTGCCGTTCGGAAAATGTTATCTAAATTTCACGGCCACGGAGCTGTAACAGGCAGTACAAGTAGTGTTTGTGGCATGGCAATCGAGAAATTAGAATAAATATTCATTTTGTAATCTGTCATCTGTGAGTGATAATAATTATAATGTGATAATAATAATAACAACAACAACAGTAAAAGGTGATTCCTGTAACAGCCTCTTGCTTTATCTGTTACATGATATGGCATGGCTGAGACCTTGCTCGGAGACTGGTGATCCCAGTTACCTTGACTGGATACAACAATGTAGGACTACGCACACCCTTCAATTCAAACAGAGATGCCTGGTGCACAAAGGTAGAGGCTCGGCAACCTCACAGACTTCTTAGTAGAAAAGGAACCAATAGCACACAGGACTGGTGAAATCTTCCAATTATTTTATTGTGCAAGCGGAGTGCAATGCAACGTTTCGGGGAACAATACCCCTTTGTCAAGCATGCTTGACAAAGGGGTATTGTTCCCCGAAACGTTGCATTGCACTCCGCTTGCACAATAAAATAATTGGAAGATTTCACCAGTCCTGTGTGCTATTGGTTCCTTTTCTACTAAGATCCCAGTTACCTGCCACTCGCTGTCTGATACAGAACAATAAAATTGAGTCAAGGCCGGGTCCCTCCGAGTCAATGTAAACACCACGGATGAAGGGAAAGGGGATAGATTTCTTTGTGGGACTTCACCCTACAGCATTTATTGAGCAGTAGAAACTATAATTTACTTAATTTCCAGGCTCTTTTTGCAAACTGAAAAATACCAGAATTTATAAATCACAATAAGTTGAATTAACAGGGAACTGCAGTTTATCTCTACCTTGTAAAGTCAGAGCAGTGGTTGGCTAGCCATATCTTTCCATGCTGAATGACTGTTTTACCTCTCCTATGAAACACCCATAAGGACCACAGAGGATCCCTTTATGAAATAAGGCTAATGCCACACAGGGGCTGAAATAGGCAGGCTGAAAATCAGCCACCATAAAACATGTACCCCTTAGGCCAGTGATCCCCAACCAGTGACTCATAAGCAACATGTTGTCACCAACCCTTTGGATGTTGCTCCCAGTGGCCTCAAAGCAGGTGATTATTTTTGAATTTCAGGCTTGGAGGCAAGTTTTGGTTGTATAAAAACCATATTTACTGGTGAACAGAGCCTCCTGTAGGCTACCAGTCCACAAAATGGCTACCAAATAGCCATTCACAGCCTTATTTGGTACCCCAGGGACATTTTTCATGCTTTTGTTGCTCCTCAACTCTTTTTACATTTGAATGTTGCTCACAATTATAAAAGGGTGGGGACCCCTCGGGTGGGGACCCCTCGGGTGGGGACCCCTCGGGTGGGGACCCCTCCCTTAGGCTAATGTCATTAGCCTCCTCTCCTGCCTTTACTCGAAACGATTGTGTTGGCTCCGATGTAGGCACAATCATCTGATTTTGGCAAAGAAACCCAAGAGTTTGCATTCTTGTGCTGGAATCAGCTGAGCGTGCTTGCACCCAAGCCAACACAAATTGTTCCGGGTAAAGGTAGGAGAGGAGGCTAAGGCTAAGGCCACACTAGGCGATAGCGCCTAGTGTGTAAAACACACGCGGCGATCTTTTTTCTATTGTCGCTCGAAATCGCCTAGTGAAGCAATTTCGAGCGACAGTAGAGAAAAGATCGCCGCGTGTGTTTTTACGCTGGCGATTTTTCGCGATTCCCCATAGACGCCAGCGCAAAAGTTTCCCCAGCGATTGCGGCTTAAAAGTCGCGGCGAAAAGTCGCCGCGAGTCAAATCGCGGCGCTATCACCTAGTGTGGCCTTAGCCTAAAGCCTGCACAGGGGTTGATTTCAGTCTCCGTTTGGCATTAGCCATCCTAAGGGGTGCATGTTTAAACTGAAATATACCCGTGGTGAGCATCAGATGCCATTCCTGGTAGCGCTACTGATCATAGATAAATAGTAGGGATGCACTGAGTCCAGGATTCGGTTCGGAATTCGGGCTTTTTCAGCAGGATTCGGCCGAATCCTTCTGCCTGGCCGAACCGAAACCTAATTTGCATATGCAAATTAGGGGCGGGAGGGAAATCGCGTGACATTTCGTCACAAAACAAGGAAGTAAAAAATGTTTTACCCTTCCCACCGCTAATTTGCATATGCAAATTAGGATTCGGTTTGGTATTTGGCCGAATCTTTCGCAAAGGGTTCGGGGGTTCGGCCGAATCCAAAATAATGAATTCGGTGCATCCCTAGTAAATAGTATAGTAATATGTCAATGGCGTTTTGTCACTCACCCATCCTCACCCTGCCAGGCACACCCTCTCATCTTATTTTACCAATAACCCCACTGTTGTCCTAAATAGATGGTAACGTAACTATCGTAATAAGTTAAAAAAAAGTTGAGATTTAAATACATGAATGATAAGCCTCGCTAATGCATAGGCTAATGATAATTAGGGTATATTTGCCCATGAACAATAGTGTATCATCTGAAAACACATAACAAGGGTAAAGGTCAGAGAGGAAAAGTGAATGAAAGCCTTGGCCAGGTTAGGCCTGATGACCCAACATGTGACTGCCACTGTCAATAAGGACCTTATGTGCAGTATTTCATTTTCTAAAAGTCAATACACAGAAGGAGTAACTGTGGGAAAGATGCAAAACTGTGCTGACATCTTTTAAAGGGACAGTGCTGCCGGTGCCTTCCTACTAATTTATGCAGGGATGTTTCTTTGATGAGATATGATTTGCTCGTAGGTTGTTGCTTCCCACGCCAATGTTTGCCTATTGCTTAGCTAAAGGCTGCAATGTGTTGTAGCCTGCTCGCACACCCTGGCCTTCAGCAGTTCAGCGCCTGGTGCACCTCAGCAAACTATCCAAGAAAACACTGGCACTCAAAGGCAAGCAATAGCAGGGTTATTATACCCTTGCGTATTTATTCTGCAAACGTGCAACGTTTCGGGGTCAGACCCCTTGCTTGACAAAGGGGTCTGACCCCGAAACGTTGCACGTTTGCAGAATAAATACGCAAGGGTATAACCCTGCTGTTGCTTGCCTTTGAGTGCCAGTGTTTTCTTTTATAGTTAGCTAAAGGCTGGCCAGTTGTAATGCTGTATGTATAGATAATAATGCACCCACATTGGGAGGTCATGCAGAGGGTGGAAATGGTGGGTTCCCAGATATAATAGAAGGGGATTTGGTGACTGGAGGGCAAGATGGCAACCCTTTTATACTTTTAGTTCATCTCCTAAAATCTGTCTGGGTTTGCTGGTGGCTGTAGATAAACACCAGCCAATGGGCCATAGGTTGAACAGCTCTATTCTATATAAATAACGGGGTCTGGAAAAGTATGTTTGTCCCCTGTGCACCCCCTCCTACACACAACTTGAGAATCCTGAAAGGTTTTGTGAGTGAGAGATATGAGTTCCAAATCAATTAAATCAATTAAAGCTGTTGGCCTAAACTAAATCCCTATGCTGAGTGAGGTACTGTGAGGTGAGTGAGTGAGGTACCCCAAGTGCCTTATGGGATTTGTAGTCTTTTGACACGAGTGATGTCTAAGGTTAGGACAAAGAGGTTTAAGTAACACAGTGGCGCTAGCAGCCTTGTGCCTTTATATGGTCACAGAATCCCTCAATGACTTCAAATATCCTTATAATTTACAGTAGGGGGTACATTATCCCTTATAATACATGAGTGATACTCAGAGTTCCCTGTATAACTCAGCCTGCAGCCTTGTGCCTTTATATGGTCACAGAACAACCTCTCAGTGACTTCTAATATCCTTATCATTTACAGTAGGGGGTACATTATCCCTTATAATACATGAGTGATACTCAGAGTTCCCTGTATAACTCAGCCTGCAGCCTTGTGCCTTTATATGGTCACAGAACAACCCCTCAGTGACTTCTAATATCCTTATCATTTACAGTAGGGGGTACATTATCCCTTATAATACATGAGTGATACTCAGAGTTCCCTGTATAACTCAGCCTGCAGCCTTGTGCCTTTATATGGTCACAGAACAACCCCTCAGTGACTTCTAATATCCTTATCATTTACAGTAGGGGGTCATATATATATATATTTATATATATATATATATATATATATATATATATATATATATATATATATATATATATATATATATTTATCAGCTACATTTGGGAAATACTTTCTCCCTAAGAATGTGATCACTGTGGGCATGGGGTCGAGTGAAGCCATTACGACTAATTAAAGATAATTGAATGTGGGCTTTCAGCGGAACATCTGGTGGTTCAGTAATGGGGGAATTATAGATACAGCTCATGTGACTAAGGGAAGATGACTTCAGCCAAGTGCATTTTATAGTAAATTTGTAATAAGTCATCTCTCCTGGTATAGCATGTGATTGTTTGTAAGCTGGATCTGTACTACGAGAGAGGAAAATGATAAGTCCCTGGAGATGTGCTGTGAGTGGTGCCAGCCAATAGGAGGTGGTCAAGTGATGATGTCAGCGAGGAAGAGGATGGTGTGACTGCGGGGTGCTCACATCACGCTGCCCCTATACAAGATTAATGCCGTGCCGTCAACATCTGCAAACAGGTTACAGCCTGGAACTGCACAACAATCAATAGAAGCCAATAGCCTTTATTCTCCAGCTGCTGATCAGAAGTGAAACGATTCTCTCTTATAGATGTGTCATCTGCAGAGATCTCAAAAGTGTCCGGAAATTGGGCCGTGGAACGGAAAAGAGAAGATTTAATGAGATTTCTTTTGCAAGCGGCCCATTCCCTGATCTCCTTTAACCTGCTGAATGCCAGAAATGGGCCTGTCTGGTTACAGTCAGTAGCAATTAGTCTCAAACAAATTGATGACCTGCATGCCCTTCTCTGATGAGCTTCATGTATTTAAAGGGAAACTATTCTGAAAAAAATGTAATATTTGCTTTAGCATACTGAAATAAGAAACTTTCTAAACACAATCAATTAAATATTCTGTACCATTTCTGAAATAATCAAGTTTATATTCACTATTCCTCTCTCAGCATCTGTTTCTCCTCATTCAGGAGTTGGGTGTCAGATGAATGATCCAATATATCTTATAGGGGGGCTCTTTTTGCCTAGAAGATGTATTAGAGCTCACTCTATTAAACTCACCAGACATCATGTCTCGCTACATGCAGGATTTGTGCAAAAGGCAGTTGTTTTGTTAGATTTTGTTTGTACTGGAATCAGTTATTTGAGTGAACTCTAATACATCTGCTAGGAAAGGACCCCCCCTATAAGATATATTGGATCTAACTGTCAATGAATATGTGACACCCAACTGTTGCATGAAGATAGAATGAAGAGAAACAGATTCTGAGAGAGGGATAATGAAGATAAACTTGATTATTTCAGAAACAATGCAGAATTTTGCGATTTCGATGGGGTCAGTAACTCCCATTTGATAACTGGAAAGATGTAGAAGAAAAATGCAAAAAAAAGCTAAAAACAAAGGCAAATTGAAAAGTTGCTTAGAATTAGCCATTCTATGATGTATTAAAAGTTAAAGTAAAGGCGAACCACCCCATTAATGGCATGGATGAAGGGATCACTACAATTACCTGAATATGATGAGTATCCTGAACCTGATGGTAATTATGGGGTTCCCTTAGTGGGTTGGGGCAACCAGGGTCTGACCGGGGCTGCAATCTCGGGTCCCCCTTCAACCACTGTACGCTTGCGCGCACACGCACTGTGTTTTTGCCGGTCTCAGGCAGTAGAAGAGTGGCAGGTCAAAGATAAGGGTGCGGATCTGGGCCAGTGGGACCCACAAGAGCCGGGTTTTTTCCCAGTGCACCGCCAGCCCAGTCTGACCCTTGGGGGCAACAACGAATGATTTGTGCCAAGTGCCAGAAGTGATGTACGTGTGTTACTTGTCCTTTGCAGGACCAAAGAAAATGTACTCTAAAAAGCATGGGAGGACCCATGTTTAGGTCGGGACACTTAGGTTAGCAATCAATGGTCTACTTCATTCCAAAAAAAAATTTTGGGGGTGAACTGCATGTTCAATACAATAGTGTAGAATTATTGAAGAATAATAAGGAGATACAGTATATAGGATAGGGGTTTTTAGGGTCAAAAAATGAAAATAGGGTTCCCCTTTGATAAACGGGGATAAAAAAAAAATCATGTACAAGTAAATACAGGGTTGTGGAGTTCCCCTCGGATGAACTAGAATAAACTAGAGTGTTTTTCAGCCTTTGATAAATATGCTGTGTAATCCCCTGGTGACTTACAACGCTAGTGCCTGAAATTCCCATTCCTCGTCCTCTCTAGGTATTTTCAGTTGCTGTATTTGCTAGAGTGAACGGGGTGATGGGGCAAAACAAAATGAACAATAATAAGAAATACAATGGGGGAAAAGGGAGATATAAAAATGTATGGACAAATGCAGGACATATATATGATGCCTTAAGGTGGCCATACACGTAGAGATCTCTCCCCGATATGCCCACATTGAGGTGGACGATATTGGGCTGATCCAATCCCGATAACCCTGCCCGATTGACATCTGGCCGACTTTCGGAGGGCCAAACACATGGGCCAATAAACTGATAACTCTATTTGTCAGCAGCTTTTATCGGCCCGTGTATGGCCAGCCTTAGAAACAACATTGTGTCCTAATGAAGTTCTGTAAATCAATAGCTTGTCAGGAGCTGGGCTGTTAGATGAGGAATGTTTGATTTACACCCCAGTAACCCAGTCCTACGGCCCAACAGAGAGGAAAGGGTCTCATAATGGCCTGACTGGTTGAACCTAGTTCAAAATCTATGTCTTTTAAAGGGAAAGTAAAAGCCAGTTTGGAGTAAGTAAGATATTATCATATAATATTGTCAAACAATATTTAATATGTGGTTGCCATCTTGCTTCTCCAGAATCATGGAATGAGGTTGGCTCAGTGATCTCTTCAGATAACTAAAAGTTTGACCCTTATATCCTTGGGCAAATTACCAATTACAGATCCATATGGGAAGGGGGAGCAGAAAGCTTTGTGCTAAAGCTAAAGTGACATTGACTTTCGCAAGGGGATAGAAACAAGAGGTATGAAGAATGAGAATGGGGTGCTCTGTTCAAACCAAAAATATTACTGGGGGGGTTTAGAGAAGATTTCCACTTCCCAGTCCACTAGCCACTAGCAAGTACACAGGATCCGAAGCACTAATACAGGTATGGAATCCGTTATCCAGAAACCCGTTATACAAAAAGCTCAGAATTACCAAAAGGACATCTCTCATAGACTCAATTTTATCCAAATAATCCAAATTTTTAAAAGTGATTTCCTTTTTCTCTGTAATAATAAAACATTAGCTTGTACTTGATCCCAACTAAGATATAATTAATCCTTATTGGAGGTAGAACCAGCCTATTGGGTTTATTTGGCGATCCAAATTACAGAAATATCTGTTATCCGAAAAACCCCAGGTCCAGAGCATTCTGGACAGTGTCAGACTGGAGGAGTGTGGGTCTAACAGGCCTGCCAGGTCAGGGGCCTGTAACCCCCCCATGGGTCCCCTACCCTCCCTCCACTACCCTCAGTGGCCCCCTCAGGGGCATATCCCTCTCTGTCCCCCCCTTACCCCAAATGCGTATCTTCTTTGCACAAAGATCCATGCTGCGGTTGGGTGGGGGAGGCAAGGAAACAAGTAGCTTTGCTAGCCGTATGGAAGTGGATCTAGGCCGGCAGGGCCCAAGAGGTCTAGGGGCCCACCGGTGTCCAGCCGGCCCAGTACAAACCTGATTCTGGATAACAGGTCCCATACCTGTAGTGATGGGTCTCCAAAGCCTTTGATGTTGGCAAAGGCTTTGGAGACCATGAATGGCAAGGAAAAAGAACAAATGGATTCTTAAACAGTTCAAGCCTGATTTCCATGTGAGCACCAATTACAGGATCTTGTGCTCTAATTAGCTCTCATTTTATATATTATATATTAGAAAATGCAATTCTGTTTGTAAAAGGTGATGTGCGAAACCTTGGATAGATGTAATGAACAATCAGGAACATGCCACTGTCTGTAGGGTCACTGGGGGTCAATGGGAGAAGACTGCATATATTATACATATACAGGTATTGGACCTGTGATCCAGAATGCTCGGGACCTGGGGTTTTCCAGATAATGGATCTTTCCATAATTTGGATCGTCATACCTTAAGTCTACTAGAAATTCATATAAATTAAATAAACCCAATAGGCTGGTTTTGCTTCCGATAAGGATTAATTATATCTTAGTTGGGATCAAGTACAAGCTACTGTTTTATTATTACAGCGAAAAGGAAATCATTTTTTAAATTTGGATTATTTGGATAAAATGGAGTCTATGAGAGATGGCCATTCCGTAATTTGGAGCTTTCTGGATAACTGGTTTCCAGATAAGGGATCCCATACATGTATGTGTATGTATATATATATATATATATATATATATATATATATATATATATATATATATATAGATATATATATAGATATATATATATATAGATAGATAGATAGATAGATAGATAGATACAGACACAATACATTTATATAAGGCAACAAGTGTAAGTAAATAACAAGGCACAGGTAAATACACATATCAGTATAACCTTTGCCTGTGCTTTATATAGATATGTAAAAGGGAAAACTTATTCTATAAATAACTACATTCTATAAATAGGGTGGATTTTGCCTCTAAAGATAATGAGTATTTTCCATAATTTCCATGTATTATCTGCCATAATTGGGACCCGGTGTTTACTGATAAGGGGTCATTCTATAATGGGGAGCACTAAAAAAATCACGATTGTTTGCCATCAGTTGGATCTGTGCAGATTTGTTATCATCAAGTACAAGGTACTGTCTTATAAATTACTGGAAAAAAAGGCACATTCATCAAAAATGTTTGTTTAAATAGGACACTGTTGTACTGTGCAGCTTTCTGGATAATAGGTTTCCATAAACTGAATAATCATATCTACTTAATACTATAGTCGTTTTAATTAATAGACTGTAATATATTCCACATGAAGATGCTTCTGGGTTTATTTCCATTTAAACATACAGTATGTGCGGGAGTAATCATTCTACTGGATTTAAGGGATGTTAACTTAAAGTACGTCATAGAATGGCCAATTCTAAGCAACTTTTCAACTGACCTTCGTTTTTTAGTTTTTTTTATAGTTTTTGAATTATTTGCCTTCTTCTTCTACAAACGCAGGTGGGACGCAGCATGTTGCATTTCACCTGCGTTTGGCGCATACATGCGTCTGTGTGAGTTCAGCCTCCTTCACAATAATTGAGTGTGTCTACTCCTGCACTCCCCTGTTGCTGAACGGAAGAAATCACAACGCAGGGGAGCGCAGTAAAAACCGCCCGTGTGTAAGAGCCCTAAAGTAGATAGATGCGCATTTGGGACGCCATTTGGGACGCCATTTGGCAGGTGACAGCAGCACGTTACATAACAATACCAAGCTCGTGCCCAAGGTTAATTGTTCATATGATAAAGTAAACAGTAAGGAGACCCGAACTCCTATTGATTAATATGTGCATCTAATAAATAATGCATGGGGACATTGAATAGGGAATCCAATATATTTTAGCTTTCTGCAAAGGTAAACATGTGAGTCACAGACACGCTAGTAAGTGATATACAAGAGCAATATCTCCCCGGGGGGGCTGTTTAATAACATCTTGCCCCGTATATATAATTATGTATATATATTATGTAATATACTTGCAGCCACTACTCCCTATCTCATCGCTCTCTGCAGTCCAGCAATTGCCTTTGACTCACCTGATATTTTGATCCGATGTCTGACTTAAAGCCACGGAAGATAAATAGTTATTAGATAATGTGATTATCTGGGGATTGTTCAATAAAGTAGATACAATGCTGTGCTGAGTCATGTGATGACTGTGCATGAAATGGATGAGGTTATTATCTATTTCCTTATATAATCGAGTGTACATGGAAAGTAATAGGAAGTCCGAGGCTTTTAAAGGCAGAGGGACAAATTTGTGAGATGACAGCATTTGATTGGCTCATTTGGATGAAATTAGAGATATTGCAATGTTTGCCTGATTACCCAAGTCATGATGACGTTATGTGATCATTTCACTGCATAGATACCTCCATAGATGTCTTTGGAGCAACATGACGTTGCAACAGCATCTATACTACAGGTATGGGATCCATTATGTACTTTTATTTGTATAGCGCTCCTTGAGGGCAAAGCACTGTACAGAAAAAGAATAAATTAGAAGTAACAAACAAGGGGTCGTTGTAATAAAAAGTAACAATAAGTGCATTGTTAAAAATACAATTCACGTAAATATAAAATATAATTACAATACAGATTACGTGCTCAGTGTCAAGGAGAGAAAAGGCTGGAGGTCCCTACCCCGTAGGGCTTACAGTCTAAATGGGAGGGTAACAGACAGACACAATTCGGAGGGGTATTAAGGTGCTGTAGTTTACCAGGAAACCCGTTATCCACAAAGCTCAGAATTACTGAAAGGCTGTCTGCCTTGGACTCCATTTACACAGGATCTGAAGCACTAATAAGTAAAGGTATGTGATCCATTATCAGGAAACCCGTTATCCAGAAATCTCAGAATTACAGAAAGGCTGTCTCCCATAGATTCCATTTACACAGGATCTGAAGCACTAATAAGTACAGGTATGGGATCCGTTATTTGGAAACCAAGTTATCCAAAAAGATCAGAATTACTGAAAAGCCATCTCACATGGTAGACTCCATTTTATCCAAATAAACCTAATTTTTAAAAATGATTTCCTTTTTCTGTGTAATAATAAAACAGTAGCTTGTACTTGATCCCAACTAAGATATAATTAATCCTTATTGGAAGCAAAACCAGCCTATTGGGTTTATTTCATGTTTACATGATTCTTTTAGTAGACAAAGTGTAGATATCCAAATGAAAGAGTGATTCTTTATCTTGAAAATCCCAGGTCCCAAGCATTCTGAAGAATAGGTCCCATACTTGTACAGGTATGGGATCTGATATCCGGAAACCCGTTATCCAGAAAAAGAAAATGCTATCTCCCTTAGACTCCATTTTATCTAAATAATTCAAATATTTAAAAATGATTTCCTTTTTTGCTGTAATAATAAAACAGTAGCTTGTACTTGATCCCAACTGAGCTATAAAAACCAGCCTATTGGGTTTATTTAATATTAATATGATTTATAGTAGACTCAAAGTATGAAAGATCTGTTATCCGGAAAACCCCGGGTCTTGAGCATTTTGTGTAACAGGTCCCATATAGGGATGTCGCGGACTGTTCGCCCGCGAACTAATTCGCGCGAACATCGACCGTTCGCGTCCGCCGAATGTTCGCGAACGTCGCGCAACGTTCGCCAATTTGGGTTCGCCTTAGCTGGCGCTTATTTTTGCCCTCTCACCCCAGAGCAGCAGATACATGGCAGCCAATCAGGAAGCTCTCCCTCCTGGACCACCCCCACACCCCCTGGACCACTCCCCTTCCATATATAAACTGAAGCCCTGCAGCGTTTTTTCATTCTTCCTGTGTGTGCTTGGAAGAGCTAGTGTAGGGAGAGAGCTGTTAGTGATTTGAGGGACAGTTGATAGTAACTTTGCTGGCTAGTAATCTACTTGATACTGCTCTGTATTGTAGGGACAGAACTCTGCAGGGATTTGAGGGACAGTGAGTTTAGGTTAGTTAGCTTTGCTGACTAGTAATCTACCTTCTACTGCAGTGCTCTGTATGTAGCTGCTGTGGGCACTGCTTCTGATCTCATCTGCTGACTGCTGTAATAACCCAATAGTCCTTGTAAGGACTGCTTTTATTTTCTTTTTTGTTTTTTTACTTTGCTACTATAAGAGCCCAGTGCTATTAGTCTAGCTGTGTTGGGGAGTGGGACTGGTGTGCTGCTCCTCCTAGTAGTTCACCACTACCAGCACCAACCAGAGTCAAAATTGTTACAAAGTATCTTATTTGCACCTGTTAGCTGTTCTGAGCTCTCTGCCAAAAGCTAATTAAGTTAGAAACTGTTTTTTTTCTGGCTGTTCAGTTCAGAGAAAAGAGGACTTTCCAGTACAAAAGAGGGACAGGGGGTTGAGTGGTCAAAAGAGGGACAGTTGGGAGGTATGCAAGTGCCACCTAGCTGTGTGAGCTTTTTCACATTCTGTCTAAATAATAATAATAATTCCGTGTCCGTAAACATCACCTGAGTGATGTTTTTACAGCAGCAATAATATATTCCGTACCCACTACTGTATACGTTGCCCTTGCAGGCATTGTTTGCCCAGTCTTTAACCAAGTGCCACCTAGCTGTGTGAGCTTTTTCACATTCCGTGTCCAGAAACATCACCTGAGTGACGTAGTGTGATTTCTGCCCTTTACAGCACAAAACGCAGCGCTGTGTCAACAATGTATTTTTCAGATACATTTTTGCCCTTGATCCCCCTCTGGCATGCCACTGTCCAGGTCGTTGCACCCTTTAAACAACTTTAAAATCATTTTTCTGGCCAGAAATGTCTTTTCTAGCTTTTAAAATTCGCCTTCCCATTGAAGTCTATGGGGTTCGCGACGTTCGCAAACCGTTTGCATTTTTGACGCAAGTTCGTGAATATGTTCGCGAACATTTTTTCCGCCGTTCGCTACATCCCTAGTCCCATACCTATACTATGTTTTTGGGAGGAATAAAAGAGAAGTTGGTACAGGTATGGGATCCATTATCCGGAAAGCATATTAAGTTCTGAATTACAGAATGGCATTCCCCCATAGACTCCATTTTATAAAATATTATTAAATTTAATTGAAAGGAATTTTTAGTAGACTTAAAGGGATTCTGTCATGATTTTATGATGTCGTTTTTATTTCTAAATGACACTGTTTACACTGAAAATAATTCTCTCTACAATATAAATTTTCATTCCTGAACCTGCAAGTGTATTTAGTTGTAATATTGGTGTGTAGGTGCATCTCAGGTCATTTTGCCTGGTCATGTGATTTCAGAAAGAGCGAGCACTTTAGGGTGGAACTGCTTTCTGGCAGGCTGTTATTTCTCCTATTCAATGTATAAATGTGTCTCAGTTGGACCTGGATTTTACTATTGAGTGCTGTTCTTAGATCTACCAGGGAGTTATCTTGTGTTAGGGAGCTGCTATCTGGTTACCTTCCTATTGTTCTGTTGTTAGGCTGCTGGGGGAAAGGGAAGGGGTGATATCACTCCAACTTGCAGTACAGCAGTAAAGAGTGACTGAAGTTTATCAGAACACAAGTCACATGACTGGGGGCAGCTGGGAAACTGACAATATGTCAAGCCCCATGTCAGATTTCAAAATTGAATATAAAAAACTCTGCTCTTTTGAGAAATAGATTTCAGTGCAGAATTCTGCTGGAGCAGCACTATTAACTGATGTGTTTTGGAAAAAACATGTTTTCCTGTCGACATACCAAAGTGCCTATGTCTATAGGCTCATGGAATGTAAATGTGTCTGTGTCAGTGGTTTCAGGCCATAAAGCAACAGTTCCAGCACCGTAATGTGTTTAGTTTATATCAGAATGAGACGTATTCAGTCTCGGGGTCGGCGTAGAGTTCACCTGTGTGCCATCAGCCTAAACGTTTACAAAATGTAACTGACTTTTCTCCGGAACTAAACTTTACACTCATTAGAGGCGTAAATATTTGATGCGATGTTGCTCTGATGTTGCTGCTCTGCTGAGTAATCATTGTGTAACCACAGATAATGGCAGGAATTGCATCTTTATTCCTATTCAGGGAAGTTACAGTTTTCTGTAACAATTTTACTTTCCAGAGAAAATGATTCAGTCAGTAAGTGCACCAATACTTCTCCGGAATGTTCTATATATATATATCTGTACATTCTTTCACTTTGTCTCTGTGTTTATGGCATCTAATCACCGACGGATATTTCAGCAATACATTTCCTATGCATTTTACTTAACCATTAAGAGGATGTGTTCCAAATGCAACTTATTTCAGTGTATATTTAAATTGAGTGGGAGTTTTGTACTCAACTCTTCTGTTTCATTCAAGAAATTTGCAATAGGCCAAAACCACATATATGACCAGTGAATACTCCCCGATTATTGGCCTATATGGGCTACTAGAATGGGTGGAAACTGTTTATTAAATGACCCCAAGCTGAAGACTGGTGATGGGCGATTGAATTCGGTAGGCGCGAATTTGCGGCGAATCTCTGAGGTTTTTTTTGCGGCAGTTTCACAAATTTATTCGCCGGCGGCAAAGTGAGGAGATTGGCTGCAAATTTGTGCCACGCCTGAAAAAGAATAGTTGCACACGTAAACACTGTCGCGCTTCAAAATTATTCGGACACCCATTGACTTTAATGCATTTGACAAAAATTGTCGTGGGCGTCTAAATTGATGAGCGTCAAAATAATTTTGACACCCATATATATATATATAAAACCAAGGGAAAGTTGTGCTCACCACTATTTTTTAAAAACCATTAGGCGGGGGTGCAATGAGGCTGTGACCACAAAATACATATAGACAAATACAAGATTCCTCTGCACTCAACCCATTATCAATATATTTAAGACAGCGACATTTTGTGCATACTGCTACTGAAAAATGCCTTACCCTTTAAACAAAACAGGGATTGTTTGTCCATATATTGCAACATATTTAAGCTGGCCAACTACGTCAAAGTCATCCCATATCTGGCCAGTCCTACACTCAATTTTCATCTGATTCATTAAGAATTCTATTGCTTCATTATACATTTTACAAAGGGACTAAGTTTTACCTGCAACTTAACTTGCTGCTTTCAAAGTAAAAAAGTTTTTAAAAAATAGTGGTGAGCACAACTTTCGCTTGTTTGTTATAGTTATACAGGAGCAGTGACCAGCTCCATGTTGTAGCTCCCACCCCTCCCAGCTATAGTCAGGTGATCCCACTGGTGTCTAATAAAAGGGCAGCCAAGTTTGGGAGTTTTACTTTGAAAGCAGCAAGTAAGTTGCAGGTAAAACTTAGTCCCTGTGTAAAATGTATAATTAAGCAATTGAATTCTTAATGAATCAGATGAAAATTGAGCGTAGGACTGGCCAGATATGGGATGACTTTGACGTAGTTGGCCAGCTTAAATATATTGCAATATATGGACAAACAATCCCTGTTTTGTTTAAAGGGTAAGGCATTTTTCAGTAGCAGTAGCACAAAATGTCTCTTGTCTTAAATATATTGATAATGGGTTGAGTGCAGAGGACCTCTTGTAGTTGACTATATATATATATATAACCTATACGTATAAATGAAACTCAGTTATATCTCACTGAATTTGTTTGGGTGTCACTTCCCTTTCAGGAGAGCAGATTTGTGAATTAGAGCGTGACCCTCACAGTATAATAAGGAATTAATCTGCACCGGCTCACTGTGATTATTTTGAGCTTCAAGAAGGAAAACGAAAATGAATTCAAAAGAGAAACTGCAATTGTTTTATTTCATAAATGAGTTATTTACGATGTCGTGAGCCCATAAATACCATCCCTCAAACTGGAAGTGAATGAGCAACCTCGGTTTCTCCCACTGGTCTTTCCTTCCTACAGTGTCGGACTGGAACACAAGTCAGGCTCGGGTGTGCACTGGTGGTGGGAGTAGGGTTGCCACCTGGCCGGTAAAAATGATGGTTGATCCCAATGTTATTAATAGGGAAAAAAGATAAATATATAGGAAGGCCGGTATTTTTTTTTCAGAAAAGGTGGCAGGTTGGGTTGCGGGTCGGGAAAAGCCCGACCCGCGCAACACTAACACATGTGCATCCTTCCTTTGTGCTGGAGCACTAGTGGCTAGTCACTAGTTCTCCAGAATCAAACAAATCTCCCATGCGGCTGCCACCCCTAATTTATGCTGCCCTAGGACACGGCCTTTGTGGACTTGCCGCAAATCAGGCTTAGTAGTTTTTTCCAATGGCTTTTGATTTATGGACTATTTATCAGCTTTAGTGAACTTGTTCCCACTATACAGAATCATTAGTGTTTCAGTGACAATGGACTAGGATGTGGTTGGCTCAATAATCATTGGGGGGCACGGCCCAGCAAGATGGTTCCTAAAGCTCTGTTCCTAAAATGAATATAACGTAATAATAGTATGGTCTCATCAAAAAACCCCAGTCCAAGGGTGAACGCGTTTCGTGCCAAATGGACGTATGATTAAGTTCCCATTTGGCATGAAAAGCGTTAGGCTATACATGTCCTAATAAAGATTTTTTTACTTTTATAATTATTTTTGCTACTGCATTATTATTAGTGGGTCTCTTCTGATCTATATTGTGGGTATGGCCAAGGGGCTTAAGACTGATCTTGGTGGGACAGCAATACACAACCTGATCTTGGTGGGATAGCTTTTTTCCAGTGATGCATAAAGCATGACAAAATAACCATTTAAAGGGGTTGTTCACCTTCAAAAATTTAGTTGGTTTCAGATAGATCACCAGAAATAACGACTTTTTCCAATTACTTTCTATTTTCTATGTGCCATTTCTAAAGTGCCATTTTTCACGTTCTAAAGCAGCTCTGGGATGGGGAGGGGGTCGCTGACCCTCTAAACTGTTCTAAATTGATACATTTAGTTGATACATTTCTTATCTTTGTCCCTGCTGAGCAGAATCCCTGAGATTCATTAACAGGCGGCTTTTAGACTTGATACAATAGTTGCTAATACTCCAGAGATGCTGCTGAGAAACGAAATGATGCAAAATTGTAACAGTTTAGAGTCTGCACTTGAATTACTGAAACAACAGAGACAGGAACATTCAACTTTAAACTTAGATTTTGGAAAAACAGTGAAAAAATAAATAATGGAAAGTAATTGAAAAAAGTCTTTATTTCTGGGGAACAACCTGAAAACAACTGAACTGGAAAAAGTGTTTGGGACCCCTTTAAGAAGCAGAATGTTTGGATGGTTCATCTTTATACGTTGGTCGTATGGATTTTTGGTCAGTAACATTATAACAGGAAACCCTCAAAAACTTCACTTCTACTCCCTGAAGTCCTTTAGCAGCAGGACAAAATGAGAAAAACCAGTAGAAGCCAAGCCACACTGAAGCCTGGTCCAGATGATATTTCTGTTGAAGCTGAAGCTTTCTGTATGGGCAGCAGTGGAAGAATGAACAGTATTCAATATTGAGCACATTATAAATAGACCCATCTATTAGAGATTTCTGGAACATGTGCCTGATTTCTAGGAAACAGAACCTTTTTGATTAATTTACTTTTGCTTTCATTTTGCAGGGCTCATCTGTAGCTCAGCAGAACACAACGCCTTGGAGACCAGGCTGAGCAGCACAAAGAAGTCTACATGATGGCAAACGTGCTGCAATACAAGTCAAGTACAGGGTAGGAATAACTGGAACAGGTGTCTGTCCAATGCTAGTGCACAGCTGAGACTTTTCTCTGCAGTTTTAGGCTGCTAATAATAGGCTTTTTGCTCAACAACTGTCTCACTTTGTTCATTGTTCATGCACAATCACATAGTATCCGTGTAGTATCAATTGCATCATCTGATCCCATGCCCAGGATTGGGTTAAACAGAGCAGCAAGTGTAGGCAGCAAAATGTGTCACGCTTTACTGTAACACTTACATGAGGGCAGCAAAAACCTGTTTTACCCAGAAAATGAGGGATCCTGTTTCCCTAGAAGTGTCAGAAGTTTAAAGTCATTGGCCAGAATTCTCAGCTGTAACTAGTGAAGGTTCTAAATCTGGGTGTTACAGGAAAGGGCATGGACCAGGCTGTACTGGAGTTTGACCTTAGTCAACTGGTCCTATGGCTCATCAATGTGGGCAGTGCACTAAAGTGAAAAGAAAATCCACATACTTCTAAAACTTTAAAGGGGACTTGTTTGAAAGAAGCCAATACTTACTACAAGATGAACCAGATCCAACAATCCATGTCCAAATGTAAAGAAGTAGAGAGAATGGGGTAGGGGTTCCTCGTCCAGTTTAGGCATACTCTAAGGAAGCTGCGAGTTTCTTATTGGCCTAGGGCAGGGGTCCCCAACCTTTTTTCACCCGTGAGCAACATTCAGATGTAAAAAGAGTTGGGGAGCAACACAAGCATGAAAAATGTTCCTAGGTGGTGCCATATAAGTGTTGTGATTGACTATTGGTAGCCCCTATGTGGACTGGCAACCTACAGAAGCCTCTGTTTGGCAGTACACCTGGTTTTTATGTAACTAAAACTTGCCTCCAAGCCTGGAATTCAAAAATAATCACCTGCTTTGAGGCCACTGGGAGCAACATCCAAGGGGTTGGGGAGCAACATGTTGCTCACGAGCTACTGGTTGGGGAACACTGGCCTAGGGTATCAGATAAGTTGCTTAGTACATAAAGAGATGAGATCCTAAAGTTCAGCCTATTTGGAGTTCAGTTGCCTGGTACAGGAGACCTCAACAGGAGAACAACATCTAAAGGTGAATCGGGCTAGCTGGTGTGAGGTTGAACTATCATTAATAGCTCACTTTTCTGGAAGAGACAGAATTAGGGTAGTTAGTAGAGTAGAGTGATGCTTTACCAGTGTCAGGTGGTTTACTACATTTTGGGGGGGGGGTTTATTTATTAAAGTCTGAATGCTAAAAACTCAAAAAAAATTAACTATAAAATCTGAGATTTTAGTGGGAAAAAAAACTTGAATTTTTCTAGATGTATTATACCCTGAGGATGCAAAAAGTCCTAATCCGAAAATCCGCCATCTCAGACCTACCGAGGTTGTTTATAATGGCCCCCATACATGGCCAATAAAAGCTGCCAACAGACCGAGTCGGCAGCTTATTGGACCGTGTGTGGGGCCATCCGACGGGCTTCCCTGATCGATATCAGGCAGGTTAAAAAATCCCATTGGAACGCTGCTGCATCTGTGCGTTTATGCGGCCCCGCGATCTGACCAGCCATTTCTGATGCATTATGATCTTTAATGTGGGCATATCGGGGAGAGATCCATTCGTTTGGCACCAAACAAGCGGATCTCTACGTCTATGGCCACCTTAAGTCAATGGTCCCTATCCTATTTGGAAGCTTCTGTGGTCTGCGCTGGAATTAGCCTGAAAATCCAACTATTACAGCCAATTAGGTTTTTCAGGCAAAAGCCCAAAAAATTTTGACTTTTCTGAAAAAAACTGGGTTTTTACTTGAATCGAGTTTTTCCTTGATCTGATTAAACATTAATCTAGCATTTTTAATAATAAATAAAGTCAAGTTGTGGATTCTAGTTTGGTTGGACTTTTTTAAAATAAAATATCAGAAAAAAACAGATCTGCTTCTAAGTGTCAACGTCTAGCAAAGGAACTCAAGTTGACAGGAACAGTGAAATCCTGAAGAAGAGCCACTGTGATAGGTTTGTATTCTGGGGGCTGGATTCCTATTGACTGGGTACTGCTGCTACAAGTTGTACTGATAAAAGGCAATACTGCTTTACCTGCTTGTTGTGAGCAGTTTTAGACTGCTAATATCAGGCTTCTGGCTCAACAGCTGTCTCTTAAAGTCTGAGAGTCAGCGAACATAGGGTTAACCGATAATACGGCAAGTGCATAGACAAGGGCAAGAGAGTTACATGCATCATTCAAACAAAGTCACTGATCCAAAAGTCTTGTATTTCCAGTATAAAACTGCTAATATCTCAGCTATGAGCACAATATGGAGTTATTGGAATTTCTTCAATCCCATGAAGATATTTTACTGTGTTATTTTACATTTTCAGAACTCAGTGGACACCAGAATCTAGCAGGGCCCTATTACAGGTTTCAGAACTTCATTCTGGAGGGACCCATTTAATGTCGTTTGTCTAAGACCCTATATTTTTATATAAGACCCCAGAAGAGATGGAGCAGATTTCGCAAACTGGGACATCATAATGTACTCCCAGCAGTCTGGATTCTTTCACATTTATTTACACTAGCCTGGCAATCAGAAGGCAATCGATGCACATTTTCTCTTATTTATCTATGCAAATTAGGGTTCAGACTCAATTTAGTATTTGGCCGAATTCAGTACATCCCTATTTTTAACATATTGCATTTACTGTCTGGATTGATGTGTCCATTTGTCAGAATATGTTTCAGGAATTTCAGCAGCCAAACTGCTCTTGGTTCTCCGGAGTGTTAGAGCTTAGTTACAGTGCTGAGCTCTAACACCCCACTGAAGCATTAAGTGCCACAAATGAACATTGTTTTGAAACAAATGCAATGCAAGATAACTGGGGCTTAATGATTAGGAAACATTATTGTCTACAGTATGTTCGAGGGGGTGTTGGCCACACCCTTATGATATTCCGTTGCACCCCCTGATCGCACTTTCCGCTGCCCAATGTTGCCCGAGGTCATTCAGATGTGTTTTCGGCAATATTCAATAGCGGACGTTAACTTCCATAGTGTTGCCTAGAGTTGCAGATTACAGAGCTGGTGACTGAGAGGTTAGTGGCAGGTGACTGGGTGGGTGGGGGAGTAAATGGGGTGAACCCCAAACCATCCATGTCATGTCTTCTCTTACCTCTCTCCTCACTGCTGATTTACAGTATCCAAGTTGCCTTTTGTTTGACTTTGCTTATGGAGAAGGTTTAGATGTGAGAAAACAGCAGCTAATTAGGAGTTTTATGAATCCAGAGGGCAATTAGTAGCCCAAATGGGCCTCCTTGGTTTGTCTTGTAATAAGTTATGAGCAGGGAATTCTCTCCTATTGCACCACAACAACATAGCGAGTGATACATGTGCTGTGCTGCTCAACTGCTGCTCAACATAAGCAGGTTAGAAATAAACTGCACTCTGGGAATTCATCCAGGGATTGCCGGTCCTGTGGCTGAATAAACAGGGAAATCCCTAACCGCTTATTAGAATCCATTGTTTATCCGTAGGGATAGACTCACGTGACTCGGAGCACTTAAACTGATGCTTAATATTTATTCATTAGGTTCTATTTGTGTTTGGCCACTGGGAATATAAAGAAGTAAAAGTGTTTTTGTTTGTTTCTCGTTCCATGTAGCTTTATAAAGATGTTACCAACCTTAGTTTGCAGCTTCAGACTTGCAACAAGCACACAGGCTTCACCATGGAACTCTACTCGGTTGAAATTAAAGTCCACTTTATACATAGGCATCCTTGAGTACCGGATGTATGGTGGATGTTTAGTTTTAAGGTTTTAGTGTTGGACTGGACCTCCCAGAGAACATGATATTGTGGATTCCTCAATTTTACTACAACACTTATATGTACGAAGTACTAAATATTATTGGTTTCACATGAACTTATTGTGGATATAAAAAAGGCTGGTGGGAATTGTCTTTGAGTGGAGGTTAACTAGGGCTGGAGCTGAGCCCACTCTCGACCAGAACTAATAGACTAAGCCAGTAGTCAATGATATAGTCAAGTCACACAAGTGAGAGGGAAACACAAAGATATATCGTCTGCAGGGGGTCCTGTAAAAGTTACTCCCCTACTGAATACACAGGAACCAAATGGAATAAGCCAATCTGAACAGCTAAGAACAGTAACTGTGGGTGCAGAGGAGACAAGGATAAAAAAGTAAGGGACAGCAGCGGACATTTCCCAATATTAATCCTGACTGCAATCCTGCCTTATTCTGTTCCTTTCCCCTAAAAAGCACAGGCCTGCGGTAGTTTCTGCTGGATGGTTTAAAGTGCGATGCCATTGAGAAACCAATCAACAGGCAGCTTTTATTGGGCTGCTTTTTGAAAGAATGAAAAATATCTTCATGGTTGCTATGGGTAACTAGACCTGGTGCCAGAGAGCGGAATGCACGATGACAAAAGGGGTCTGTTAGATCCCAGAGTTTCACCGCAGGACCTACAGATGCTCTTGCCTCTACTGATGTCACAGTGTCTACCATTAGCCAGAGGCTGCACAAGTTACAATGTGCCAGGAGAAAACATTTGCTTCCAGAAATGATCTCACGGCAAGACCATGAAATCATATGTTATTAGCAGGAATTAGGCATAAATGTGCTCTGAACACATAAAGCAAAGATAAAGGTTATTTGACCCTAGGGTTACCACCTGGATCTCACCTGGACAGCCTGGTTTCTAGAAGGGCTGTCCGGGTGAAAATCCTGACAGGCCATTGACGTTAAAGGGGAAGGAAACCTAGTCGGGGCAAAAACCCTCCCGTGTGTTGCTCACCCTCCCTCCTCCCCCCTGGCCTACCCGTCCCGCTGGGCAAATGCCCCTAACTTGTTACCCTTCTGCACAGGTCCAGTCTACGGAGTTCACCGATGCCATCTTCTTCCACGCAATCTTCTTCCTGCTTTGACCGGCGCATGCGCAGTAGGATCATTTCGCCGGTACAAAATCGGAAAACTTTGTGACTTTTGGCACATGCGCATTAGATCCGTATCGGCGAAATGCTCCTACTGCACATGCGCCAAAACAGGAAGCAGGAAGAAGATCGTGTGGAAGAGAATGGCGCCTGTGAACTCCGTAGACTGGACCTGCGCAGAGGGGTAAGTAACAAGTTAAGGGCATTTGCCCAGCGGGACAGGTAGGCCAGGGGGGAGGAGGGAGGGTGGGCAACACACGGGAGGGGGGGTTTTTTGCGCCGACTAGGTTTCCTTCCCCTTTAATGACATGGTGATCAGCCAATTGCTGGTCACCACATTATTTGCCCTGCCCTATGCCGGCAACCCTATTTGGCCCTAGTACCATTAGACAGAATTTCACTAGAAGGTGTTGAATAAACCTTGAAGCAAAGTATCTGCGGTTTTTGAGCCTGTTTTGTCCACAACCTCTACAGAATTTGCATTGGCAGTAGCTTCTAAGTGGGACAGAAGCAGTGGCGCAGGCAAGAAATTGTGTAACTGGTACCAACTCTTATTATTTCTATTAGACAGAATTTCACTAGAAGAACCTGATGCCAACTGTAAAATGGTGTTGGAAATGCCATGATTTGGGGCATCAGAGCCTGCGCAGCTCATCATCATCACGGAATCCACTAATGATTCATTATACCAGAGGGTGGTTGAGGATACAGTGAGACCATCAGTCGGAAGATCCACAGAAGTTTACAATGACCCTTAACATTCCAGTAAATCCACCAAGGAATAGCTGGGAATAAGAAATGGATGGTTCTGGGGTAGGCAAGTCAAAGGCCTGATCTAAATCCCATAAAGATAATATGAAATGAGCTGTGCATGTAATTGCCTAATGCATTTGTGCTGACGTTGTTCAGTTAGTGTCATTTCCGGCATTCAGTGTGCGAGTGACTTGTGCCCCCTTAAACTACTGCCAGGAACGACGTACAGGCACCAAGTGCAACTACACAGAAGTGCAGGGAGCACCTGTAATGGATGGCATTTATCCTGTAACTGTGGGGAAATTTGCATGACTGCAACTGCTTTACAGCTCGTAATCGACCTTCTATGACTTTAACCATCTTATCTTTATATACAATGGCACGGTTGGTTGGTTGATTTTTGATTATTATTATTAATGTAGGGCTGCCCCCCGTCTGGTTTTGGAGTCATAGCAACACAAGCCTCGATTGCTCTCGTCTCTGACAGCAGAATGATGTTACTTCCTGTACGTTGACTTTCCCTTGACAACATCACAACACTGAGTTCCCCTTTAACCTGTACAGACAGCAATTTCCTCCTAGAACTTGGCACAGATTTCCCCTTGGAAGATTAACGGCAGTGATTTTCCCCTAGAACTCAACAGATGGAACTTCCTCGTCCAATGAAACCTCCAGTGGATTCCCTTGAAAATAAAAAGGCCTTTGTGCTTTTGTGTCTTATTTTCCCTTTGTTTTTCTCTGCTTTAAAACTATTGTCAGTGTATCCAGTGTATTAGCCTGCTGCCCGGCTACAAAGTCAAAGGCAGGGTCTCTGTTGGCAACTATTATATATATATATATATATTTATACTCTTGAAAAGCAATTTCAATAATTTGAGCTAAATCAGTTTAGGGCAGGACAGGTCCTTAATCAACTGACTGCTGCCTATTCCACCAACACCACTACTGCTTCACTGAATAATGAAAGTGCCACCCACACACAGGCAGGGACAAAACACCACTGCAGCTTGTGCAAGATTTACTAATAGGGGTGCAAATTAGCCTCAAACTGACCTCAAATATGCTGGAATTCTGGGAAATGACACTCCATTGTGAGTAAAAGCAGTTATTATATATTATTATATATAACAGTTATTATACATTATTATACATATCAGTTATTATACATTATATATATATATTAGTTATTATACATTATTATACCAGTATATATTAGTTATTATACATTATATATCAGTTATTTTACATTATTATATATATCAGTTAATATACATTACTATATATATCAGTTATTATACATTATTATATATATCAGTTATTATACATTATTATATATATCAGTTATTATACATTATACATATCAGTTATTATACATTATACATATCAGTTATTAATTATATATATATATCAGTTATACAATATTATACTGTATATATCAGTTATTATACATTATTATATATATATCAGTTATTATACATTATTATATATATTAGTTATTATACATTATTATATATATATATATCAGTTATTATACATTATTATATATATATATATCAGTTATTATACATTATTACATATATATCAGTAATTATACATTATCATATATACCCACTGCAGTATCCACCCATCAGGGACATTTCTAAAGCTCTTGGTTTAGAACAATGGTATAGCAATATGTCCCTTGGACCACGAAGCTTATAGTTTGTGTAAATAAGTGTCAAACGGATCAGAAAAACTCTTCTTCTTGCTTTACTTTCCAATTAGCTGCACAATTTGCAGGTACTTTTTGTAGTCACATGAGACGTGAGTAATGATACTGCCCCATACACACAAACAAGGTAAGTTTCTTGGATACCAGTTAAATCATCAGCCACTAGAGTTTTCTAGCAGACACTTAGTGTAACATTCATCCAGCCAATCAGCGCTTTTTGCTATAATCAGCCCCGAGAGAGAACTTGGGGGGGTGCAATTAGGGGTGACCAAGTCAGGCGGAACAGATCAGCGGCTGCACGTAGAAGTAAAGCTGCTCATACACATTAACATCCACTCGCTTGGTGAGGTCACCAAACCAGGGGATATTTACCCAATATGGAGATCTACAGCTGGGCCAAATCAGGCTGATCCGATCATTTACCCTCTGGGGCAAGATCATACCAGAGGCCGGTGCGGGTCCGTCAGACCTGTCTGATAGATAACTGGCCAATTTTTGGCCAAATATCGGGAGGTTGTCGGGAACGGCTCATACACAGGCAGAGGAGTCGCTGACCCCATCTGAAGGGGCTGAATTGGAAGCTCAAGTTTATTTTTCTGGGAATAAATAAAGAGGCTGCAGTTGTGGGATTGTGTGTACAGTAAGGCAAGAGGGGAAGGGACTGTATCTGTGGGAAGCAGAATAAAATGACAAATATGGGCCAAGAAGAACAGGATAAGATCACAGACTCACAACCTTCCTCCCCTGCAGACAGATTTCTTATCTGCTCATCTGTAGCCGGATTCAGATACAGTGTGAGGATCAGAGCCTTCCCCTGCGTCTCGTCTAATTTTAGCAAGTAGGAAGGAAAACCCTTAATATTATAACAACAACAAGATGCATTTATTCACCAAGTGGAAAGAGGAAAGTCCGAAAATCATTTAAATAATGTTTATAAACAATGCAGAATTCCATTCTAAATTTATCTCTTACTGTAGGTGATTCCAGGCACATTGGCACAAACTGCTCCTGCAAATGTGAGGGCGGCACACGGGTGCTACTGTATATGCAATTCCAAGTGCCTCTGGGCAAAGCCTGCCCTGTAGGGAGAGCAGAATTAAAAGAAATAGTAACACCAAAAATGAAAGTGTTTTAAAGTAATGAAAATATAATGTACTGTTGCCCTGCACTGGCAACACTGGTGTGATTGCTTCAGAAACACTACTATAGTTTATATAAACAAGCTGCTGTGTAGTTATGGGGCAGCCATTCAAGCACAGGATACACAGTAGATAACAGATAAGTACTACTATAGTTTATATAAACAAGCTTCTGTGTAGCCATGGGGGCAGCCATTCAAGCACAGGATACACAGTAGATAACAGATAAGTACTACTATAGTTTATATAAACAAGCTGCTGTGTAGCCATGGGGGCAGCCATTCAAGCACAGGATACACAGTAGATAACAGATAAGTACTACTATAGTTTATATAAACAAGCTGCTGTGTAGCCATGGGGGCAGCCATTTAAGCACAGGATACACAGTAGATAACAGATAAGTACTACTATAGTTTATATAAACAAGCTGCTGTGTAGCCATGGGGGCAGCCATTCAAGCACAGGATACACAGTAGATAACAGATAAGTACTACTATAGTTTATATAAACAAGCTGCTGTGTAGCCATGGGGGCAGCCATTCAAGCACAGGATACACAGTAGATAACAGATAAGTACTACTATAGTTTATATAAACAAGCTGCTGTGTAGCCATGGGGGCAGCCATTCAAGCACAGGATACACAGTAGATAACAGATAAGTACTACTATAGTTTATATAAACAAGCTGCTGTGTAGCCATGGGGGCAGCCATTCAAGTACAGGATACACAGTAGATAACAGATAAGTACTCCTATAGTTTATATAAACAAGCTGCTGTTTAGCAATGGTGGAAATTGAAAAAAGTCTATATGGCACAGGTTAAATAGTGGATAACAGATAACACCATTATGTTCTACAGAGCTTATCTGCTGTGTAACCTGAGCATTTTCTCCTTTGAATGGCTGCTTCCTGGCCCCTGGATGTTGCTCTCAATGATCCCAAAACAGGGGCTTATTTTTGAATTCCAGGCTTGGAGGCAAGTTTTTGTTATATAAAAAACAGGTGTACAGCCAAACAGAGAGTCTCCTGTAGGCTGCCAAAATAGGGCTACCAAATCACATCCATTATTTAGCACCCTTCTTTTTACATTTCAATGTGGCTCACAGGAAAAAAAGGTTGGGGACCCCTGATATAAGTACAAGGCTTCCTTGCTTGTGCCAGGGCAAACTGTAGGCACCTTATACCCTTCGGTAGGCACAAGTATAAAAGAGGTGCAGGACACTCCTATATGGGAACGCATGTGAGGTGTTTAATGGGTGGAACATGCCTACATATGGTACTAAACCCTCAGAACTTGTGCAGTAATAAAGCCTAAGAGGAGCCCAACCCTCACAATGGTGTTGCCAAACCTTTATCCTTTTAGGATTGGGCTCCAGCTCTGGAGCAGAATGGATTGTGACATATACAAGTGGGGCCCCCTAGAATTCAGTGCTACCCCCTACAGTTATGCCCAGGGCTGCCATTAGAAATCACGGGGCCCTGTACAACAAAATTTTCCCCACCCACCCCAGTCCCCAAGCCCCACCCCAGGTCCCACCCCACACCACAGTTAAAAGACCACACAGACATTAGCGCTAAAAACAGTAACCCCCCCCCCACACATACAAGTTATAAAAAGCCATTGATGGTGAGGGTCCCCTTATAAGTTAAAGGGCCTCCCATAAAAGTTTTTAAAAATCATTGGTGGTCAGGGCCCCCATAATTTAAAAAAAAAACTTGGTGCCAGGGCCCCCCATAAACGTTTTTTTTAAAAAAAATATTGGCGCCAGGGCCCCACTTACAAGTTTAAAAAAAAACAACATTGGTGGCAGGGTCCTATAGAGTATTAAAATAATACATGAGTGGTATTCAGTAGAACTGAATTCTTGGCTTCAGGATTTCAACTTTGGCACCTTTCTTGGCTTCGGGTCTTTTCGTGGCTTCGGGACTTCAACTTCGGCTCTTTTCTTGGCTTCGGGCCTTTTTCGAGGCTTCGGGACTTAAACTTCAGCACAGTAAGCCAGAAATCTGAATTAAAATGGTGGCTATAAATCACTTGTAAATAATTAAGGACTTTTGTTACTGTCTGTCAACAACATATTCAGCCCAATGGCTGGTCTCAAGTTACTGGGTTTTTTTTCCAGGACAGAAGTGCCTGACAGGATTGTTAGAGGCTATATGTGGTCCTTCAAGGACAGAGTTGTCCAACTGGATTGATGGGGCTTTATGTGGTCTTTCAAGGACATGTCTTCATATCTGAGTTGTTGGGGGTTAGATATGGTACTCCAAGGACAGAGCTTCCCAGCTGGTTTGTGGGGCTTTATGTGGTCTTTCAAGGACATGTCTTCATGTCTTGTTGGGGGACCAGATGTGGACCTTCAAGGACACAGCTGCCTAACTAGATTGTTGGGAATAAGATGAGGTCCTTCAAAGACAGAGCTCCCAAACTGGATTGTTGGGGACTGGATGTGGTCCTTCAAGGGCAGAGCTGTCTAACTGGATTGTTGGGGCTTTATGAGGTCTTTGAAGGATAGAGCTGCATATCTGGATAGTTGGGTGCTAGATGTGATCCTTCAAGAAGATAGCTGCCGATCTGGATTGCTGTGGGCTATATGTGGTCTTTCAAGGACAGATTTGCATATATGAGTTGTTGGGGGTTAGATGTTGACCTTCAAGGACAGAGCTGCCCAACTAGATTGTTGGGGCTAAGATGTGGTCCTTCAAAGACAGAACTGTCCAACTGGATTGTTGGGGGCTGGATATGGTCCTTCAAGGACAGAACTGTCCAACTGGATTGTTGGGGGCTATATGTGGTCCTTCAAGGACAGAGCTTCTCATCTGGATTGTTGTCAGCTGGATGTGGTCCTTCAAGAACAGAGCTTCCGAAATGGATTGTTGGGGGCGGATGTGGTCCTTCAAGGATAGAGCTGCCCAAATGGATTGTTGGGGGCTGGATGTGGTCCTTCAAAGACAGATCTTCCCAACTGGTTTATTGTTGGCTAAATGTGGTCCTTCAAGGACAGAGCTGTCTGACAGGATTGCTGTGGGCTTAATGTGGTCTTTCAAGTAAATTTTATTACCCCTTGTGGAAGTGGAAGTTCACCTTTAAAATAACTTTTAGCATGTTATAAAGCAAACTTCTCTTTCTTTTCATGGGCTTACATATTCATCTTAAACCTGACTTCCAAAAAAACCTGCCTGGTAATTAAGCCCAGGGAGGAGATAGCCCTTAAAATTCCAAGCCTGTGATCTGCAGAACCTCATATTGTACCCTCTACTGGGACAGGGAGCTTACAATCTAACCTATCACTAGTGTTAGGGATATACTGTTAGAATGCAAGTTCTCTGCCCCAGTGCAGCTTACAGTCTTGGGTTCTTCACATACACTAGAGTCATTTTCAGTGGAGAGTGGAAGGAAACCAAGTGTCCAAAGGAAACCCACTCAGACATAGGAATAACATACTTACCCCTTATAGATATGCTATTGCAGTGCCAACCATGATTCTCTTTAGGTGGGGAACTCTCATTTGGGGGAAAAAAACATATCTTCCACTGGAAGAACGTGTCAGATGTAACAAAAAGGCAAAGTAGGAAACAAAGTGGTGAGAAAACTAAATTTAGCAGCACAGGTTTAACAGGACATACCTGGGATTCTGAAAAGAACAATCTCTAAAGAAATGTCAAGTTTGCTGAGAGACAGATTCTTCCCTCGGGCCACAATTACAGCTTTATGGAGATAATGGCACCACCTCCAATTAACGTCATCTCTATTTTTAGCGGCGTGCAAAGGGGCCACCAACAGGAACCTGACCTACGGACAAGACTAGTTCCGCTAAAGGGAAACATTGTCGCTGCAGAGTTTGTGTTTTCTATAAATTTCCAAGTATTGACATTTATAGATCTCTACCAAAAAAATCCCCTAATAAAACACTCTGTTCAAAGAGACCCTGTTGTTTTTTCTTGACAACATTTTTTAAAATGATACTATTATAGTCACTTTTATTATTTTCCTTTGTGTAGAAAAAGAGAGAAAAGCTTATTTTATTTGTGGCTAGAAGGTCATCTACCAGGCCCAGTGGAGATATAAGAGGAAGGATCCAAGCCTCCACCATGTATGTTGGTAGCCACTGCCCAGTATCTGTAAATTATTATTATTAACATGTATTTATAGAGCGTCAACATATTGCGCAGTCTGTAAATGACTGGATATGCCCACACCACATACCAGTAGTCCCTGCACCTTTTACATGTGGGGGGAGGGGGATCCTTCCCAATCGGTTGGGGGTAAGGTATTTGGTTGGGGGTAAGGTATGTTCTCAGGAGGAATTTGTATTGAATCAATCTATCCCTGGAACATAGAAGAAACTGGTAAGGGTTGTCAGCTACCTCTCCCCATTGCTCCTCATTCAGGCCCCGGATGTCTATAATTCTTCTGGTAGAGGCCGAGTGAAAGAGGCCCGAGTAGTGGCCATTATAAACACATACAAAATTAAGACTGAAGATATCTTCATTCCCAGACTTTGCTATCAAGGTAAGTTCTGCTATGGTTACTTCTAATGCCCCAAACAGAGCCACAAATATGTGAGGTAGTAGTAGTAGTAGTAGTGGTAAGTATTTGAACATTTGTCGGTTTGGTAAGTTGGTCTTATCTCTGAGGGGTGCCGAGTCCATGAAGCAAGAGTTCGGCATTATATCCCTAATGTATTTAACCTTCTTTGAGGACCAGTACCATATAGCCCTGAGTCATAGAATTGTTGTGAGAGTTCGACTTGGTCCACAAGTGTAAGGCCGGGGACAGAATGGGGGGTTGACCGTAGCCAGTTTTAGGAAAGTCAGCCATGCTATACATGGGCCCTCATACAGGGGAAATGGAGGACAGTCTATTGGGTTTCTGAGAAGTCTGTTTTTCAGCACCTTCTAAGAGGTACTATCTCATTGGGGTTTTCCAGATCCTGGGTCATCCAACAGTTATTGTAGCTAAGTTAGGGAGTCCCAGCCCCCTCAACACAGGGTGTGGACAGGGCAATGTATAAGACTTTTGTTGGGAACCTTCTTGTTCCAGAGGAATGAGCCTATCAGTGGTTTTGCAATAGCTGGCGAGTTGTGAATAACACAGGAGTATTTTGGGAGACCCCACGGTGTGAGGGAGAGAGAGCTCCAGCAGCTATGCAGTTTGGTTATTTACATTATTTTGACCAAACCCCAGAATTTAAAAATATTAATATTCATGGAGTCTGGATTCTGCCACAAGGTAGAGCGGTGTGATGGCGACAGTAAAATCCTTGGCCAGGCCGGGAGTAGCCAATCTCTGGATTGTGGCAAATGTTAGAGGGGCTGCTGTATGATCAGTGACTTAAAGGAGAAGGAAAGCTACTGAAACAGTTTATTGCCCATAGATAAGCCACAATAGTGCAAGTTGTAAGACTTTATTTATTCTGCAGAATGCTTTACCATACCCGAGTAAACCGCTCTAGAAGCTGTTTGTTTAGGATAGAAGCTGCCATATTAGCTTGGTGTGACATCGCTTCCTGCCTGAGTCTCTCCCTGCTCACTCATAGCTCTGGGCTCAGATTACAGCAGAGAAGGGAGGGGGAGAGGAGCAAACTGAGCATGCTCAAGCCCAAGCCCTGGAGGTTTAAGCTGAAAACAGGAAGTCTGATACAGAAGCCCATGAGTACACAATAAATTTGGGTGTTTCTTTTGACAGAGGACTCAGAGCAGCATTACTTTGACGGTTTACTGGTGTATTTATATAGACTTTTCTGATAAAGCTTACTTAATTTTTAACTTAAACACAAAAAAACGCCAATACCTTAGTATGCTGCAATAGGGGTGATCCCAATTTATTCCATGGTGCTATCAGACACTGCAGTTACAATCAAACGTTTCGGGAACACCTTCCAGGGACAGGTGTTCCCGAAACGTTTGATTGTAACTGCAGTGTCTGATAGCACCATGGAATAAATTGGGATCACCCCTATTGCAGCATACTAAAGTATTGGAGTTTTTTTGTGTTTGGATTAATTGCTGGCGTTTGGCTAGGCCAGTGCCAAAGCCTTTTACCCCTTAAATTGAACTTTTTGTGGAAATCGTTAATTTTTAACTTTCCTGGTATAGGATATTTATACTGTACATATTGCACATATGTGAGAGTGGCAGCCAGCGCCCGTGTGGCTAGTCCAGCCCAAGGCACAATAGACATACTATACATTTTCTACTAATAATCTACAACTCACCTCAGGAACGTGACACTTATTTCAAACATCAGCTGAGGGGCTTCTAGGTGGCACCTTTAACAAGTCAACATGGCAATGATTTTAGAAAAGTGAGAACTGGCTCAGCAGAACCCCAGGAGAGATCCCAGTGGAGCCCATTGCCCTAGTGGTGCTGCTGAAAGGCTCATACATTGGGGGGCTGAGGGTTGGCATTGGGAGGTGTGGCCCTTGAGGTTGGGGTATCCGCAGAGCCCAGAGTTGCCCATAATAAGAGCTGCATGCAGTTTAGCTAAGGCACCTTCACTTAGCAACCCACAGGAGTCCAACACTTATGGGCAGATTTATCAAGGCTTGAAGGGAAAATTCGAATTTCAAATTTGAATTTTCAAGTTTTTTTATGGCCAAAAGTGTCAAATTAGACTAGTGACAGGGGCGTATTTATATTAAGGCACCCTAGGGCCTGTGCCTAGGGCGGCAGATTTTGGGTGGCGGCACTTGGGTTCCTATAAATTTATTTTGTAAATTAAAAAAAAAATAATTCGCCCAGCCTCTTCCATGGATTATCATAGGAAATCCGGTGAAAGAGCTGGGGGGCAAGGGGTATGGAGCCAGGCTGGTTGGCGGAAGTGACATCACGTAGGGGCGTGTTTAGGTCTGGTGCCTAAGGCAGCGTCAGACCTAAATACAATCATGACCAGTGAATTGTTAAAATTCGATTTGAGTTTTTTTTTTTTTTTTTAAATCTGATTTCGATAATTTATCATACTCTGGCCCTTTAAAACTCAAATTTGATAATTTGCCACCTAAAACCTGCCGAATTGCTGTTTAAGTCAAAGGGAGACGTTCAGGGATACATTTGGAGTTGTTTGCTGCCTTCCTGACATTTGAGGGGGTTTTTTTGGAGAAAAAAACTCAAATTGAGTTTTTAAAACTTGATTCGATTCGAGTTTTAGGTCGATCCTATTTACCCAAGTTCAGAAATGTAAAATTTTTTGATCAGTTTCAATTGGTCGAATTTTGAATTCATGGGAGTTTTTAAAAAACTCCCATGAATTTGAAATTCGACCCTTGTTAAATCTGCCCCTTTACCAGAATCCACAAATTCACAGAAAGTGCAAATTGGTTTCGCTACAGGGGGATGTACAGTATTACCTAGAAATAAACAAACCTTTTCCTTTCTTGTCCCCACATCGCCATCTAGTGGCAGGGACTGCAATTAACAGTTGGCCGAGGGTATAAACCCATTGCTCTGTTGTTACTTTTGTTTTCTATTACTTTTTTTACTTTCCTTCCAGGCACTCTCCTATTCATCTTCCAGTCTGTTACTGAAACCAGTGGCTGGTTGCTAGGGTTCATCGGACCATAGCAACCAGATATCCGCTGAAATTCCAGACTGGAAAGCCACTGAATTAAAAGGTAAATCATGGTTTAAAAAAAAAAAAAAAAAACGAAGACCAATTGCAAATTGTCTCAAAATATCACTGACTACACTAAAGAAAATATCAGGTGATTACCGGGGATTAACCCTACCTTCAGTATCAACACTTGAGATCTTGCGACATTCAATAGGCCAGCTCTGGAAGGCGCTGTGTGTCAGTTATGGGTGCATGACAGTGCAGTAACATCACAAAGAGCAGGTGCTCTGCACGTGGTGTTGTTTGTTCTCTTACACAACAGCAAGTTGCCTGGTGATATTTAAACCTGATTGGGTGAGCAAACAAGGGAGCGCTGATGTCATCACCAGAGAAGGAAGTTTCCTTGGGTGCGAGAGGGAGAAAGAGGGAAGTTCTGATACGGCCTTTTAACCTCCCCTTAAACAAATGTATCAGGGACAATGATTTTGCAGGAGGGGCTGTGTGTGTGTGTGTAGAACACAGTTACATTTACTTATTCCAATAAACTGCACCCCCAGAGGCACTTCATTCCCCTTAACTTCAGACCCCAGGAGGCACATTTATTCCACTAACTGCAGCCCCAGGAGTCATATTATTCCCCTGAACTGCAGCTACAGGAAGCGCATTATTCCCCTGAACTGCAGCTCCAGGAAGCGCATTATTCCCCTGAACTGCAGCCCCAGGAAGCGCATTATTCCCCTGAACTGCAGCCCCAGGAAGCGCATTATTCCCCTGAACTGCAGCCCCAGGAAGCGCATTATTCCCCTGAACTGCAGCCCCAGGAAGCGCATTATTCCTCTGAACTGCAGCCCCAGGAAGCGCATTATTCCCCTGAACTGCAGCCCCAGGAAGCATATTATTCCCCTGAACTGCAGCCCCAGGAAGCGCATTATTCCCCTGAACTGCAGCCCCAGGAAGCCTATTATTCCCCTGAACTGCAGCCCCAGGAAGCGCATTATTCCCCTGAACTGCAGCCCCAGGAAGCGCATTATTCCCCTGAACTGCAGCCCCAGGAGTCGCATTATGCCCCTGAACTGCAGCCCCAGGAGTCGCATTATGCCCCTGAACTGCAGCCCCGGGAGTCGCATTATGCCCCTGTTATGTCCCAGATTAACTAAAAGAGAAAGACGTCAACAAAACCCAATGTGAGTAGGGGGTGTTTCATTACTATTTGGCCTAGTTCCTGGGTAGAGTTTGTAGGTTTGCCAATTTATTAGAAAAAAATAAGATTTTAGGACACGGTTACAGTAACTACAGGAATTCTAGCCCTGGCATAAAGGAAATATCACAGTGTGACAAGCTTGAGTTCCATGGCCAAGGACTGATTTACTGTACAATGGGAACAACTGGCTCTGATCAGTTTATTAGGACGTCCTTTAGCAGCTACATTTGTGCCTTTGCACATCAACAAGTTGCCCTGGTGACATTTAAGCTTGACTGGGAGTTTAAACAAGGGACAGCGAAGTTCATTAGCAGAGAAGGAAGTTGTGTTTCCTTTGGTGCCACCCGGGGGAATGAGGGCAATTCCATGCTCTATAAATACCGCTGGGCCCAAAGGTGCAAGTTCCGATATACACAGGTCCAGCACACGCAAACAGGGCTACTACACTAACATACAACAGCAACACGTTGGAGGCATTTAAGAACCCCCCCCCAAACAAATAAACCAGTGCTCAACTGCAGTTAAAAGCATAAGCAGCATTTGCCTTGCACCACCCGTCTGCTTATTCCTAGTAACTGTGACAGCAGCCAATCAGCAGGCTCGATTTACTTGTCATACGTTAAAAGCAAAATCTTAAAATATGTAATGATACAAGAAACTAAATCTTAATATTCTGCAACGTCTGCTTTATATTTGATTTTATTCTGTGTTTCCCCAAGTCTCTTACAGAAACATATAAAGTGTCGGTGGATTCATTTGCACCATATATATAGGAGCAAAAACTCCCACAATACATTCTTCCCTGGACATTTATACAAGTCCATGTAATTGACCATCTTTATAAGTAACAGGAATAGCCCTGGGCTACAGTTTATTACAAACAAACATCATCGCCACCTAGTGGAGAATCACAGGCTGTGCCGTTATATAGAAGAAACGCAGCAGTGGAAGAAGCTCCCTCCTTCTGTAGAAATGTAAAGAATTGTTTTATGTACATTGTGTTTAAATGGGAGATCAAACTGGTCTCTTTACGCTGTGGACACTAAAGGGCAGATTTATCAACGGTTGAATTGAAAATTTTAATTATTTTATGGTCAAAACTGTCAAATCCAACTAGAGAGTTATTCAAATTTGATTCGAGTTTTTTTTTTAAAAACTCGAATTCGATTTTCAAGATTTAGCATACTTTTGCCCTTTATGAAATCTACTTCGACTATTCGCCACCTAAAACCTGCCAAATTGCTGTTTAAGTCAATGGGGTATATTTATCAGCCACTCTCCATTCATTTCTATGGGATTTTGAAAGGTGTATTTATCAAAGGATGAACTTTCTCTTTCATCCATTGATGATATTGAATCATCCTTCCGAGTCCTACCCGAAGGCATGGGCTCCGTTGCCCAAGCTGTTCCCAGCTACCGCCAGCGAACAGCTCGAACGGGTGGGTCCCCCTTCGCCGAAGCTAGGGAGGGCCCACCACCCCGCCCCCCCAAAGGGTTTTGGGGACGTTTGGACTCCCCTTCGCCGAAGCTAGGGGGAGTCCCGTCTACCCTGGGTTCTGCCGAAGCTTCCCCCAGGGCGTGTCATGGCCTGCGAGTCCAGCCAAAAGACCGTGACCCCATCCAGGGTGCTCAAACCAGACACAAAAAGGGTGCTGGAGTGGGCGGTGCAAGGCCATTGGTTGCCTTTTGCAAGGCTCTGGTTGGCAGCCAGAAAAAGAAAAGACTTCCCGCCCACCTAATGGCAAGGGCAAAGGAAGTGAAGCTTGATTAAGCATGGTTGCATGTGCATCTCCCCTGACTCAAAATGCAAGTCAGGGGCCACCCTCATGGGAGCACAGCGGCCCAGCTTTCATCAAGCTTCTGCTTCTCAGCCTAGTCCAGAGGACCAATGGTTTCTCCGTTCTTCAGATAGGATCATTAGAACAGATACTCCTCTTTGGTCTTGCCAGCCAGAGGACCAAGTGGTTCCAAAGGTACTACACTTGATCTTAGCCAAAAGGCCGAGAAGCGTTCATCCATTGATACTCTTTTAAAAATCCCATAGAAATGAATGGAGAGTGGCTGAATTTCACTCAAGAGGCGACCTCTAACTTCACTCTTTGATAAATATAGGGATGCACAGAATCCAGGATTTGGTTCGGGATTAAGCCTTTTTCAGCAGGATTGGATTCGGCCGAATCCTTCTGCCCGGCCGAACTGAATTTGCATATGCAAATTAGGGGCGGGGAGGGAAATCTCATGATTTTTTGTGACAAAACAAGAAAGTAAATATGTTTTCCCCTTCCCAACCCTAATTTGCATATGCAAATTAGGATTACGTTTAGTATTCGGCCGAAACTTTCATGAAGGATTCGGGGCTTCGGCCGAATCCAAAATAGTGGATTTGGTGCATCCCGAGATAAATATTTCCCAATGTGAGACGTCCAGGGATCAATTTGGAGTTGTTTGCAGCCTTCCTGACATTCAAGTTTTTTCCAGAGAAAAAACTGGAATCCATTTTTTTAAATTCGAATCTAATTCGATTTGAGTTTTCGGGTCGATTACATTCATTCGAGTTTAATTTTTTTTTTTTCGAAGTCAAATTTCTAATTCATGGGAGTTTAGGGGAGTTTTTAAAAACTCGAAAATTCGATCTTTGATAAATATGAACTGTAAGTTCCCCATAAATATGTTCTTTGTATTTATATTGTAAGTATAAAAGAATTAGTAATAGTAGTGCAATAAGGAATGCTTTGTTACAAGTCTGTTATCCTGGGCAGGGAAGCTGGCATTCTCTTTATTCTAAATACGGAAATCATTAGAGAAAGCCCAGAGCCCTTAAAGACAGGTCAGTAATCAGCAGCACGGCCAGTGCCCAATCCCCACCTTTCTAGAAGACAATTCTTCTTTGTTCAAAACTCATCTTTAATACTGAACTGCGGCTGGTCGTCAGGTTTAAAGTTGGAATTGGGGCTCCCGTCTTCATTGAGTATACGCCGCGCTGTGTAACCAACGATCGGGTATTTCTTCTTGTAAACGTTCTCAAAAATATCATCCAAGGACTTCAGCTCGTCTTCCGTGAGCCCTGCCTAAAGGGGTTCAAGAGACGGCAGTTGTAAAAATATAGTATTGGCCAAACAACGGCATCTAAGGGGGGACCCCAAGCCAATAATCAGATGACATAGGGGAACCTATTGGAAGAGGACACCTTCTAAAACCACATTCGGTCCTTGCCTAATGGGATATACCAAGTTTCCCCAGACAGGGAGACCACTGCATTGGACACCTAAAAGGGGTTAATCACCTTTAAATCAACTTTTAGTATAACGCAGACAGTGACATTGTGAGACAAGTTGTAATTGGTTTTTGTTTTTTTTATTATTTGTGGTTTTTGAGTTATTTAGCTTTTTATTCAGCAGCTCTCCAGTTTGTAATTTCAGCCATCTGGTTGCTAGGGTCCACATTTCCCTAGCAACCATTTATTGATATGAATAAGAGACTGGAATATGAATAGGAGAGGGTCAGAATAGAAAGACGAGTAATAAAAAGTAGCAATAACAATAAGGGTCGAATTTTGAATTGAAAAAACTTCGGAATTTGAATTCAAAAAGACCAGTGGAGGTTTAATTTATTTTTTTGGTCAAATAGGTACGGTTTCGATCGAATAGGTTCGTATTCTGCCAAATTCGAATCAAAGAAATAGCGCATTCGATCGAATTAGATTCAATGTTTTTTCACAAAAAAACTTTGATTATTCAAAATCCACCAATTGACTCCAAATAGGTTCTATGAGGTCCCTCATAGGCTAAAACAGCAATTCGGCAGGTTTTAGATATGCGAATGGTCGAAGTCAAATTTACAAATTTGAATCGAATTTGGACCATTCCCTAGTCGAAGTACACAAAAAATAGCTTGAAAATTTTTGAAATTTTTTCATTCGAAAATTCACCTCGACCTTTGATAAACCTGCCCCTAAATGTGTAGCCTTACAGAGTATTTGTTTTTTTATATGGGGTCAGTGACCCCTATTTGGAAAGAGACAGAAGGCAAATAATCCAAAAAAACTATTGAAAAAAAACCGGACAGTTGAAAAGTAGCTTAGATAACATATAACATACTAAACGTTAACTCAAAGGTGAACCACCCCTTTAAACGGCTGATAAACTTCCCAGTCAAGACAACCAATGACAGCCCTTGCTTTATCATCTTCAACCATTTTTCATGTTTTTTTTTTGGTGATGACAGTAGGGTCTACAGAGATATAGGATTTTAGTATCCATAACACATGTTGATCCAAAAGAACAAAATGCCCAACTATTCCAGATGAAAAATCCCATTACTGTATAAGGCTACCACGAAAAACACCTGATTTAAAGGGCACCTATTATTGGAAAATCACCCCCCCCCCACTGGAGGTGTGCAGTTTTGGGTAGTGTTATGCCTTTAACAACGAGAGGGAGCTCCTATGTATGGCGGCCATGTTTGCTGACATGAATGCACTCATTCAAACAGACACTCTTATGTTTAGAGTCTCAACATGGCTGCACTAGCCTCACTGCTGGGAGTAGCATAGCACTCGCTACAAGCAATTTTGGGGCAAAATAGCACTGTTTCCTTCTCCCCCGTGGATTGCAGACTCCAGTGGGGGTAACAATTTTACTATGGTAAAATATCAGAAAGTGCACAAGCAAGAGGCAAATTGTGAGGAATCACCATTCCAAGTTTATAGTGGGGATATTACAGTAAAAAATACAGATTCTGCTCTGGTTCTTTCCCTGTGCATCTTCATACTACAAAACCAAACGACCATGTCCTTACTGTATCATGGGTGAGATCCGCTGGATCCAGTGACATCTTTGCGACTGCCCGTGTTGAGTCCTTTCCTGCCAGCGCATTGTATGGAGCTCCTTTTCCATAGAACTCTGGTGAAATAACAATGAAATACACAGTCATCATCTCTGACATCCACCAGCTATTGCTGTAGGGGCAACAAATACCTATGGCTAAAGTAAAGTGTCTTTACACCCCTTAAAAATTATATTCTGTGCAATCTTTGTTATTCTGACAAAAGTGCCTTATTAAGTTGCGTTTATTCAGCAGCTGCCATGCTCCAAGGTTAAAGAAGATGTTTGCCTTTAAATTAACTTTTAATATGATGTTGAGAGTGAGTGATATGCTGAGACAGTTTGTTTATTAGATGGGGTCGGTGACCCCCATTTGAAAGCCTAAAAGAGTCAGAAGAAGGCAAATAATTCAAAAAGTATAAACAAATAAATAATGAAGAACTAGTCAAAAGTTGCTTGGATTTAGCCATTCTATAACATACTAAAAGTTAATTTAAAGATGAACCTCCGCTTTAAAGGTGGTGCACAGCATCAATGGAATTATCAACCACTGAGATTAAAGAAGTAACAAGGTAATCACTGTGGGGGGGCGGGGGTGACTATCAAATGGAATAGGTGCCCCCTCCATGGATTTTAATCGCTAAACTCAGACCCCAGGCCTCTGCTCCTCTTCACTAAAAACTGCACCAGCCTGGAGCACTATTGTAGAGAAGGCCAACATGTAACCCTGAGGCTTTGCACCTCTTCCTAAATGAAAAATAATTGGCCCAAAGAGCTTTTCTTCAGAAAGCAGCGGTGCCATTTTTCTAGCATTTCCATCTCTCCCCGCATCCCCATCTTCCCCCATGTCTCCATCTCTCCCCATCTCTCCCTACGTCCACATCTCTCCTCGCATCCCCATCTCTCCCTGCGTCTCCATCTCTCCCTGCGTCTCCATCTCTCCCTGCGTCTCCATCTCTCCCTGCGTCTCCATCTCTCCCTGCGTCTCCATCTCTCCCTGCGTCTCCATCTCTCCCTGCGTCTCCATCTCTCCCTGCGTCTCCATCTCCCTGCGTCTCCATCTCTCCCGTGTCTCCATCTCTCCCGTGTCCCCATCTCTCCCGTGTCTCCATCTCTCCCGTGTCTCCATCTCTCCCGTGTCTCCATCTCTCCCTGCGTCCACATCTCTCCCTGCGTCCACATCTCTCCCCGTGTCTCCATCTCTTGTCTCCATCTCTCCCAGCATCTCCAGTCCTCATCTCCCCTGTGCCCCCCATTTCCCACGTGTCCCCATCTCCTCATCTCTCCCGCTTCCCCCTGTTGGAGTCAGGAAGGAATTTTTCCCCCTTTGAGGCAAATTGGAGAGACTTCAAATGGGGTTTTATTTGCCTTCCTCTGGATCAACTGGGAGTTAGGCAGGTTATATATAAACTTAAGGTTGAACTTGATGGATGTGTGTCTCCTTTTTACCAATGTGACTATGTTACTAACTATGTACTAACAGACACTGAGGGTTCATCAGGTGAAATGGTCACTGAACTGGAGCTGAGGGAGTGGCACTGGGAGTTATAGTCGGATGCTCCAGGTTGCATTATAAACAACAGGCTCCACATGAAACAAGGATTTCCCTGCTGGACTGACTATATCACTGCTGTTTTATTTATCTGAAGTCACAACTGAATGGCCATTACCTCTCCCCGCAGACACGTCGAATACTGTCCCTTTCACTGCCATGTAGATTGGCTGCTCATCCTTGAAGGGAAAGAGAAAGAAGTGAATTAGTCCCCTGACAATTTCCCCTCAATGCAAGACTTGGGCTTTTATCAACTACATTTCCAGCATCCTCTGTCAGAAACCCCTGGCACCTTAGTCACTGTATAGTCACTACATATTCACTGTATATTCACTACATAGTCACTGTATAGTCACTGAAAAGGCACTGTATAATCACTGTATATTCACTAAATAGTCACTGTATAGACACTGCATAGTCACTGTACAGACACTGTATATTCCCTACATATTCACTGTATAGTCACGGTATATTCACTGTAAATTCACAACATAGTCACTGTATATTCACTACATTGTCACTGTATATTCACTGTATAGTCACTGTACATTCACATTATAGTCAGTGTATATTCAGTACATAGTCACTGTATAGTCACTACATATTCACTGCATAGTCACTGTATATTCACTACATAGTCACTGTATATTCACTACATAGTCACTGTATTGTCACTGCATAGTCACTGCATATTCACTACATAGTCACTGCATATTCACTACATAGTCACTGCACTGTATATTCACTGTATAGTCACTGTATTGTCACTGCATAGTCACTGCATATTCACTACATAGTCACTGCATATTCACTACATAGTCACTGCATATTCACTACATAGTCAGTGCACTGTATATTCACTACATAGTCACTGTATAGTCACTACATATTCACTGTATATTCACTACATAGTCACTGTATAGTCACTACATATTCACTGTATAGTCACTACATATTCACTGTATAGTCACTGCGTAGTCACTGCATAGTCACTACATATTCACTGTATAGTCACTGTATATTCACTGTATAATCACTGTATATTCACTAAATAGTCACTGTATAGACACTGCATAGTCACTGTATAGTCACTACATATTCACTGTATAGTCACTGCGTAGTCACTGCATAGTCACTGCATAGTCACTACATATTCACTGTATAGTCACTGTATATTCACTGTATAATCACTGTATATTCACTAAATAGTCACTGTATAGACACTGTATAGACACTGCATAGTCACTGTATAGACACTGTATATTCCCTACATATTCACTGTATAGTCACTGTATATTCACTGTAAATTCACAACATAGTCACTGTATATTCACTACATTGTCACTGTATATTCACTGTATAGTCACTGTACATTCACTACATAGTCAGTGTATATTCACTACATAGTCACTGTATATTCACTACATAGTCACTGTATATTCACTGTATAGTCACTGCATAGTCACTGTATATTCACTACATAGTCACTGCACTGTATATTCACTACATAGTCACTGTATATTCACTACATAGTCACGGTATAGACACTGCATAGTCACTGTATATTCCCTACATATTCACTGTATAGTCACTGTATAATCACTGTTTAGTCACTGTATATTCACAACATAGTCACTGTATATTCACTACATTGTCACTGTACATTCACTTTATAGTCACTGTACATTCACTTTATAGTCAGTGTATATTCACTACATAGTCACTGTATATTCACTGCATAGTCACTACATAGTCACTGCATAGTCACTGCATAGTCACTGTATATTCACTGCATAGTCACTGCATAGTCACTGCATAGTCACTGTATATTCACTCTATATTCACGGTATTGTCACTGCATAGTCACTGTATATTCACTGCATAGTCACTGTATATTCGCTACATAGTCACTGTATTGTCACTGCACTGTATATTCACTACACGGTCACTGTATAGTCACTGTATAGTCACTACATAGTCACTGTATTGTCACCGCATAGTCACTGTAGAGTTACTACATATTTACTACATAGTCACACTGCATAGTCACTGCATAGCCGCACTGCATAGTTACACTGCAGTCACATTGTCTAGTCACTGCATAGTCGCACTGCATAGTCGCACTGCTGGTCGCACTGCATTGTCACACTCCATAGTCACTGTAGCCATTACTGCATAGTCACACTGCATAGTGTCACTGCATAGTCACTGCATTGTCACACTCCATAGTCACACTCCATAGTCACTGTAGTCTAGGTATCTGTATAGTCACATTGTCTAGTCACTGTATAGTCACACTGCATAGTCACACTGCATAGTCGCACTGCATAGCCGCACTGCATAGCCACACTGCATAGCCACATTGTCTAGTCACATTGTCTAGTCACACTGCATAGTCGCACTGCATTGTCGCACTGCATTGTCACACTCCATAGTCACTGTAGTCATCACTGCATCACTGTATTGTCACTGCACTGTATATTCACTACATGGTCACTGTATAGTCACTGTATAGTCACTACATAGTCACTGTATTGTCACTGCATAGTCACTGCATAGTCACTGTAGAGTTACTACATATTTACTACATAGTCACACTGCATAGACACTGCATAATTACACTGCATAGTCACATTGTATAGTCACTGCATAGTCGCACTGCATTGTCACACTGCATTGTCACACTCCATAGTCACTGTAGTCATCACTGCATAGTCACACTGCATAGTGTCACTGCATAGTCACACTGCATAGTCACTGCATTGTCACACTCCATAGTCACTGTAGTATAGTCTAGGTATCTGTATAGTCACATTGTCTAGTCACTGTATAGTCACACTGCATAGTCACACTGCATAGCCGCACTGCATAGCCGCACTGCATAGTCACACTGCATAGTCACACTGCATAGTCACTGTAGTCATCACTGCATATTCACACTGCATAGTGTCACTGCATAGTCACACTGCATTGTCACACTCCATAGTCACACTCCATAGTCACACTCCATAGTCACTGTAGTCTAGGTATCTGTATAGTCACATTGTCTAGTCACTGTATAGTCACACTGCATAGTCACACTGCATTGTCACACTGTCTAGTCATTGTCTAGTCACTGTATAGTCACTCTGCATAGTCACACTGTATAGTCACTGCATAGCCACACTGCATGGTCACTGAATATTCACTACATAGTCACTGCACTGTATATTCACTACATGGTCACTTTATAGTCACTTTATAGTCACTGTATAGTCACTGTATAGTCACTGTAGAGTCACTGCATAGTCACTGTAGAGTCACTACATAGTCACTGTAGAGTCACTACATAGTCACTGAATATTCACTGTATAGTCACACTGCATAGTCACTGCAGTCACACTGCATAGTCACATTGTCTAGTCACTGTATATTCACTGCATAGTCACACTGCATAGTCACTGTATAGTCGCACTCCATAGTCACTGTAGTCATCACTGCATAGTCACTCTGCATAGTCACACTGTAAAGTCACGGCACAGTCACACTGTAGTCACACGGTATAGTCACACTGTAGTCACACGGTATAGTCACACGGTATAGTCACTGTATAGTCACACGGTATAGTCACACGGTATAGTCACACGGTATAGTCCCTGTATAGTCACTGTATAGTCACACGGTATAGTCACACTGTAGTCACACGGTATAGTCACTGTATAGTCACACGGTATAGTCACACGGTATAGTCACTGTATAGTCACACGGTATAGTCACACGGTATAGTCACTGTATAGTCACACGGTATAGTCACACGGTATAGTCACTGTATAGTCACACGGTATAGTCACACGGTATAGTCACTGTATAGTCACACGGTATAGTCACACGGTATAGTCACTGTATAGTCACACGGTATAGTCACTGTATAGTCACACGGTATAGTCACACGGTATAGTCACACGGTATAGTCACTGTATAGTCACACGGTATAGTCACACGGTATAGTCACACTGTAGTCACACGGTATAGTCACTGTATAGTCACACGGTATAGTCACTGCAGACGCTCAGTTTTCGTCCTAAATGGGAAACTGCTCGGTCTCTGCTCCTTTCTTCTACCCGGGGTTGGACAATCACAGGGACATTCACAATAAAGCGTAGCCATCATCATGTGATTTGCTGTAACCAATGAGAGCAGCCCGTCTCTGACAGACTAGCGCCGAGCACTTGCCTTCTCCCCATTGTAAGTGGATAAATCGTTCTCAGTGAAAAGCCGGACAGGTTTGTGCTGCGGGTCGGGCTGCTCGGGCTCCTCAGAGGCAGAATTCAGCAGCACAAAGCACAGTAGAAGCGCGCACCGACCCAGCTCCTTATACACCGGCATCTCGGAATCTATTTCCGGGATGAGGGCTGTGGAGAACTTTTCTTAGCGTGAAGCCCCGCCCAACAATCCCAGCATGCACCGCTCTCACTCTCCAGTGGTCAGTCAGTAGTGTGAGGGCTGCTGTGTGGAGAGTGTGTGTAGGCTGCGGTCAATGATAGAAACAAGTGTTTCCCAGGAATTAGTGACAGTTATTTTATTTTTGTGATTAAACAAAACACATGATCCAGTCTTACTAGTGAACAACTGATTTTTGAATAAAAACAGAAAATCTTTTAAAGGGGAAGTTGTACAATGTGTTGCCTCTATTTTCTGAGATGTGTCACCCAGTGACTTTTACCTGCGCCCCTTTGATGCCCAAACCAGACAGACCAACCCTGTTCAGTGAAAAGTAATGTCAGTCAGCACAAATAGTCCGGGAGAGTTGCCTTGTGTCTGGGACAGGATGGTACATAAGTAATCCTGACGTGCTGCGTCTTAAAGGGTAAATAATATACAAATGAGGGGTTTGCGCGCTCTAAATAATATACAGACAAAAGGCCATGGCTCTAAATGTACAAATCTCATCACCGCATGAAATAGGCCCTTAAAAAGTGACTGAATTCGTTTCCATGGTGACAGTTCATTCTAATTCCAGCACCAAACAATAATTGTTCCCTTTACTAATAACGAGGCGCTATTCAGCAACAACCCGCACTAGTAAGGGTCACGTGACTGGCGAGGCTGTGGAGAGACTACATTTCCCAGCGGGCTTCGCGGCAAGAGACCGGCCAGCGAGATGCGCGCGCAGCTGGAAATGCTTCTGGGCTGGAGTGCGAGTTGCCGGAGTAAAGTGAGAAGAGCCCGTGAGGCAGATGCAACGGCACATACCATTCTGCTTGGTGCAGGGGGGAGAAACCAGCCGGGACCCCGTACTTGTAACCCCCTGACAAGTCATGGAAGCGATAAGGAAGGAGCTGTCCCGGTCGTACCAAGAGGTACAGTCCAGTAGTGATAGAGAAACAGAGAGATCAGTCGTGTCCTGTCAGGGATGGTGTTGCCCGGGGGGCACTGATAGTAATGGAGGGAGGGGCAGGAAGGACTTTCCCAAGGGCCCCACAACCACTAAAAGGGCCCCTAATATGTAAAGAAGCTTTTTTTGTGTAACAATTGTTAGATCTTTGCACAAAGTACATCTGGGAGTCCCTCCTGCAATTGCCACTGTATCCTCCCTCCCCTGCTGAGAGTTGCAGTTCAACTACAGACCAGCAAGGTGCCCCCTCCTGATTCATATCTTCTTCCCCTTTAAATGGGACTTCCAGGGGCCCCTCTTCTCTAAATTGGCCCTAAACCCCCAGCGCCATGGACTGAACCAGCCAGTCATGAGACTCATCCCCTCACCTCCACCAACCTCAGGGTGTCAGTAAGTTGCCTTTTACTAAATAGCCTCAGGAGTCAGAACCGACAGTGCTGAGAATATAAACAGCTGGACAGATGCTGCTGCTATTAGTAATATTTACACTCACAAGTAAGTTTTAATGCAGTTACTGTCCCATGGGAATGGGCTGAGTGGGGTGTAGTTGCTGCTGGGGCACGTGATTAGGATGAGCTGAGGGAAGTGGAGAGAGAGTCGTTTCCCGGCACGTGCTGAGCAGGAAGGAGCAGGAATTGGCACTTGGAGTTGCCATTTGAGGACACGGATGTAAAGCTAAACATCAACTATGTACTGGTTGTACTGCTGCCTGCACAGGGCCCCACACTATAGACCTTTGTCTGCTACTGCTGCTGGTGATGATGATGGGAAATACCATCTGCTCATGCCCTTCCTTGGCCAGTGCTTTCAGCACCCGCATGTGTAGAAATGAGAAGCATTTGTTTTGGCCTGAAGGTGGCTTATTTATATATATATATATATATATATATATATATATATAGACTTTTATGCCTCAACTGCCTGTTTGTTTAAGGCAACATTAACAGAAGATTCCAGTGCAGATGTTAAAATGTGATGTATTATGTTATGCAGCTCAACGACGAAACAGATCCAATTGCAAGAGATCCAGAGGGGGCGCAGGAGGAGGAGCAGGAAGAAGCTGCGTCCGCTGTTATACCCGGTATGTCTTTAAATACAGTCATTACTGCCGCTTGCTTTCTTGTCCATTGTACCGGCATCCAACTATTATGTACTGAAGATGCCATATTGCTTGACTGAAGCATCATTTAAGGGCTAGTTCACTTTAAATTAACTTTTAGTATAATGTAGACTTAGGGGTTTCTGCTACACTTTGCAATTGGTCTTAATTGTTCTTTTATTTTCTGTGGTTTTTCTGTTATTTAGCTTTTTGTCCAGCAGCTGTCTGGTGCTAGGGTTTTATTTAAATATTAAAGGAGAAATATAGGATAAACAATTATGTGGGCAATTTTGTATAGAGGTATGGGACCTGCTTTTCAGAATGCTCAGGACCTGGGGTTTTCTGGTTAACGGATCTTTCACTCCTTAAGCCTACTAGAAAATCATGTAAACATTAAATAAACCCAATAGGCTGGTTTTGCCTCCAATAAGGATTAATTATATCTTAAGGTGGCCATACACGGGCAGATAAAGCTGCCGATATCGGTCGTTTGCACCGATTTGACAGCTTATCTGCCCGTGTGTGGGGGCTTCCGACGGGTCTTCCCGATCGATATCTGGCCACGATATCGATCGGAAAGGTTGGATTTTTACCCGACCGACCCGTCGGAGCCGCTTGGCGCATCGTAATTCGATCGTTCGGCCGTTCCGCTCGAATTACCCCCGATATAGCCACGCAGTTTAGTGGCATATCGGGGAAAGATCCGCTCGTTTGGTGATGTCGCCAAACGAGCGGATCTTTAAGTCTATGACCACCTTAAGTTGGGATCAAGTACAAGCTACTCTTTTATTATTACACAGAAAGGAATTTATTTTTAAAAATATGGATAAAATGGGGTCTATCGGAGACAGCCTTTCTGTAATTTGAAGCATTCTGGATAACGGGTTTCCAGATAACGGATCCCATACCTTTACTATATGGTATTGGTTTCACATTGTTCTAAAAATTCTTTAAAAATTGCACCATTTATTTGACTGGTCCCTGTCCATATTTCAAATGAGGGGTGGGCGTGTCCGAACGGTCCCTGCCAGAAGTACAGTAAAATGGGGAACAGCCAATCACAGCCCTGCAGTAACACAAGCAAAGACAGACTTCAGTTCCCTATCAGGTTTTCTAGATGCTGATTGGTTCCTGTCCTACAGTGCCGTGAGCAGAGTGCCACCAGCTTCCATGCACAGCCTGGGAAAGGAGGCAGCAGGAAGTGGAACAGATGGGCGGGACTAGTAGGGTTTTGCATAGATATTCAATATTATATATTCAATAAAGTAACCAGAAACTCAACTTTTTGAAGCCCATTTCTTCTACAGCCAGGATAATGCTGCAGCAAAGGCCCAACAATGGAATTATTGCCTTGGGCCGACCAGAGCTTGAATTCCCAAATGGTAATGGGCAGCTGCTGTGGCCCGACTACTACACTCACCCCCCATTCATAAAGTAAAGAATTTATGGGTACTTAATAAAAATGACACTTTCCTGTGGGCTACAGTCTGGGTGCATTCCATGGATCTCTATGTGCAGATCTGATCGTTGTATTACAGTGAGGCCTAGGGGTTATTTATCAAAATTTGAATTTTCTGGGTTTTTTTAGAATAAAAAAGTCCAAACCAGAATCCACGATGTGACCTTATTTATTATTTAAAAATTTTTTTTAAAAAAGCACCATTAGATTGGGGGAAAAACTCGATAAAATAAAGCGAAAACCTGAATCGTACAATTTTTTTGGGCTTTTTCCTGAAAAGTCAGAATTTTTGGATTTTTGCCTGAAATAGTCAGATTTTAGGACTAATTCCATCGCAAACCACAAAAACTTTCAAACAGGATAGGAACCTCTGCCATTGACTTATATATAACCTCGGCAGGTCTGAGATGCAGGATTTTCGGATTCTGACTTTTTGCATCCTCGGGGGAAGTCCTGCAGCGGGTCGGGTACCCGCAGGTTACCCGCAAAAACCAGCGGAACCCTGCGGGTTGCAGATAGAAGTTTCAGGAACAGGTATAGACGCGATTCTCCTTTTTTTGTGATCACACCCGCTTCCAATGATGTCACTTCCGGTTTACAACTACAGCACTTCCTGTTTTAATCCTTTTTTTCTGATCACGGCAACTTCTAATGACGCCACTTCCGGTTTACAATGGCAGCACTTCCTGTTTCTTGATGGTCATCGGTCGCGAATCGGGTTGTGGATAAGGTACTTGCGGGTCGGGTCAGGTAGCGGGTCCCAGCGGGTAAGTATGCGGGTTACGGGTGTGGGTAGTGGTTCGGGTCGAGTCCGCACAGGACTCTACCTCGGGGTATAATAAATCTTGAAAAATGCAATTTTTTTTTCCACTAAAAACTCTGATTTTATAGTTTCAGGCATATGGACTTTATTACCCCTAGTGTAATCATGGCGTCCTATTGCTTTGCAGACAGGGATTCGGATAGGAGCAACACTCGGGTGCGTTTCAGCAGAACCTGCCTGAAGAACGTCTTCTCCGTTTTGCTCATCTTCGTGTATCTGCTCCTAATGGGCGTGGCGGTTTTCCTCGTGTATCAGACCATCACCGACTTCAGGGATAAACTGAAACATCCGGTCATGTCCGTGTCGTATAAAGAGGTGAACGTGTACGATGCTCCCGGTAAGTGGGACCTTCCTAAATCTACTGATCTGAGATGAGATGCAATACGGTGTAAAGTGAGTTGTGCTTCGATATTGGCTGCCTATTTATACTGCCCGGCCTTTCCCTTTCAGAGACAACTGGAACTTCTTTAGGTTTCATGGACGAAGCTTTACAATTTCTTTAAAGGAAATGGAAAGTCACAAGACTTTCCTCTTTTCGCTAACTTAACTGCTGATTGTGGCTGGTCAATCAAGTAAACAGCAGGTGGCACTGGAGACAGGATAAAATGGTGTAAACGTTGGCACGGAAATATGTAATAATAATATGGAAAGTCACCTGATACATGCCCATTTTGTGCCAGGACATCAGGGTGATACTACCTACTGTTCTTCCTGTATTAGTTGGAGGCTGTAAAGAACCTCAGCAGGAACCTTGATATGAAATTCTGCTCCAGGCATTGTCAGACAGATGTGACAGTTGGACCTTGGTTCTATCTCTAGAGACCGGGGGTTCTGTTTATTGTAGTCCAACGGTTGGGAACAGATTCATATTACGCAACCTCTTTGTATCCACCTTGTGGTGTTTGGAAGTTGCAGCCTCACCCATTTGTCTAAATCATTTTTATTACACATGCTTTATGCATCGGGAGTAAGGATTCTGATGGGTGTTAGTGCTTTGCACCACTGCTGAGCTGCACTGAGCACTAACACCCCATTAAACACAATGGTGTTCTACTGCTCAATGCTATTTATTTTCTACGGTAAGGGGCAGATTTATTAATGGTCGAATTGAAAATTCAAATTTTTTATGATCAAAACTGTCAAATTCAACTAGGGAATTATCCAAACTCGGATTGAGTTTTTTTTAAAAAAAAAATTCTAATTAGATTTTCAAGATATCAAATTCTGGCCCTGAAAGAATTTGACTATTCGCCACCTAAAGCCTGCCATAGTATAAGTCAATGGGAGACGTCCAGTGAGCAATTTGGAGTTGTTAGTAGCCTTCCTGTTCCATGTTTTTTGGAGAAAAAAACTCGAATTGTGTTCGGTCGAAACAAATTCGATTAGAGTTAAATATATTCAATTTTTTTTAAACATTTTTTTTTTTGGAGAAAAAACTTGAATCCAGTATGGTCAAAACAAATTTGATTCTAGTTATTGAGTCTGTAAAATTAGTCTGAGTTTGATATATTTTTTTTTTTTTTTTTATAAATAACCCCCTGTCGAATTGAGTATAGTTGAATTTAATAGAGTTTAAAAAAAAAACACATTAATTCAAAATTTGATCTTTAATAAGTGAGCCTCCCCATCTGTCAATTTGTACAGAATCCAGAAATCCCATGTCTGTAAATCCTTCTGGTCCCCCCCATAATCGGTTAACGAGCAAGGAGGATTGTGGGAGTTGTAGTTTTGCAACCAGTGACGAAGCCTTTGCTACTTTCCCTTGATAACTGTTCTTTCTTATGTTTACGTAAGGGCCACAGTCGAAGGTTTATGGGTTAAGATAATGACTTTCACTTTGTCACCCGCTTATCTAATAATGTAACACATGTAATAAGCCTTACTATAGCTTGTTTAAAGGGGAAGCTGTACCTAAAATTAACTGACTGCACATAATCCATATGAAATGATGTCTGATCGGGGTGTAATGTTAGAGGCATTTGCTGGGCTGTGACTATTGTAGTCATGTATTTGCTCCACGTCGGTGGTTTTAAACCAGATTTTATGTGAGTGGGGTTGGAACAAACGTAGGCCAATCAAAAGTTGAGATTTTTTGCAGAGCCTTATGGGAGTTGCACAATTTGTGATCAGTGAGACCTTTATTAGAAGGTTTGTCTGCTGCTACTGCAGGGATCTCTATCAGATATCTGTATTATAAAAAGCCCGATGCATAAGTATGTGCACTCGCCAGTATTCAGTTTATGTAGGCCTATTCACGGGCAAGGAGGATTGTGGGAGTTGTAGTTTTGCAACCAGTTACTAAGCCTTGCTACTTTCCCTTGATAACTGCTCTTTCTTATGTTTACGTCAGGACCGCAGTCCAATTTATTGGGTTGAGTTAATGTATACGGACACCGTGTTTGGTGTAAATGTTTTATAACAGGGTTATTATACTGCCCCAGCAGCACCCGTATCATGTGACCTGACTTGCTCTGAATAATTCACACCAAAGCTTCTCCCTGTCTCTGACTACAAACAATGATCCTTTTTGCTGAATAAAATGCCGTACGGGAAGCACTGAGCTGAATTCAATCTTTCCATAGTTACATATTAAGTTATACACAAGTCCCTCGAGTTCAACCTTTTACGTACAACTCATGGAAAACTGAGTCGGAAAAGATTCGGCCAATGTTCCTGGTGCCACAGGGATCTTAGAAGGAATGTGACAGTGGATCAGTTTCGGGGGAAGAGCTGTCTGGGTCAGTTTGGGAGTCAGGGCCAATTAATGAAATAATTATGGATTAGACTAAGGGGCTGATTTATCAAGGGTCGAATTGAAAATTCGAATTTTTAAAACTGAATTGCGAGTTTATTTTAGTGTAAGTCGACTAGGGAATAGTCCAAATTCAATTCGAATTTAAAAAAAAAATTCAAAATTCTAATTTTGAAATTTATCATGCACTGTCCCTTTAAGAATTCGACTATTCGCCACCTAAAACCTGCCGAAATTGGTGTTTTAGCCTATGGGGGGACCTCCTACAATCAATTTGAAGTCATTTGGTGGACTTTTGAAAAAAAAAAAAAAACATATTTTGGGTGAAAAAACTCGAATTGAATTCAAATAAGATTTGAATTTGCAGTTCGATCCTATTCACCTATTTTTGAAAAATTTGATTTTTTTTTTTAATAAATTTCAATTGGTCATATTTTTTTTGAATTTTGAGTTTATGGTTGAACTCCCATCAACATCAACGAATCTTACACAAAGTACTTTTAGGCCGAAACCAAAATAGGGGATTCGGTGCATCCCTAGTTTATAGTGTAACCTAGAACATGCCATTGTGAGTTCCGTATCACCCCTTAAAGTCGTTGTTCACCTTCCAAACACTTTTTTCCAGTTCAGTTGTTTTAAGATTATTCACCAGGAATAAAGACTTTTTTCAATCACTTTCTGTTTTTGACCATTTTTACAAAATCTAAGTTTAATGTTCGTGTCTGGCAGCTCAGTAATTCAGGCGCAGACTCTGAACTGTTACAATTTTGCAACATTTAGTTGATCCATTTCTCAGCAGCATCTCTGGAGTATCAACAACTATTGTATCAATTCTAACAGCTGCCTTTCATGGGATACTGTCATTTTTTTTCCCGAAACGCATCAGTTAATAGTGCTGCTCCAGCAGAATTCTGCACTGAAATCCATTTCTCAAAAGAGCAAAACTGATTTAATTAAAGAGAGAACTGATTTAATTTTGAAATCTGACATGGGGCTAGATATATTGTCAGTTTCCCAGCTGCCCCAGTCATGTGACTTGTGCTCTGATAAACTTCAGTCACTCTTTACTGCAAGTTGGAGTGATATCATCCCCCCAGTTTACAGGGTCAACCCTCCCCCCCCCAGAGCTGCTTTAGAAAGTTAAAAATTTGAAAAACAGTCACACATAGAAAATAGAAAGTAATTGGAAAACGTCATTATTTCTGGTACACTGTCTGAAACCAACTGAAAAAACGTGTTGCAAGGTGAACAACCCCTTTAACCCTTCAGGTTGGACGTCTGCCCTGCAGCCTGTGTGCACTGGTAAATAGCAGGGTCTGTGCCATACAATTTCAGAACACCAGAATAGCACAAACTGTCCAGTTCAAACAGCCACATATATATAGAGAATGATAATTAATAAAATATAAGGATATTATAAGTTACAGAGGAGTTCCATGACCACATAAAAGTACGAGGGCAAAGGCCGAGTCCTTTTATACAGGTCATGGAATTCAGAGGTGACTTCTAATATCCTTATATTTTACAACAGGGGGTCATGTGACAGAAATTACATCAGAACTCACCGTTTATAACTGATGACATCAGAACTCACCGTTTATAAGGAAAACATTTACAAGATATGCATGGCTTTTGTGTAATATATAGTGAATAAAGTAGGATATATATATATATATATATATAAGGATATTATAAGTTACCGAGGAGTTTCATGACCATATAAAAGTACGAGGCCGAAGGCCGAGTGTTTTTATACAGGTCATGGAACTCCGAGGTAACTTCTAATATCCTCATATTTTACAACTGGAGGTACTTTATTTATTATAATACACACATTTCAGCAAGTCATGTGACAGAAATGACATCAGAACTCACCGTTTATAACTGATGACATCAGAACTCACCGTTTATAACTGATGACATCAGAACTCACCGTTTATAAGGATATAATTTACAGGATATTCATGGCTTTTGTGTATTATAAGGATATAATTTAGAGGATATTTATAACTTGTCCCTGCCCAGTAGAGTAAGAGGTAAGAACTGGCACAAATAGATGGGAAATAGTGTTTCTATAGACAGTGATTAGGGCATTGGCCTGTACGTTCCAGTATGAAATAGTGTACTAGTCATAGGGCTGCTGTACATGCGGGAAGAACAGACATTTTATCATATTACTACTGCCATTACCTGTGTGAGCCTAATGTTACCGCTTCACCTATTTATTTTTGGGTGCCAGTCAGAGGGGGGTGTAGAGGGGCAGGAGAGTCCTGCAGCGGGTTGGGTACCCGCGGGTTACCTGCAAAAACCAGCGGAATCCTGTGGGTTGCAGGTAGAAGTTTCGGGAGCGGGTATAGACGCGGGTCAGCGGTTCTCCAGGTTTGCAGGCCGCGGTTGGATTGCGGGTCTTCTCAATAGCGAGTTTTTCTCCTTTTTTCTGTTCACGCCTGCTTCCAATGATGTCACTTCCAGTTTACAATGACAACACTTCCTGTTTCTTGATGGTCAGTGGGTTGCGGATCAAGTTGCGGATAAGGTACTTGCGGATCAGGTAGCAGGTCCAAGCTGGTAAGTATGCGGGTCCAGGTTGCGGGTCGCAAGTCGGGTTCGGGTTTAATAAATTGGTTCTGCGCAGGACTCTATCTCCAGCCACTATAAAGAGCCTGTAAATCAATTATATGTTGTTGGATAAGTCTCTTTATTTCCATGAATGAGTCACAGTCTGATGGTACATTATTAAATATCTAAACCTTCATATTAACCTATTTTGCTGTGTTTATTTCTCAGGTATTGCCCTGTATCCAGGCAAAGCTCGGCTTCTGAGCTGCAAACATCACTTGTACGACCACATCCCTCCTCTGATAGACCCGGGGCAGCCGGGAGAAAACACTTGTATCACCCAGAACATCAGCTACACTGATCCTTACACCAACAGCACTGTGGTAATGAGGCATGGGGGTGGGGCAAATACTATATTAAAGGGGAAGTAAAGTCTAAAATAGAATAAAGCTAGAAATGCTGTATTTTGTATACAAAACATAAACATGAACTTGCTGTGAAAGAAAAATTCGATATTAGGCAGGCACCGATCTGGAACACCAATTGTAGACGTAGTAGAATCCAAGAGCCAAGATTTAAATAATACAAAAAAATCTTTATCTTTTATATATAAAATAAAAGCCTTACGCATTTCGTGTCATCCAAGGACACTTAATCATAGGCTGACTTTCTTTTGGTACAGACAAGATATTTAAAGGGGAAAAAGAGCCAATAGGAAATTTACTTAGGCGGAGTTAGTAAAATTGGCTAAAACATTTCTGTATGTCGTTGCCTCTAGTGGCCGATTTGTAAAATACACAATATATCATTTGTTTACTAGATTATAAAATAACATAACATTTAGAAAATAAGACGGAAATTATGATGAATAACTAATGATATATTGTGATTTGTCCTGGTTTATTCTGCAGAAACACGCGCTGATTGTCCAAGGGCCGCGGGACGTGAGGAGGAGGGAACTGGTTTTCTTACAGTTCCACTTAAATGAAACGAAACAAGATTTCAGCGCAATCGATTACCTGCTGTTCTCCTCGTACGACGGTTTTCTCAAGAGGTGAGTCCCATCCAGTCCCACTGCTCTGCTGCAATTGCTCAGGTTTCCATCAGAACACTGAAGTGTGGTGGGTAAGTTAGTCCTGTCAATTCAAGGATCCCCTCCCCCAACCTCTTGCAAACCAGTTCAGGTGATCAATAAATAGGGATAGGTAATAAACCTTCACCTTTAATCGTTACTTTAAACACCGACAATAAATTGGACACTGTCCACACAGCAAACCAAACCACCTGAAGAAGCCACTGAGTTGGCGAAACGCGTAGGGCAGCATAGGTGGACGGTGGGGGGGACCTAGCTCCCATCTGTTCCCAACATAAACAGGTAGAATTGACTGCTGGGGAATCTAATGGAGGGGCAATGGAATACCCTTGACACTAACTTATCTTTAACTTATCTTGAATAATCCGCACATACTTCATGGTTTTGAGGTAACCCCACCTACCACCTATATGCGGTTTTTAATCTGTTTTTTTTTTTTTTTTTTTAAGGCTAAAGTCCTGCACTGCAGATATTTGCTAATGGCAGTGGGTCTGCACATACTTTGCTTTGCTGTGTGGACAGTGTCCAATTTATTGTCGGTTTTTACATTAACGATTAAAGGTGAAGCTTTATTAGTCAGTTTATTACCTATACCTATTTATTGATCACCTGAAGTGGTTTGCAAGAGGTTGGGGGAGGGGATCCTTGAATTGGCAGGGCTAACCTACCCACCACACTTCAGTGTTCTGATGTTTGCTAAATAGCTCAAACCTGCGGGGGTTATACATATCTTTTCTCTAAAAACAAATGTTTAAGCTCAACCCTATAATTGACATTGCTCAGGTTTCCATGAGGGGGCAGTGATTGCCCAACATGGGGACCAGATGCCAGACTGTAAGTTCAGACTGTAAGTTCAGAGAGAGGGATGATGATTACCGTGATCGTACGTGGGTTTGCAATTAAATGGGTAGTGGTAAAATTCACAACATTGTAGTAAGTGATCATAGTGGGTGGGGGAAATAGTGGGTGGGGTTGAGAGTTTGAGCTGGGAGTCTAAAGGTGGCCATAGACGTAGAGATTCGCTTGTTTAGCGATGTCATCAAACGAGCAGATCTCTCCCAGATTATGCCCACATTGAAGTGGACGATATCGGGCTGATCCGACCTTACGGCTCAACGTTCTGATCATAATGGATCTGATACGGGCGGTCGGGATTTTTTAACCGGCCCAATCAAGATCTGGTGAACTTTCAGCCAGATATCGATTGGGGAAGCCCATTGGATGGCCTCACACATGGGCCAATAAACTGACGACTCGATCTGTCAGAAGCTTTTATCGGCCCATGTATGGGGGGCCTTTTGGGCAGAGACACACGCTCAGATTCAGGGAGATTAGTCGCCCAATATGTGCTTGGAACATGAATAGGAGAGGCCTGCATAGAAAGATGAGTAATAAAAAGTAGTAATAACAATAGATTTGTAGCCTTATAGTAAAAAATTACATAAAAGAAAATAATGAAAACCAATTGAAAAGTTGCTTAGAATTGACAATTCTATAACATACTAAAAGCTAACTTAAAGGTGAACCACCCCTTTAAACCAAAGCACTGAACAATAGCTCCGGGTGAAACCAAGTGCAACGGGTGAAATCACCTCTGCCAGTGCATTGGTGGCTATAAATTATATATATAAATATAGGTGGCAGAACATGTTGCACATTCATAAAGAGTCTGAGCTTCCTTGTGTTTGAGGTTGAGGGTTGAGCTGTTGTTTAGCAAGAGGCAGGATAATCTAACACTAATGACAAAACAACAGATGCAGGTCGAAGGCAAAGGAGATTGTAAACTCAGCACATAATGGAATGTCAGTGGGACATAAAATGGCAACAGGAGCTTCAAGCACACACTATTGTGACACACCATTAGTCCCCCTCAGTTGGAAGGCAGAAGGGGGGGTGCAGCTCCTTTATTCTGGGCCAGATGAGGGGATCATAAGGTAAAGATCTTCCGTTACAGAAGCAGCGTTTTGTTGTTCTCTCAGCCGGGTGTATATGAGAAATGCTTGTAATTCTGAACTGAAAATTATCTTTTCGTTTGTGACCATATAAAGGCACAAGTCTGCAGGCTGAGTTATACAGGGAACTCTGAGTATCACTCATGTATTATAAGGGATAATGTACCCCCTACTGTAAATGATAAGGATATTAGAAGTCACTGAGGGGTTGTTCTGTGACCATATAAAGGCACAAGGCTGCAGGCTGAGTTATACAGGGAACTCTGAGTATCACTCATGTATTATAAGGGATAATGTACCCCCTACTGTAAATGACAAGGATATTAGAAGTCACCGAGGGGTTGTTCTGTGACCATATAAAGGCACAAGGCTGCAGGCTGAGTTATACAGGGAACTCTGAGTATCACTCATGTATATAAGGGATAATGTACCCCTACTGTAAATGATAAGGATATTAGAAGTCACTGAGGGGTTGTTCTGTGACCATATAAAGGCACAAGGCTGCAGGCTGAGTTATACAGGTCAGGGAGATGTAGAGATTATTTTTATTCTCATTATTTTATAGCAGGGGGCACATGGCTTTCTATAACGTAAGTTGTAATAAGTCACAATGTGATTTGCCTAAGCTCATTTTACAGGGTATCCATTGAAATTGTTTTATATTGTATTATAATCTCACTGCTCTTTGCTAATGTCTTGTGTTCTTTTTAAAGTACTAACCGGGTGAGGTTCATGCAGGACTGTGAGAGCTCCTTCTCCAGCTGGAAATTCTCCGGAGGATTTCGCACGTGGGTTAAAATGTCGCTGGTCAAAACAAAAGAGGAAGATGGAAGCCAATCAGTGGAATTCAGACAAGAAGTACGTGATCTCTCCAGATCTCTTATCCATGTTGTATGTACTCACTGTACTGATCAGATCCATAGGTCAGCACTCACCCTGGAATCAGTATAAAGAAGATAACTTGGCAGATTTATCAAGGGTCGAATTCGAAATTCTAATTTTTTTTATGGTCAAAACTTTTAAATTCGACTAGAGAGTTATTCAAATTCCATTCGAGTTTTTTAAAAAAAATTCAATTCAATTTTTGAGATGCATCATACTCTGGCCCTTTAAGAATTCAAATTTGACTATTCACCACCTAAAACCAGCTGAATAAGTCAACGGCAGACGTCCAGGGATCAGTCTGGAGTTGTCTGCAGCCTTCCTGACATTTGAGGTTTTTTTTCAGGTGAGCTACTGGGGCATCTTTAGAGACACAGATCTTTACTGCTAAAGGGCTGTGGTTGCCTTGGGCTGGTACAGAAGCACAAAGCATGTACAACATTTCTACCTACTTCTTTAGTTAGGCTTTAGTTCTCCTTTAAACACATGTCTCAAAAGCCACTCCAAGCCTTACAGAAACAATTCTTATGCCCTAAACACGCCGACGGTTTCATTACAGACCAGTGTGGTGAATTTCATTGATCGGAGAGAAAATCCAGACAAGGGGGACCAATTGTTCTTCGTCGTTTTTGAATGGAAGGATCCGTATATTCAAGAAATTCAAGACGTGAGTTTGAAACTTTTCCATTGCTCTTGTATTATGGGTTATGATTGAAGCAGGAGATTGGTAACTGAATGACAGGGGCACAATAAACAAACAGGGACACTTCCCTGGCTAATAATTAATCAGAAATGATCAGTTTACTTAAAGGGGTGGTTCACCTTCAAACAACTATAGTCGCCCAAAGTTGCCTCAGTGAGGCAACTTTGGGCGACTATTGAAAACGACTTTTCATTGTAGCCTATGGGAAAAACGCTGAGGCAGTTCAGGGAGATAGTCGCTCAAAAGACGAGGCGATTAGTCGCCAGGCGACAAAATCTCCCCGAATCTCCTCGTGTGGACTAGCCCTTAGTTGATACATTTCTTATCGCTGTTCCTGCTGAGCGGAATCCCTGAGTTTCATTACAGGCAGCTGTTAGAATTGATACAATAGTTACTAATACTCCAGAGATGCTGCTGAGAAACTAAATGTTGCAAAATTGTAACAGTTTAGAGTCTGCGCCTGAATTACTGAAACACCAGAGACAGGAACATTCAACTTTACACTTAGATTTTGGAAAAACAGTAAATAATAAATAATGGAAAGTAATTGAAAAAAGTATTTTCTGGGGAACAATCTAAAAACAACTGAATTGAAAAAAGTGCTTGGAAGGTGAACCACCCCTTTAACTGTAAGGGGCTGATTCACTAAATCAGGATTCGAAGTAAAAAAAACTTCGAATTTCGAAGGTTTTTTTGGGCTACTTCGACCATCGAATGGGCTACTTCGACTACGACTTCGAATCGAAGGATTCGAACTAAAAATCGTTCGACTATTCGACCATTCGATAATCGAAGTACTGTCTCTTTAAAAAAAACTTCGACCCCCCTAGTTCGGCAGATAAAAGCTACCGAAGTCAATGTTAGCCTATGGGGAAGGTCCCCATAGGCTTTCCTAAGTTTTTTTGATCGAAGGATATTCCTTCGATCGATGGATTTAAATCCTTCGAATCGTTCGATTCGAAGGATTTAATCGTTCGATCGAAGGAATAATCCTTCGATCGTACGATCGCAGAATTTGCGCTAAATCCTTTGACTTCGATTTTCGAAGTCGAAGGATTTCAATTCCTAGTCGAATATATATTTATATATAAATATAAAATACACAAAAGCCATAAATATCTTGTAAATTATATCCTTATAAACGGTGAGTTCTGATGTCATCAGTTATAAACGGTGAGTTCTGAAGTCATTTCTGTCACATGACTCACTAAAACTGCGTATTATAATAAATAAAGTACCCCCAGTTGTAAAATATGAGGATATTAGAAGTTACCTTCGGCCTCGTACTTTTATATGGTCATGAAACTCCTCGGTAACTTATAATAACCTTATATTTTACAAGAGGGGGTACTTTATTCACTATATAATATATGCATCTCTAAGTCATTTAAAGGGTTTGTTCACCTTTGAGTTAGCTTTTAGTATGATGTACAGAGTAATATTCTGAGACGATTTGCAATTGGTTTGCATTTTTTTATTATTTGTGGTTTTTGAGTTATTTAGCTTTTTATTTAGCAGCTCTCCAGTTTGCAATTTCAGCCATTTGGTTGCTAGGGTCCAAATTACCCTAGCAACCATGCATTGATATGAATAGGAGAGGCCTGAATAGAAAGAGAAGTAATAAAAAGTAGCCTTACAGAGCATTTAGTTTTGAGATGGGGTCAGTGACCCCCATTTGAAAGCTGTAAACGAGTCAGAACAAGAAGGCAAATAATTCAAAAACTATATAATAAAGGCCAATTGAAAAGTTGCTTAGAATTGGCTATTCTATAACATACTAGAAGTAAATTTAAAGGAACAGCAACATCAAAAAATGAAATTGTTTTAAAGTAATACAAATGTAATGTAGTGTTGCCCTGCCCAGGTAAAACTGCTGTGTTTGCTTCAGAAACACTACTATAGTTTTTATAAATAAGCTGCTGTGTAGCCATGGGAGCAGCCATTCAAAGAAGAAAAGGCTCGGGTTACATAGAAAAGAGCAGATAAACTCTGTAGAACATAATATTGTTATCGGTTACCCTCTGTTTAACCTGTGCCATATAGCCTTTTTTCAGTTTCCACCATTGCTACACAGCAGCTTGTTTATATGAACTATAGTAGTGATTCTGAAGCAAACACACCAGTTTTACCAGTGCAGGGCAACACTACATGATATTTTCATTACTTTAAAACACTTTCATAGTTTGGTGTTACTGTTCCTTTAAAGGTGGACCACCCTTTAAAGAACACTGATGATTGGGTGCTGAATCAGTCGTTAGTGTGGAGGGCTGCAAGTTTGGCATCTTGACTTAACACCCAGAATTATCTCCCCTCTCCCACTATTTTCTGTCTGTAGATCATCACGGCCAATCCATGGAGTATGATCGCTCTGCTGTGCAGCGTCTTTCTGGTTTTATTTAAAGCGGCGGATTTTGCCAAACTCAGTGTTAAGTGGATGATAAAGGTCCGGAGGAGACACCTGAAGAAGAGAACTCGGGAACTGAACCACATAAGCTGAAGCCACTGTCACGACACTGATGTTGCCCAAGACCTTAATGGGATACAGGAATGTATGAGGAGGAGAATCCTTAAAGCCACACCCCATAAAGGGAAATGACTCAAAGCCACACCTCTTAAAGGGAAGTGACTCCTTTAAGCCACACCTCTTAAAGGGAAATGATGCAGGAGTAGTGACAATTTAATGTAGACTGCTAGAGATTAGTTCCATTATTAGTTGGTGGAGGAACTGAAATTAAGGCAAACTATCAGTCACCATCCAACAATGAGAATCAGGCTCTAAAATCTTAAACACAAGACGCTGGGCTGATCTAGATAAACTGAAAATGATATATATATATATATATATATATATATATATATATATATATATATATATATATAAAAATAAAAACCTGGGAGGAAACTGGATGAAAGTGAAGTGACGTAGCAGTGTTACTATGGGGTGAGTCACGGCAACCCTTCAATAAAGGGAAAGATAAATAATAAAGCAATAGATTGTCCAGCGGGTGCCACAGGACCAAACCAACATGGTTTCCATCGTAGCCTTTTCAATTACAAGTGAAAAAAAAAAAGATCCATCACCACTTTGTGCCTCATTAATTAGCAAATAAATGTGTGAATTTTTTTTGCGAATGCTTTGTACAAGGGGACGGGTATTGCGATGTCTTTCTGACAAGTGTATGAGCAAATGTAATGGCTTCTCCTCCTGGCCACACCTCCACTGTGCAGCCTATCCCTGGGCTTGAACCAAGGGTTTGTCTTATGTTCGCGCTACACTACACGCAGACTACACGCCTTGTGCTTCCCCATATAAAAGAGCAATCAGTGCAGTCCATGTTTAGACTTCTCCTAATCTGGGATCAGCTACGTTTCATTATCCAGCAGGTGCAGCTGCTCCTTTAAATCCCTCAGTCCTGCTTTCTGCCGGTGCCGGATAGTGGGTCGCTGTTAACCGGGTTCCTGGGTGTTCTGCTAAACATCTTCTTGGATCCCTATTTCTGACCATTCTGCCTTGTTCCTGGATTCCTTTTGCAAGGCTCTAGGCCTATTCCCCGACTTGTATCTTGAACGTTGCCTACAATCAGTCTTCAATGGTGCACGGTCAACTCCCTGCAATACATTAGTGTCAGGCCTATCGGCTCCTAGCGGAGAAGTCCGGACCAAGGAGGAAGCTTAGGGGTTAAGTCCAAGTTCGTGGCATCCAACGGGGTCAGGTGTAAGTGTAGTCAAGTTCAGGCAAGAGTTCAATAAGGCAGCAAGGATCAGAATCAGGGTCTAGCAGAGGGTCAGGAAACAATTTAGGAAACACAGGAACACAAGTCAGCAATTCCCATAATCGGTCATTGGCCTGGAGATCCTTTTATTTTTAATTTTCCGCATTCGTCATGGGCATCGCCATCTTGGAAGCGTTGCCGCTGGAGACGGGAGCGCCATCGGGTAATCCTGACAATTAGGGCTCTCCAGTTGCCTCGTTCCGCCATTAATACCTGGAAAGAACAGGGTGTCCACGTGGCAAGTGCTTTTAATTGTTTAACGGAGAGAACACAAAACATTGGTCTCTGCTGTTTTCACATATTTGTTTCATGTACTTTAAAGGTTGTTCACCTTTGCTTTAACTTTTAGTATGATGTAGAGAGTGATATTCTGAGACAATTTGTAATTGATTTTCATTTTTAATTATTTGTGTTTTTTTAGTTATTCAGCAGCTCTCCAGATAGCAGTTTCAGCAATCTGGTTGCTAGAGTCCAAAGTCCCCTAGCAACCGTGCTCTGATTTGAATAAGAGACTGGAACATGAATCAGAGAGGCCTGAATAGAAAGATGAGTAATAAAAAGTAGCAATAACAATAAATGTGTAGCCTTACAGAGCATTCGTTCTTTAGATGGGGTCAGTGACCCCCATTTGAAAGCTGGAAACAGTCGGAAGAATAAAACATAATTCAAAAACTATAAATAATGAAGACTGATTGCAAAGTTGATTAGAATAAGCCATTCTATAACACACTAAAGGTTAACTTAAAAGGTGAACCACCCGTTTACAAGGCATGAGCCAGGAACTAGTTATACTTTGTTATGTGCATGTTTGGCCACATGATGGAGCTCTAGAGTCAGACTCTTTGGGATATACCATTAAGCAGAAATGAAATAGAACTGAGTGCTTAGGGGAGCTCACCTGCATCTCAAGCATGTCCAGCAAAGGCCATTTATAAAGCTGCTAATTCGGGAGATAAGTCGCCCAGCGACAAATCGCTTCTTCGGGCGACTAATCTCCCCGAACTGCCTTCCCACCGGTGATTTACATTCTAGCTGGCATTGGATCACTTTGACTTTCTGAAGTCGTCCGAAGTTTCCTCGTGAGGCGACTTCAGAAAATGAAACACTTTGTCGCTGGGCTACTAATCTCCTGAAATAGCAGCGTGTGTCTCTGCCGTAAGGCTACAGCAGAACTACTTGTGTGTAGGCCGTTTTTGAGAACATATGGACAGGTATTTACAGCAGCACAATACATTTTCCCTTTTATTGGAGAGTGCACCTGAAAGGAAGTTTTTGGCAGCAAAATAAAGCCAATACAGGTATAGGACCTGTTATCCAGAATGCTCGGAACCTGGGGTCTTCCATATAACTGATCTTTCTGTAATTTGGATCTTCATACCTTAAGACAGCTAGAAAATCATGTAAAAAATAAACCCAATAGGCTGGTTTTGCCTCCAATAAGGATTAATTATATCTTAGTTGGGATCAAGTAGAAGGCACTGTTTTATTATTACACAGAAAAAGGAAATTATTATAAAAAATATGGGTTAAATTGGAGTCTATGGGTGATGAACGTTCCGTAATTTGGTGCTTTCTGGATAACGGATCCCATACTTGTACAGTTCTAGTATAATAAAACCTCTGCACTGCTGTCAATCAGATTGGGGCCCTCGGGCATATGACAGACAGACTTACAGCAACGGGGCGATTAAGAAAGCTGATTAGTAAACAAGAAATCTTAATTGATGACTTAATTCTCTCTGGGAGTCCCTCCTGGCTCGTTAGCTGCTGCCATGTCTATTCCCTGTGGCAATCATGAATTCATTCTGCTCTTATCACCGTGCAGTAAGTGAGACAGTAGAGAGCCGCACACGGTTGGGAAACTCAGAACAAGACAAAATCGTCTGAACAATACGGAGCCATGATAATAGTGAGAAGTTTTGTCTTACAGCTGATGCTGATCATTTGCTTAACGAGCACTGCTTAATGATCACGACTAATTGCAGAGTGACGGCAGGTGGAGAAAATGTCATTTTGTGCTTCTGGCACATGTAACCCCTATACACAATCAGGCTCATTTATCAACACTGGGCAAATTTGCCCATGGGCAGTTACCTATAGCAACCAATCAGTGATTAGCTTTTTACAGCCAGCTGCAAGTATAACAATGAAAGCAGCGATCTGATTGGTTGCCATGGGTTACTGCCCATGGGCAAATTTGCCCAGTGTTGATAAATGACCCTCAATGTCGTTAGGAGTGATCACTATTTCATTAGGCAGTTGTGCTGCTGCTGCACCTCAGTGTTTACTCAAATACACCCCAGCACAAACAGACCCACAAAGACTAATGTGTGTGTGCAACTTATCCAAGACTGAATGGAACATTCCCCATAAACCCCAATTCACTTGATTCTGTCATACGACTTAAAAATTAGGGGCAGTTAAAGGAGACATATCGGATAAATGAAAAAAAAACTAATTTTGTAGGCAATTATAAGTAATACATGGTGTTGCTTTTATATGGTGCTAAACATTAATATTATCTTTCAAAATAGCCCCTTTATTGCAGCTCCCTATATTTCAAATGAGGGGTGGGCGTGTCTTAACAGTCCCTGCCAGAAGCACAGTAAGAGGGAGACAGCCAATCACAGCCCTGCAGTCACACAAGCACAGACAGGCTTCAGTTCCCTATCAGGTCCTGCTAGCTGCTGATTGGTTCCTGTCCTACAGTACAGTGAGCTGAGAGCAGCCGGCCCCCCTGCACAGCCTGGGAATTCAGAGAGCAGGAAGTGGAAGAGAAGGGAGGGATTATTCGGGTTTTTGCAGAAATATTCAATAAATCAGCCTGAGACACGACTGTATCTAAATGAGTATAACGCACTGGTACATTCTTATTTTTACACAAAATGTCACCTTTAATAAATGCAAGCTGCACGACATTTAAATTAAATATAATCAGTAAAGACCCTTTTGCTGCATTTCCTCCGATTGCACATGGTCCGTGTGAAATAGATGAAAAGGCCAGTGAACTGCAGAGCATCCTGAAAGAAGGGCCCTAAAAGTATTGTTTTCAGGTAGAAATAAAACATGACGTAGCCCTTTAAAGGAGAAGAAACGCCAAAGTCAACACTTTGTCTCCGTATAAAGTAGGGATGCACCGAATGCAGGTAAGGTTGCCACCTGGCCGGTATTTCACCAGCCTAGCTGGTAAAATACCAGCCCAGGCCCGTTATTACAAATTTACCGACAATGTAGCTGCCGGTAAATTTGTGATCACCATTCAAACTGCTCCCGGCCTGCCTCCGACGCACCTTCAGACCACCCTTTTCTTCCCTCTATAGCTAAAAAATACTTACCTATTCCACGATCCACCACTCTGGCCCGCCCCTTGATGTCATGGCCACGCCCCCAGTGACAGCACTATGCTGCCCCTTGACATCACAGCCCAGCCCATTTTTAGAATGATCCTCCACCTCCTGGACCCGCCCCCTTCCCTGGCCGGTACAGATTTTTCAAAAAGGTGGCAACATTAAATGCAGGATTTGGCCTTTCAGCCGAATCGTTCTGCCCCGCTGCATACGTAAATTAGGGGCGGAGAGGGAAATCACGTGACTTTTTGTCACAAGACAAGGAAGTAAAAAAATGTTTTCCCACTTCCCATCTCTAATTTGCATATGCTAATTAGGAATAAGGATTCAGCCAAATCTTTCATGAAGGATTCGGTGGTTCGGATGAATCCACAGTAGTGTATTCGGTGCATCCCTAGTATAAAGACACTTTTTTAATAGAGAGAAAAGCTGTGGAGCAGAGCAGTCCTGCCGGTCGCCATGTTGTTGGACATGGATGAGATTTTGCATCATATAAAGGCCCCTGGCTGTAACGGAGTAACATACACAATCATCAACCAGTACAACTGGAGGTGCTAAGCCATACCTCCCAACATTTTGGCAGTAAAAAGAGGGACAAAAATTTTTTTTCTGCATGTAGCGTAGCAATTTTTTGACCACACCCCTTTCTGTGGCCACACCCCCTAATTACCATGTTTGTTTTACAAAATTTGGCAGGTTATAAAAGTTTGAAAATATTTCTCCTTATCTAAACTGTGTTTTTGTGTCTCAAAATTGTTACAAAGTATCTTAGTTGCACCTGTTATCTGTTCTGGGCTCTCTGCTAAAAGCCAATTAAGTGAGAAACTTTGTTTCTTTTTCTGGCTGTTCAGTGCAGAGAAAAGAGGGACAAATCCAGTACAAATGAGGGACTGTCCCTCCGAAAAAGGGACAGTTGGGAGGTATGGCTAAGCCAAGGCTTTCTGCAATTGCAACACAAGGATCAATAAAATGTGTTGTATACATCAGGATATCCACAAGGGCAGTTTAGTAAGGCTTACCTTTCCCTTTAAATCCATCTCTACGAGTCTGTTCATCTGCTTTGAAATGAAGACAAGCAATACAGGAGAAACAATATACAAACATATAGACTTTATTATTGTCTGCTTTCCCCCCCCCCCCTCCCCCAGCAACCACTTTTCATTACAAAATAAAGAGAGGGGGGTCACATGGCTGAGAGTGGAATCACAATTTTTTTTATATATATATATAGAAAAAAAGGCAAAAATACTTGAGGGATAAGACTTTCATACACGGCTCGTGGTTTATAGGCAGAGAATACTGCTTCTCGGAGACACAATACAAGCCATTGTCAGGGATGGGGTCGCTGACCCGAATGCTTTACCATAGATTAACACTGCATGTTCTGTTCTCATTGCCCCTCCCCCCAGGGTATATAGGGTGTGTGGATATACAGATGCCTTTATATTGGACCAATACACAGTTCCCCAGATATTGTTAAATTAAAATATCTGCCATTCAATATTCCTCTGTCTAGCACAGAAATATCCACTGAAACTTTGCATCACGGATCTTCTCCCAGGAGTTACATGTAAGGGCCTCATTTACTAACACGGGCCACTCGAGTGCACAGTCGCCAATAGCAACCAACCAGCAGTTCATTTTGATCAGTCTACTAACAGAAAATAAAAAGCAAGATACGACTGGTTGCTGAGAAATCACACGGCTGCAATTTAGCACCTGTTAGTAAATAAGCCTTAATGCTTTTTTTAAGGTGTAGTTCATTATTAAAATTAAAGGGGATCTAAGCCTCAAAAGTGAATTGGTGTAATCCTTCACTGAGTGGTCCTCTGAGCATTTCTGCAATCTGTTTTAGGTGGTTCCTGAGATATTAGCAGTTTTAGGGTGGGCAGTTTTTCTGCGCTCCCCTGCTCAACGGAGAGTCGGAGACCCAAGAGTTAACTATGACCTCTTGAGCCCAGCCTGGTTTTAGCAGTGTAAGGGCTCTTACAGACGAGCGGTTTTACCTGCGCTCCCCTGCGTTCAGTTTTTCTGCGTTCAGCCGCAGGGGATCGCAGGAATAGACGCATTACATTTTTTCCAATGGGGCTGTACTCACACAGGCGCGTGTAGGCGCCGAACGTGCATTTTTCCTGCGTTCGGCTCCTACACGCGCCTGTGTGAGTACAGCCCCATTGGAAAAAATGTAATGCGTCTATTCCTGCGATCCCCTGCGGCTGAACGCAGAAAAACGGAACGCAGGGGAGCGCAGGTAAAAACGCTCGTCTGTAAGAGCCCTAAGGGTGAAATGCAACATGCTGCATCCCACATGCGTTTGGCGCTTACATGCGTCTGTGTGAGTACAGCCCCCTTGACAATAATTCAGTGCGTCTACTCCTGTGCTCCCCTGCGGCTGAAATGAAGAAAGCGCAACGCAGGGGAGCGCAGAAAAAACGCCTGTGACTGCTAAAACCAGGCTGGGCTCAAGGTCAGTTAACTCTTGGGTCGCCAACTCTCCGTTGAGCCAAAAGCCTGATATTGGCATTCTAAAAATGACAATATCACAGAACCTATTTAAATAGAAAAAAAGAATGCAAATTGCTCAGAGAATCAATAATTAACATGATTTTTACCTGCTTGCCTGCAGCTCCTCTCTAGAAAGCCAAAGGGAATGGATTTCTATTGGTCACTTCCTGAGCTCAGGTTCAGCTGATGAAGCATTTGGAATTCATATAGACATGACCCTATAACCATGAGATTTACTGCAAGGAAAAAATAGAATATTTATTGTGCTTATATTGAACACAGGTGTGTGTGTTTGTGTGTGTATAGTTAAGTGTATTTTATTCTCAATAGCTTAGTAGTGAGTGATCTACAAAAAGTGGGGTGCATGGTAATGAGTTATTTCCAGAGGTAATTGTAAATGCAAACTGCACTCTGAAAGTTCTCCTCTAAAACTACAGGGCAATAAATAGTTTCTCTACAGATCAAGGAAAACTGTCCCAATGGAAAACGTCATGTATAGGAACAGTAGGGAAAAAAAAGCCCATCTTTGCTGCAAGTCCAAGGTAAAGGGATACTGGCATGAGAAAACATTTTTTTTTTTCTTTTCAAAACGCTAATAGTTAACAGTTAATAGGGCTGCTCCAGCAGAAGTCTGCACTGAAATCTGTTTTTAAAAAGAGCGCACAGTTTTTTATATTTAATTTTGAAATCTGACATGTGGCTAGACATATTGTCAGTTTCCAAGGTGCCCCAGTCATGTGACTTGTGCACTGATAAACTTCAGTCACTCTTTACTGCAAGTTGGAGTGATATCACACCCCCCCAGCAGCCTAATAACATAACAATGGGAAGGTAACCAGATAGCAGTTCCCTAACACAAGATAACAGCTGCCTGGTAGATATAAGAACAGCACTCAATAGTAAAATCCAGGTCCCACTGAGACACATCAGTTACATTGAGTTGGAGAAACAACAGCCTGCCAGAAAGCAGTTCCATCCTAAAGTGCTGGCTCTTTCTGAAATCACATGACCAGGCAAATGACCTACACACCAATATTATAAATTAAAAAAAATACACTTGCTGGTTCAGGAATGACATTTTATATTGTAGAGCAGTGATCCCCAACCAGTAGCTCATGAGCAGCGGTTACTCTCCAACCCCTTGGATGTTGCTCCCAGTGGCCTCAAAGCAGGAGCTTATTTTTGAATTCCAGGCTTGGAGGCAATAAAAACCAGGTGCACTGCCAAACAGAGCCTCACTGTAGGTTGACGATCCACCTAGGGGCTACCAAATGGACAATGACAGCCCTTATTTGGCACCCCAAGAACATTTTTCATGCTTGTGTTGCTCCCCAGCTCCTTTAACATCTGAATGTTGCTCACAGCTTCAAAAGGTTGGGGATCCCTGATGTAGAGTGAATTATTTGCAGTGTAAACAGTGTCATTTAGAAATAAAAAGTACATCATAAAAATCATGACAGAATCCCTTTAATTTCCAACTGAAGCACAAAAGCTCACCAAGATGGACTGGCCAAACAGATGCCTGGACAGACGTCTGGTCCCATCCATTCCTACCTTAGCCAATCACCCCCAGCTGAAGCTAGTTTTCTTTATTTGCAGTAATGTGCCTGGGCCCATCGTGATCAGTTTAAGGAGACAGACAGATAAAAAAAACATGAAATCCTATTTGAATGGGAAGAATCAAATCACGGTCATGTGTGGCCAACTTTACCCTGGGGCTTCCTTACCAGTTACCTCAAAACTATTTCTTTCTTTCTGCAGGTAACAGTTTTACATACAGTTATGGATCAGTTATCCAGAAACCTGTTATACAGAAAGCACTGAATTATGGAATGTCCGTCTCTCATTGACTCCATTTTAGCCAAATAATCCACATTTTTTAAAATGATTTCCTTTTTCTGTGTAATAATAAAACAGTCGCTTGTACTTGATCCCAACTAAGATATAATTAATCCTTATTGGAGGCAAAACTAGTCTATTGGGTTTATTTAATGTTTACATTGTTTTATAGTAGACTTAAGGTATGAAGATCCAAATTATGGAAATATCCGTTATCTGGAAAGCCCCAGGTCCTGAGCATTCTGGATAACAGATCCCATACCTGTATTATCTAAAGGGACACGTTCTTTTTAACCAGCTGAACTGCTTATTCGTAGGTCTCCTTTAAAATCCACTCTATAAAACCCAAGGTCAACTAAAACTCCCAGAGTAACAGACAGAAACTAAAAACTCGTACAAAGAGACTGTACATTGGAATAAATCAGCATGGAACCAGTGAAGTGCTGGGTTTATTTTACACATTGTATCTATTTAAGCCGTATACATATGCACTGGGACAATGGCCTGCCCCATTTGTGGCACTGGTAAGGGCACAAAAACAACAGATATACAGGAATACTCCTACTCCGCACACTCTGTATTGTCGAATACTTACTGGAATGATTTGTACAAGTCAACACTACAATGCAAGTGACCAGTACCAGTGTTCAGATCTATCACATGTGCGGTTATTGTTTGGATGATACACTGGAACTAGAGTCTAGGGATACAATGCAGTTCTGCATATAAATCTCAGGTCAAGTAATGACAAATGCAATTCTGTGTGATTACTAGTATAGCTCTCTGAGGATAAAAACAATGGAAATCATGCAGCTGACGCCAATAACTCAGAAGACAACATTTATGATACTGCCCCTATTATGGCGGAACAGTTCAGTGTAAAAATAAAAATTGGGTAAATAGATAGGCTGTGCAAAATAAAAAAAAAAAAACATATCTAATATATTTAGCCAAAAATGTAATGTATAAAGGCTGGAGTGACTGGATGTCTAACATAATAGCCAGAACACTACTTCCTGCTTTTCAGCTCTCTAACTCTGAGTTAGTCAGTGACTATATGGGGGGCCACATGGGACATAACTGTTCAGTGAGTTTGCAATTGATCCTCAGCATTCAGAGCTCAGATTCAAAAGCAACAGTTATGACCCATGTGCCCCCCCCCTCAAGTCACTGATTAATTACTACCTGGTAACCAATCAGTGGAAACCAAGAGAGCTGAAAAGCAGGAAGTAGTGTTCTGGCTATTATGTTATACATCCAGTCACTCCAGCCTTTATACATTACATTTTTGGCTAAATAACTATATTAGATACATTTTTTATTTTGCACAGCCTGTTTACCCAGTTTTTATTTTTACACTGAGCTATTCCTTTAAGAGACACAAACCTGAGATGGATAAGGGTTTTACTAGAGAGAAGGTGGGTTTCAGAGTGTGTGGGTATAGCCTATGTGGATCATGGGTGTGGTTTAGTGTACCCCCTCTTTTTGAAACTGGAATGTATGCGGATAGATGTTATGGGATAATAAAGCAGACTGATGTGGTCACCCGCATGCTGTGCTAATCCAATCGCTTGGCCTCTAATATCCAATGATCGGATCCTAAGAAGGGACTATGCAGAGTAGGACTACATCAATATGGACATCAATAGGCATTATCAAAGCTGCTCATTAGATCTCTGGCTGGTTTTTGGCCAGATGTTCCCCACAGCCCCCATACACCTACGGGTAAGGTCACACTGGGAGATTTAGCCGCCCGGCGACTAATCGCCTCTTCTTTGGGGCAACTAATCTCCCCTCTGCCTCACGAGGAAACTTCAGGTGCTGCAAGTGCCACGCCGCAGGTGATTTTTCATTCTAGCAGGCGGCAGACAGGGGAAGCAGTTCGGGACGATTAGTCGCCCCAAAGAAGAGGCATTTAGTCGCCGGGCGACTAAATCTCCCAGTGTGACCAGCGACAAATCTCCTCTTCTTTGGGGCGACTAATCTCCCTGAACTGCTTCCCCCCGGCTAGAATGTAAATTGCTGGTGGGATGCACTCTGAGCGTTTTGTGAAGTTTCCTCGTGAGGAAACTTCGGAAAATGAAGCACTCCAAGTGCCATCCCGCCGGCAGTTTACATTCTAGCCAGCAGGAGGCAGTTTGGGGAGATTAGACGACCCTAAGAAGAGGAGATTTGTTGCCGGGTGACTATTCTTCCCGAATTTGAGCATGTGCCCTGACCATTAAAGGTGGCCATACACATTAAGATGTGCTTGTCTGGGAGGTCGTCAAACGAGCAGATCTTTCCCCGATACGGGAGATATCGGGTTAATCCCAACGTTCGGCCCTAGAAAGAAAATGGGCACCGCCAATGCAGTCCTCAATCGCAAGAAAAATCAAAACCTGCTCGATCAATATCTGACCGACTTTTGGCCTGATATCGATTGAGGTGACCAGTCGGAAGCCCCCACACACGGGGGCCACTGTTGCCCTATAAAACTACTTCATTTCCCCTTCTTATGTTTACATATTTTTAAATTTGCAATGACTGTTCATTATTGCTGTATATCTGGTTCCTAGCGAGATCCTGAGTTCCTGGGCTGAATCTTGTCACCTGGGCTGTTTATCCCATTTCATAGCGGGAAGGCTAAGGTTCCTAAAGGTTCTTTAATCACAAGGACTGGTTTGAAGGTTGAGCACCTTCCTTTTTTTTTTTTTTTTTTATTTGAAAATAGAAACAGTAGGGCCAGGAGCCATACGTTTCGATAAGAACCTCCAAAAAGGAGAATTGTAGCTGAAAAAAACAAATGTAAAAAGCAAAAAAAAAAAAAGAAAAAATTTACATAGCAGACTAACACACCTATGTGCAAAAAAAAAAAAATATTTATATATATATAATATTAAAGAATTCAAGTCATAATTCTTACCACTCCCGGAATAATTTTACTTATTTTACAGATTATAAAAATTAATTCTTCTCCCCCAGCAATCAAAGACTGGACGTAGAAAAAATTGTTGGGGAAAAAAATATAACACCGGGGTTATTAACCGGCTGTCAGAAAGGCCGGTAACCAATTGCCCTGCAATGCTCGCTACCAGCCTGCCTGACAGTCAGTCCTCTCCAAAGCGGTTTTGCAGGATACTGAGAAGGTCGTTTGCTTTACATTTGCGGAAAAGCCATGTACAAAAGTATATGCCTATGGAGCAGAGGTTGTTATCATCATGTGTTTATTTGGCACTTGCATTGTTCTGTATGTTCTGCACACAGAGAGCAGGGTTCTGCTTGTCAGACAGAGATTTCTTTAGCAGCAGCTCATCAAGCCTCCTCCACAGTTCTTCTCTTTCTACTTCTTTCTTTTTCTCTCTGAAGGAAAAGGAAATTAAGTTTGAAATGAGTTGTTTTCCTGGCTCTACAGATTCACAAGGCAAGACATTTGTATGTTCATTTAGAATGGCTAAACCTGTCCACCTTAGCCTGGTTGGTTATCATGCAGAGTAGTGATGCTAAGCAAATAAGCACAGCATTATACAATGCCTTCATAACGACTTATATTTCAGCTGACCCCCATTTGAAGGCTGGAAAGAGTCAGAAGAAGGCAAATAATTTTAAAACTGGAAAAAAATAAAAATAAATAATGAAGACCAATTAAAAAAAGTTGGTTGCTAGGGTCCAAATTACCCTAGCAACCATGCATTGATTTGAATAAGAAGAACAGGAGAGGTCTGAATAGAAAGATGAGTAATAAAATGTAGCAATAACAATACATTTGTAGCCTTACAGAGCATTTGTTTTTTTAGATGGGGTCAGCGACCCCCATTTGAAGGCTGGAAAGAGTCAGAAGAAGGCAAATAATTTTGAAACAAAAAATAAAAAAAACAAATAATGAATACCAAATAGTTGGTTGCTAGGGTCCAAATTGCCCTAGCAACCATGCATTGATTTGAATAAGAGACTGGAATGGGAGAGACCTGAATAGAGAATAACAAAAAGTAGCAATAATAATACATTTGTAGCCTTATAGAACATTTGTTTTCAGATGGGGTCAGTGACCCCCATTTGAAAGCTGGAAAGAGTCAGAAGGAGGCAAATAATTTTACAACTATATAAAAAAAATTAAAAAACAAAAACCAAATAATGAAAACCAATTTAAACGTTGGTTGTTAGGGTCGAAATTACCCTAACAACCATGCACTGAATTGAATAGGAGAGGGCCTGAATAGAACGATGTAGCCTTACAGAGCGTTTGTTTTAGATGGGGTCAGTGACCCCCATTTTGAAAGCTGGAGTCAGAAGAAGAAGGCAAATAATTTAAAAACGATACAAAAGAAAAAATAAAGGCCAATTGATTGATTAGAATTAGCCATTCTGTAACATCCTAAAGTTTAATGTAAAGGTGAACTAGTACTTTAATGAAAGCAAGCAACTTATTTGTTGTGATGGGCTACTGTACAGTGGAACATGTTGCCAATATATCTGTGCATAAATGTAAAAGAACATGGAATGACAAATTTGGATAGTGTGGAAATGCAAATTTCTGGGTAAATAAAGAAAAATGCAAAAAAGTCACCACCATCTTCTTGGGAAACTATAGTCAGACACGCTGAGACTATGAACAGTGTTTGCATACCTCTGTCGCTCTGCTTTGTACGAGCTTGTAAGTTCATCAAAGAGTTTGCCGTTCATTTCCATTAAGGTTTTCAGCACGTTGTAAACCAGAGCTACGATGGTTCTAAATAAAACAAAAGGGATGTTTGAATCAAGTCCATGTAACAACACAAAAGCCATCCCAGAATATTGGGCTTTGCGTTAGAAAATGTGACGCACATTAAGTGAAATAGACATTTGAATAATTACTGTGCTCACACATTCAGGTTCCTGCGAGTATCAAACACAACATTTGCATTTAGCATAGGTCTGTGTATACACAATGCAAACTATACCTATGTGGAAAACAAAACAAGAAAAAAAGGAGTAGATGCCTTTATACTACTTTATTGTACATCTTGTATAGGATATACAGGGGTTTAGTGCAGAATACTGTCAGGCAGAGCCATGGCCAATCCGGATCAGCTTACCCATAACTCAACTTGCACCAGGCCCCCCACTATACCTCCTTCCCAAACCCGATAGGTTTATTTACCACCCGAACCAGAGACGGAAAAGACAGAAGGGACATCACCGGAAGCGAATTCCCCTTGAAAAAGGCTTTACACCGAAACAATGGGGTAATTCTCACTTTTTGGCGAGGGTATCTGCTTCCTTGTAGGAATGCACCGAATCCAGGATTCAGTTCGGGATTCAGCCTTTTTCAGCAGGATTCGGCCAAATCCTTCTGCCTGGCCGTACAAAATCCAAATCCTAATATGTAAATTAGGGGCGGGTAGGGAAATCATTTGACTTTTCGTCACAAAAGAAGAATTTTTTCCACTTTTTCCTTTCCTGCTCCTAATTTGCATATGCAAAATACAATTCGCCCGAATCGTTCACCAAGATTCGGCCGAATCCCAAATTGTGAATTTTATTTGGTGCATCCCCACTTCCTTGTAGTGCTTATATAATCTTATATAATACACAAAAGCCATGAATATCCTGTAAATTATATCCTTATAAACGGTGAGTTCTGATGTCATCAGTTATAAACGGTGAGTTCTGATGTCATTTCTGTCACATGACTCACTGAAACTTGTGTATTATAATAAATAAAGTACCCCCAGTTGCAAAATAAGAGGATATTAGAAGTTACCTCGGAGTTCCATGACCTGTATAAAAACACTCGGCCTTCGGCCTAGTACTTTTATATGGTCATGAAACTCCTCGGTAACTTATAATATCCTTATATTTTACAAGAGGGGGTACTTTATTCACTATATAATCTGGTTACAAAGTGGTGGTATGTGTGACAATTACTACAGATTTGGGACCTGTTATCCAGAATGCTCGGGACCTGGGGTTTCCGGA